>NC_030820.1:61487584-61795126 GCF_001704415.2 Capra hircus
GCTTGTTCAAAAGGCCAAGATTATGCAGCTGCTGAGGTCAGCTGCTTCCTCCCCTTGTCCATGGGAACCGTCAGGCTCTGTCCTTCCTCTACCTTCTCTTGGATTTGCAGTGATCAGTGTCATCTGTCCAGCATGTGTGAGACCAAGCACTAGGCTTAATTAGACATTAAGGCTTCACCTCCACACCTTTCTCAGAGACCGTGAAACAATGCTGACTGATACTTCTCCTGTAGCTAAGAGTGGCCCAGCTAATTCTGACCTGACCACTCCAGTTCTCTACAGGGAGGAGATCGTATTTGGTGCCTCTGCAGGGAGACTGAATGCTCCTTCGTGGCCTGTCCCTGCTCCTCCCTCCCTGTCACATACCACAGCTCAGGACAGCTGTCTGGCTATGAAAGGGCCCAGTGTGAAGGGGAATGAGGCCCCAGCAAGGGGAGTCCCTGGGTGGGGTAAGCCAGGCAAATACCCACCCCGCCTATTTATCAGATTCTATCTCTGTCTCGGCAGAAAGCCAGGATCCGGGCTGGCAAGACGTTCCCCAGCAGCCCTGGAGACTCGCTGGAAGATCAGCTGAAGCCCATGTTGGAGTGGGCCCATGGAGGCTTTAAGCCCACAGGGGTCGAGGGTCTCAAACCTAACAACAAGCAACCAGGTATGAATGACGCCCTGTGGCACTCCCCTGCCACACTGCTGGTGAGAGCACCCTTGGGTGGCACAGTCATGCCGGCTGCCTCTCACTTCACCCCGGCTTTCCAGCAGTCAGTTATCCCTGGCTGACTAAGTTAGTTTTTTCCCAAAAAACAGCCCAAACATTTCTAGTTTCACTGGCCACTTTTCCTGCTAGACGGTCAAGTACAGATAATTGAGATCGAATCTGTTCTGAAAGCTTCAGTAAACAGAGTCAAGGTGGAATGTACACTAGTACCGTATTTATTTATTTTTTTAAGGGGAAAAAATTAAGCTTTGCATATTGGAGAAAACTAGGAAAGTGTTTTAAAAAAGCCCCTCAAAACACCCCAAATCTAGGTCACCTCCATTTAGAAAGGGGCACCATCCATCCTCAAGTTGACCAATATCTCAGTGCCATGTTTAGGCAGCTGTTTTCCTGTTTCTCTCCAGAAATCCAGGATGTCTTCTCACCCTTTCATTTAACGCCGTGTTTTCTGTTCTGTTTTGTCCCTCCCCCCAAAAAAGTGGTTAATAAGTCGAAGGTTCGTCGTACAGGCAGTAGGAACTTAGAAGCCAGGAAACACGGTATTCCTTCACCATCTTTTGACTATGCACTCTTCTCTCTGCACTTTCTTTCAATCTGTTTGCACATAAAGTACTCTGAAAAGAATCAAATATGTTTAAAAGTCACCCTGAACTTTCACCTCCCCCTTCCCTCCAACCCTCACAACTGCCTTCCAGGTGACTGGTTGGGTGTGCACGTCCTTCCAGCTCTTTCTGTACACTGGTTGGATTTCTACTTTTCCCTTCATTTCTCAATATTTATGATATAAGCACTGTTAAATGTCACTTTTTCACTAAAGTGTCCTTATGATATTAATGGCTGTGTAATTTTCTCTCCTAGGGATAGAGTCAAATTAAATCATGTCCCTTAATAGATTATACTGTGTAGATTGAATAAAAATAGAATTTATAGAAATAAAAACAGTAGCCGCCTGACGTAATTCAGTTTTTTAGTAGCCACATCAAAAAGCTTAAATTAATATTGATCATACACTTAATCTGTTTCAGCATCTAGTATAAAAAAATGATAGTCCTCTTTGTAATATCTTGCTTTAAGTGTCTTAGAACATCTCAACTGAGACACTGAGTTTTCATTACAAACAGTTGATCTGTGTTTTCACCAATGTCTGACTTGTTCCAAATGGACTAGTTAATGGGATCTATCAAAAGTTTTAAAATTTGCATCAGAATTAAATTAAAACACAGTCCCTCAGCCACACTGGTGAGACTGCCAGTTCTCAGTAGCTATCTGTGGCTTTCAGCTGATCAGAGATCTTGGGCAGAGTTAGTTGCATCTGTAGACTGAGCTGTGTCTACTTCCCTCGTGCTGGATCTAGAGGATGCTTTTGCACCTATAGCTGTTTAAAGCCCTGTATGTGGGTTAGGCATGTGAGTTTCAGATAACATCATCCCCATCCAAGTTGTCCATAGAGGGGCCATGTGACACCCAGCGGTTACAGCCAGATGCAGCTGGCACCCAGGCCTAGCACACAGGGTCCTGTGCTTCCAGCACCCTCCTCCCACCCAGCCGCGGCTGCCTTCTCACCTTTCACAGAGAATAAGACGCGGAGACGCACAGCTGACGACTCAGCCACCTCTGACTACTGCCCCCCACCCAAGCGCCTCAAGACAAATTGTTATAACAATGGCAAAGACCGAGGAGAGGAGGACCAGAGTCGAGGTGACTGTGGGGCAGGGAGGCTGGGGGCCCATCCATCCTCAGTTGGTTGTGGGCAGGAGTGGGGAACGCCCAGCACAAGGCTCTCTAACCTTATCTTTTCTCATCACCTCGTCTTTTCTTAACAGAACAAATGGCTTCGGATGTTGCCAGCAACAAAGGCAATCTGGAAGGTAACGCTCTCTCCCTTGCTGGCTTCCCTTCCTTGGTGGTGCTCCCAGCTAGTGCTCCAGTGCTGCTGGTCTGCCCTGCCCTGCAGAGGTTAGCCCCAAACTCTGCCTTGACCTCAGGGTGAGCTGTGGACACCTACCTTACTCAGGTGCTACTTAGAATTGAGTTGCCTGATTTTCACTGAGGATGATTCCTAAGGTCGGTGAGCAGGAAGGATGCTTGGGGACAGTAAGGAAATGACGCTTGGACCAGGAGCGTCACAAACTTGAAACCACGATCTGTGGCCTCGTTAGCCCCCTGAACAAGCACTGCAACTGGCTCAGAGGTGGAAGACTGTCATTCTCAAACCAGCTCTGGTTCCTTTAACTTGGCTGGGAACCCAGTACACTTCTGTTGGGTCTCGGGATGTGTGAGGAAGGCTGTCTATTGCATCCTCACCCCCAGGTCCTTTAGTCACCATATGAAGTGGCTGGTCACTTCAGGGTCAGAAAACGGCACAGCTGCTGACGCAGGAAGCCCATGTTTGGGGCAGACCCTGACAATCCTCAGGACCTGGACCATGATCTTCCCCAGACCTAAAGACTCCTTCAGCCATCTGTCTGCTTCCTGGATGGGCGTGGGGTGAGGGTCCTTGGTATTCAATAGGCCCAGCCCACTTGGTCGGATCTGTAAGACCCGCTGATGGGACATGAGGCAGGAAAGCCTAATAGGGAAAGGACCCCGGCTCTTGAAATCACAGATTATAGGCTGTGTGTAGGATTGGTCACAGTCAAGTCCTATCTTTGACAACCGGCAAATTGGCACGACTGCAGTTTCCTCAGAAGTCCCGGTCTGTGAAGAGTCTCTAAAGACTTTCACGTCAGACTCTCCAAGCATATGGCTCTGCTGGTGCAGCTGCTTGTTCTTTCCTCCCTGCACACCCAGGTCCACCCCCCCCCCCCCACCTGTCCCAAGCCCCGCGGCTTCCTTCTGGGCCAGTCCTTTACCTGTCTTGTGGGACCTTCTGCTTGGAGCTGTTGATTTAGCCCTCTCCATGTGGGATCGAGGATGGTTCCAGAGACAGATCGTTATATAATCCTAGCATGGAGTAAAGCGCAGTGACACCCAAGGCTTTAGCAGCGGCCTCGTCTTTCTTACAGATAGCTGTTTGTCCTGTGGTAGGAAAAACCCCGTGTCCTTCCATCCTCTGTTTGAGGGTGGGCTCTGCCAGACATGCCGGGTAAGTCCAATCCCAACCCTGAACTTTCCCACACCTTGCCTGCTCTGTGACTTCCCGTACTTCCTCAAAAAAAGCCTCCCGAGTAGGCAGCAGGAAAGGTCCTAGGGGAGCTGATCACCCTACCCTTCCCTTCCAGGGGTGCTGGCCTGCAGACCCAGGCCAGTTGTCCCTGTAAAGAGCACCAAGCCACTAGCGACCTGTTGTGTGGCTGCGTCCGAGGGCCGACGAGCCTGCTGGACTTGGCTGCTGTGCCCAGCCTCTGACTTTACAGGCGTCTCTCTCCGCTGCCAGGACCGCTTCCTCGAGCTCTTCTACATGTACGACGACGACGGCTACCAGTCGTACTGCACCGTGTGCTGCGAGGGCCGTGAGCTGCTCCTGTGCAGCAACACGAGCTGCTGCCGGTGAGCCGCAGGGCTCCCCGCATGGGTCCCAGGCCTGGGCACTGGCTCCTCGCTGAGCGGGAGCCAGGGCACAGAGCCAGAATTATTCCGGGGGCCTGTTCTTGAAGTGCTTGTACATCCCTACAGTAGCACTGGGATGTACGGACAGGCTCAGGGCATGAGAGAGGAGGATCCATCACCCCCAGAGCTCAGCCAATTCTGGGGATGGCATGGGTCCCCAAGGAAGAAGTTGGTGTTCCCCAAACACAGGCCTTCCGGCCCATGGGGAGGGGCAGCCAGGAGGCTGAGAAGGTTTCAGCCAGCACGAGCCATCTCCATGGGGAGGATGGGTTCACAGGAGCACTGTCGGATGACAGACACCCTCCCCGCTGCTGCCTGGCACAGGTGCTTCTGCGTGGAGTGCCTGGAGGCGCTGGTGGGCACAGGCACAGCGGCGGAGGCTAAGCTGCAAGAGCCCTGGAGTTGCTACATGTGTCTCCCGCAGCGTTGCCACGGCATCCTGCGGCGCCGCAAGGACTGGAGTGTGCGCCTGCAGGCCTTCTTCACCAGCGACCCCGGGCTCGAATACGTAAGCCTGGCATCTGCCCCAGTCTGCCAAACAAAGCTCCACTGTCCAAGGAGCATCTGAGAGCCTCAGGCTGGAGACCCAGGCAGCTCTGGGGTTCTCCCCTCCCCACCTTCTTGGCTTGGGATTTCAAGGGCCTGCTGAAGAACTGACCCAGTCTTAGTTTTAGTAGTAGAACTGCAAGGGGAGGGAAGCCTTTGACTTACTCTCAGGTCTGGCTGAAAGTGGCTTTTCCAAGGCTGCATGTTGTTTATGGAGGAATACATGTCTGGAGTAGTGTCAGTCTCGTTGTTCCATGTCCTAAGGGGAGAAGGGTCATCTGTGCTGAAGCTCCTCAGGGCATTCCAGCTCAGAAAGGTTAAGACACATGGCTTGTTGCCCCTCAGGAAGGCCAGCCCCACCTCTGCACCTTCACCTCTATGACCTCTTTTTTTATTAACCTGTCAGGAAGCCCCCAAGTTATACCCTGCGATTCCTGCAAACCGAAGGCGGCCTATTCGAGTCTTGTCGCTGTTTGATGGAATTGCAACAGGTGAGTTTAGAGCTCACTTAGGGATGCTTACCTGCTTCAGGTATCTGATTTCAGTATTAGGAAAGAACCCTGGGATTACCCATTGGTCACCTGTTCTGAGAAATCCATTGGTTCTTGTTTCTCTCCTTGAACCTTTACATCGTTTCACCCACCTGGTCCTCCTTTAAAGGCATGGATTTCATTTTTAATGTGTAGGAGTCTTGGGAAATTATTTTCTGTTTCATATCATAGATACGCTGGAGATTAATTCTGAACTCATCATCCAGTATCTCGAGTCTTGGTTCCTTCCCATTTCCCTCAGGTTTCCCATGTACAGAATTAGCAGAGCCAACGTGCGTTGCCTCCGGGGGCTTTGCCTGATTCATTTCTCAAAAGTGCCCTATAATATATTGTTAGGAACATTTTCCTTTTACTAGAATAGGAAGCAGTGGGAATCAGCTGCTGTGCATTTAGCATCACTTGTATTAATATGTATTTTTGTTCACCAGTGTCCACCTGCCAAAAATAATGACGGCTTTAAAAGACTCCCAGGTTATCACCAGTGGCTTGTTTTCCCCTCCCTTTGGGGAAAGTAGGTTCTAAAAAACTATTGTGTTTGTGCAATGGCTTATTCTCACTATGGCTTGCTGGAAATGTATTTGATTGTCCTGGAGTGGCTGGTGCTGGGCACTGGCTATGCACTAGTCAGTTTTGGTACATAACTGCCAGTGGACACAGCAGAGAGTCTGGGGGGCCCAGTTGCATTGCTCTCAGCATGGGTTCCCGAGGACTGCCATGATCTTTATGCCTCTGGTCTGAGTTCTAACGATTGTAAGGAGATGGCTTCCAGTCAATCACTGGAAGGATGGGCCCTGGGCAGGACAATCCTGATGCATTTTCTCTTCCCTTTGACAACCGCTCCCCCCCCACCCCCATAGGGTACTTGGTCCTCAAAGAACTGGGCATCAAAGTGGAGAAATACGTGGCCTCTGAAGTGTGTGAAGAGTCCATTGCTGTTGGCACCGTTAAGCACGAGGGCAACATCAAATATGTGAATGACGTCAGGAATATCACAAAGAAAAACGTGAGGGCAACACCCCCTTCCTCTCCTCCCTGAACCTCTTATACCCTTACAACCCATTGGTCACCTTATACCTGCCCAGGGTTGTGGCAGAAGAACAGCTTTGGTTACCTCGATCTGTAGTGCTAAGCTTACAACTTGAAAATCCTTCATATGTAAATCAATCTCAGAGAAGCCTGAGCTTTTGGATTTCTTGGGTCAAAAGTGAAGTTGGGAAATTTAAATGACCAAGCAAGACTTGGAAGTGTGTTTCCTTCTAGCTAGTTACCTGGAGTCCAGGCTGTTCATCTCTCCATTCCCGGCCCCAGCCCTGACTGTTTTTCTCCTGCAGATTGAAGAATGGGGCCCGTTTGACTTGGTGATTGGTGGAAGCCCATGCAATGATCTCTCCAATGTGAACCCTGCCAGGAAAGGCCTGTATGGTAAGCATCCCTTCTCACATAGACCCCAAGAGACCCTCTGTCCCCTGACTGCTGGCCAGGAAGAGTGCCCTGAGAAGGAGCTGTTAGCTTCTGGCCAACTATACTTGTTGGCTCTGTTCATGCCTCATTGTGACTCCTCAGTTTCCAGAGATAAGAATGAATCTCGCATGGCTGATGCCCGTCTTTCTAGAGGGTGGCAGGGAGAGGGGACAGTAAGTCATCAGCATAGCTAGTCCTTGGAATACATTGGTCTCAATATGGAAGAAGGGGCTGAAGGGTTTGAACCTGGCTTTGCCATTGTCTTTCGTGGGCTCAGAGGGCACAGGCCGGCTCTTCTTTGAGTTCTACCACCTGCTGAATTACACTCGCCCCAAGGAGGGTGAAGACCGGCCTTTCTTCTGGATGTTTGAGAACGTGGTGGCCATGAAGGTCGGCGACAAGCGGGACATCTCTCGGTTTTTGGAGGTGAGGACCTCTGCAGTCTTGATTCTCAGGGTAACACAAACGGGAAGGCCCTGCTGGCACTGGGGTGAGGGTTATTTCCAGGGTTGGGGTGGACGGTTCCCCATGGAGGGCGTGGCTGGTTGTGAGAGTATGTGGGAAATGTTTGATCTCTCACCTCACCCCAAACCCACTGAAGTCAAGAAGATGAGACTAGCATACTTTCGGAGGCACCAGGAGAGCACCAGACACTTTTTACTTGAATTTTTCTCACCCTTATGCTCAGAACTTCTGCTTTAGGGACCATAAGAAAGATAATTACCTACTGCTTAGTATGCATCAAGCATTGTAGTAAATACTATATATAATATATATCTGTATGTAATCTGTATGCATATCTATATATAATATGCATCTGTATGTATATAAGGGCTTCCCGAGTTGTGCTAGTGGTAAAGAATCTGCCAGTGCAGGAGGTTTTGATCCCTGGGTCAGGAAGATCTTCTTGAGAAAATGGCAACCCACTCCAGTATTCTTGCTTGGAAAATTCCATGTACAGAGGTGCTTGGCAGGCTAGAGTCCATGGGGCCACAAAGAGTCAGACATGACTGAGCACGTATACACAACACACGTACACTTACTTCCGCCCGACTTTAAAGCCTCTGTTCTGCTAGGGAGGCTCTGGACCTGGTTGGTCCATTCCTCATGCCTTGTGGACATTGGCCAATCAGTGACAGAAGTCAGATTTTGCCAGCACTGCCTTTCCATAATCAGGACCTCATTCATTTTGCTGGGTTTCAGTTTTGAGCTGCCTTTCCCACCTGTACCCGAAGCTTCTGTAATGATCTGACGTGCCCAGGGAATACTGCCTCTTAAAGCAGCAAGTCTGATCTGGTCTCTTTCCCCACCATTAACAGAGACACAGGCTTGGTCCTTCAGATAGATTCTTGAGGGGAATTGGTCAGTCCCTTGCCTGGCAGGAGTCATTCCTCCCACACAGTCAGGGATAGCCATGTCACCAGTGCCAACTGCATTCTGCCCTGGGCTCCCAGCAGCTGCCCTGCTCTCTCCCCACAGTGTAACCCAGTGATGATTGATGCCATCAAAGTGTCTGCTGCTCACAGAGCCCGATACTTCTGGGGCAACCTGCCCGGGATGAACAGGTAACAAGGGGCTCCCAGTGGGACCAGTAACAGCCAAGTTAAATAGAATGGTGTGAGCCATAACCACCAACTCTTAGGAGAGAGACACACTGGAACCTTGTATAAAGAGCTATGCTGCTGAGAAAGACCTCACCCTCTGCTTCAGACCAACCCTTAGTGTTATGGTTGAAGCTTGTTAGGCTGTACAGCAACTGCCTGAGACTCAGGCCAGGATTCCACAATATACTTTACTCTTGCTCTGCCCACGGACCTGGTGCTTAAACCTGGTACTATGCGCTGGAGCAGGCTTTGTCGCAGCCAGGGACACTGATGCTTCTCCACCTCCCTGTTGTGGTCCATTGGGAAATGAACTTTTCCAGTCTCCTTACCTCCAGGATGAAGTGGTGATCCCTGGACCAGGCCTGAGGTGACCAATCAGGTGGCAGAGCTGAGATAACCGTCAGTAGCCCAAAGCCTGTCTTTGGATTTTCTTAACTGAGTTCTTTACCCAGCTTTTCATTAGTCCTGTCATGTTGAAAGCCAAAGAAATAAGGGGTATAACTGACGATTAATTATCTCTTTCATGTGGCTTCAGGGAGAACAACCTGCTAATTAAGATACCAAATGTGATGATAATAGGACTTGCAAATGAGTTAGCTTCAAAAAAAGATTCTTTAAAAGGAAGTGTTGGAAGCATAACTTTCAGGCATTTAGCAAAGTGTGGACAGAGGTGAGAAGGTACTGGAATAGCTTGGAATTTTCATTTGGCTAATCTGCCTGTCAGATGGAGCAGTGTCCACATCTGGAACTTCTTCTTCATTCCACTCCTTAGCTCTGACCCTGCCAGACGCTGCAGTCCCTGCTGCCAGTTGTGCTGTGACAATGCCAGTCTTGGCTCTAATGGAGCTGACCCTGCCAGTGGGGTAGGCACAGGGAAGACAGATAAAGTTAATGGGGAGGCTTCTTATCCCAGCAGGACTGGAAGAGAAGGAGCAGAGGCATGAAGTTCAGAGTGAAAAGGTCAGGGGTCACAGTCACAGGGTTTTCACAGTGCAACTCCAAAAACAGTATTCTAGGAGTCAGGGACAGGAGCGTGAAATGGGCCCAAATTACATGAGGCCTGTGGTCATGGCAACAGTTAAATGTACTCTGGCTCAGGGAGTTCAGGTGAGTTTTTCATGCATGAGATGTGTTTCTGGTTCTCTGGGATTTCTGGTGGAAGAATAGACTATTATGAGATGAGAACAGAAGTGGGGAGACAGCTCAGATGTGGTTCAGGGGAGGACAGCTCTGTGTTTGTGTTGGTACCAAGAGGTACCATCCACATGCATTGAAAACAATGAGTGTGGTGGCTCCAGGAAGGTGTCCTGTGGAATTGCACAGAGGGATCAGATTCTAGATACTGGGATTTGCAGAACTTTGTCTGAATTGGGATGAGAAGTGAGCTGCTACAGCTGGGATCTTAGGATCTGTGACTCTACATCGACCATAGGTCACAGACCAAATCTAGCCCTTAGACTAAACACTGGGTTTGTAAGATTTCAGTCCTAGAATCAACAGAATGTAGGGTTCACAGCCCTGCCCTCCCCTAGGCACATGGAAGAGTTGGGAATGGAGAGAGGGTGAGGTCAGTGCAGTATTTTGTGTTCAGTGGCTCCTCTTGTGGGCACCATGTCCAGTCTGACATCTGATTTCTTTTTGGCCTCTGAGTTCCTTACCCAGGGATGCTGTGGTGGTCATCAACCCTGTGCGTTCAGACCTCTTCCTAGTTTTCTGCTTTGGACCTGCTTAACCACTTCAGTATCTAAAGTTCTATCCATTCTGCTTCTCAAGCATCTGTTTGCGTCTCTCTGCATTTGCAGGTTTCAATGGTGAAAGTTACGAGGGGAATTGTAGCCCTTAATGTAAACCCCTTAACTACTGTCCTTACCTGGACCCCACTGTTAAAGCCTCCTGAGGCTGCATTCCCGCAGTAAGCTACCCAATCATGGGTTTGATGTGCTACTTGTAGAGAGTAGACCCACAGAGACTTAACTCCAGGCTCCTGAGGCTCAGAGATGGCAGAGTTTGCTCAGGGTCACTCATTCAGCCAGTGAGCAGTGGGGCTGAGACTGAAGTGTCTCCTGACCCCTCTAACCATGTGATTCACCATCCTGCTCTCCTCAGTGAAGGCGCTTGGGCTACTGTTAACCATTTGGGTAGGGAGGGGGACCATTCACCGCTGCACCGCGGGCTTCCTGCCCCAAGCAGCTAGCCTGTCCCTAACTTGACCCCCAGGCTTGTGCTCATGCCTGGGCCGTTTTTATCATATTTCTGTAGCAAGTTCTCGGCCAGAGCACATTTTGCAGCTTGGGCTCTCACTCCCACCCTGGGAAGCACCGAGCCAAGGCCCTTTCCCAAGCAGTAGAAAGTAATGGGTTTTGGATGTTCCCAGGCCTGTGATAGCATCCAAGAATGATAAACTCGAGCTGCAGGACTGCCTGGAGTTCAATAGGACAGCAAAGGTAAGCAGCGCTCTGTGCCTGGCCCACCACTTGGCGACCTTTCAATGGGACTAAACCTTGGTGTCCTCCCCCCACACGACTCCCTGGTGCTGGGCTTCCTTCCCCACACAGTTCTATCCCATCTTCAAATACAGAGTAGGAGAGGTTCTTGATAAACAAAAGTGAGAGACGGCAACTAGACTTTCCCATTGTGAATGCACGCTCCTTGGAGACTCCCAAGTGAGAAGTGACTATACTTTTGCCAAAAAAAAAAAAAAAAAATCTGCTATTATAAGTCATATTAATATCTCCAGAAACTTAATTTTCAAAGCTTCCATTAAGCTAAGTTCCATTCAAACCCTGCTCGACCATCCTCTATAATCTGGGGGAGCTTTTCCTTTTGCTTAATCTTGCTTCATCAATAACTGTTTCCTTGACACCCGTCTGATCTCATTCATGGACACTTTTTTGTTTATCTCTTGTTCTCTCTGAGGCTGGTCCTTCCTGCTCATTAACCTCGTGGCTTTTGTGGGAAGCACAGAGCGTGCCCTCCCACCTCTCCTTCTCTCTTTCCCTATCCGAGCCTGGCCCTGCCACCCTCTCTCCCCCACCTGCCCTCCCTCCTCCACCTTCCTTAGGTGCTTCTGAGCCCTGACCCAGAACCGTCCATTCTGTGCTCACTCCATGATGTCATTTTGTTCTCCAGTTAAAGAAAGTACAGACAATAACCACCAAGTCGAACTCGATCAGACAGGGGAAAAACCAACTTTTCCCTGTTGTCATGAATGGCAAAGAAGATGTTTTGTGGTGCACTGAGCTAGAAAGGTGAGCAAGGCTGTTCGTGGAAAGGGGAATCAAGCAGACAGAGAGAAAAGGGGTAGAAACCGTGGTTGAGGCCAGCAGCACGTTCCTCGTAGTCTCGCTGACCTTCTGCATTAGCAGGGCTGGGAGCAACCTTTCCAGTTGGTGCTTATCTCCTTCCAGAAATGGCAAAAGGGCTGCGGTGGTGAGGAATCTGAAACCTGAGGCCATGAGACGGTACGTCTGTCTCACCTGGCTGTGTCTCCCTGGCATTTGCCTGCCCTGACACGCTGGGACCCTAGGATGTGTGAGGATCCAGCTAAAGGAAACTACTGGCAAGCCGTTGCTTCTTTCTCAGGATTCCTCCCGCTGAGTTGCTTGTTCCAAAACTCCTTAGCCAAAGTCTGTCGTCTCCCTTATCCATTTATTTGGCTAAGTCGGGATTTTATCTGTTTTGAAGAACCAACTCTTTGATTTAATTTGTCCTGTTCTGCATTTAACTTTTTTTTTTTCTCATTTTATTTTGTTATTGTGATGAGACTGTAGTAAGGGTTGTGAACATTCCTCTTTACATTTTTGGCAGTGTCTTAGGGTTATTTTGATAGAGTATTTTCACTCCAGATAGTTTAGTTCTATAACTGGATGTATTTCTTGGTTTAATTAGTAGTATGGGCTGTAAACCTGGGAAAGAGTGAGGTCCAGTATATCTGTAGCCTCTTTCCAGACCTGTACCTCTTCTCCTGTGGTAGAATGCCACTCAGGAGGCTGTTGGTATATTTCGTTGCCATCTGCCATTAAAGTCCAGCTTGGGCCTTGATCCAGCAATTTGCTTTGAAGAGGGAAAGAAAACGCAGGATGCTTCAGTTTACTCATGGTCAATTACCGGAGCATCTGATGATTGGAAATAAGATCTGCTTTGTGAGTGTCCCTGTTCCTTAGTGCGGCGATGGCATAACTTGCTAGCCTTTCGTGATGTGAAGATAGGTACTTGTCTGCTGACTGGCTGGCCATCTTGGCATTCATTCAGTCATTCATGCAAGAAAAGTCCAGCGAGCACCATGTGGCAGCAGTACAGTGCAAGCGTGGGGCCGTGCACAAGACAGGTGCCCTCAAGAGAGGGACCATGCCCTCGTGACAGGCATCTGTGAGCCGAAGAACTGGTGGACTTGACCTCTGGGGGTCAAGAGGCCTGGCGGAAGGGACGGGTCAAAGGGTAGGAAGAGCAGAGCTACATGGGCTGCCTCGGCCAGGAGTCTCCCAGCGGCGCTAAGCACGCTGTTGGGGGCGCATCTGACTCCCTGTCTTTTCACTCTGGTACCCTCCCCCACCCAGGATCTTCGGCTTCCCTGTACACTACACAGACGTCTCCAACATGGGCCGTGTGGCCCGTCAGAAGCTGCTTGGGAGGTCCTGGAGCGTGCCTGTCATCCGACACCTCTTCGCCCCCCTGAAGGACTACTTTGCCTGTGAATAGTCCCCCAGGCACCAGGGCGTGTGGGCAGAGCCACAACCCAGCAGGTGCAGCCCGGCTCTGCCCTTGCCAGCCCAGCTGTGCTTGCGGGGTTGCGCCGAGTACCTCGTCGGGAGCAGAGCTGCCTGTCCCCTTCCTGGCCGGGGGACCCCGAGGTGCCACCTCCTTGTGCACAATACAGACCTGGCCGCTCGGAGCGGCCAAACACGGTGCTCATTTTATCTTCTCCTAAAACTTTAAAACTTGAAATAGATAGTAAGATGGCTTTTTTTCCCCTCCTTTCTGGGTTTACCGCTCAGAGAAACGATGGCTAAGATACCAAAACCACAGTGCCGACAGCTCTCCAAGACTCAGGTTAATGCTGAAAAATCACCCAAGACAGTTATTGCAAGACTTTAATTTTTTAAAATGTCTGCGGCTCCTTGTTTCCAGGAGTGTGCAGCAGTAGACAGGTAGCTAAGGGACCTTTGAAGGGCCCAGTATGGTTTTTTTCTAGGGCTAGCACAAGAGGACATGATGTCCATGTCTGTCTCGTCGTCATCCCCACCTGCCCCCCACCCCGCCCCCACCTCAGTGTAAAGGGCTGAGATCTCTGGCCCATTTAGAGTATTTTCCACAAGGATGATGATTTCAGCAGGGATGACATCATCATCACATTCAGGGCTATGTTTTTCCCATAAATCCAAGGGTAGGGCTACCCTTAGCTAAATCCCTCCCAGTGACTGCAATAGAACCCTCTGGAAACTCAGGAAGGGGTGGGCTGGGTTATAAGCTGCCATATATTGGTATAGACAGGTATGGCTTCTCACTGTGAGAGGAGAGGAGGAAGAAGCTTACGTAAGACCCTCCCCCCCACCCCACCCCACCCCGCATGCCTCCAGGCTACTTTGCAGGCACAGGTCCCCAGGATGACACCCCATCTTCTCAGCCAGGGGCAGAAGCACAGTCCTCGCACTTTCCCCTTCTCTAAGAGACTGCAGGGGGAAAACTGCAATAAAAGCTCAACCCTCCCTCCCTCCTGAGATTTTAAAGTCCTTTTTTATTCCACGATAAATCTTTTTTTTGTGGGGGGAGTGGGAGGTCAGACAAGCTGCATTTCAGAAATGCTGTCGTAATGGTTTTTAACACCTTTTACTCTTACTGGTGCTATTTTGTAGAATAAGGAACAATGTTGACAGGTTTTGTGGGAGGTTTTTTTATACACTTTTTTTTTTAAATCTCAGACTTCTATTTTTGTTTAAACATTTTCATATTTTTTTTTGTGACTGGAGCCACGTAACAAATATGGGGAAAAATTGTGCCTTGTTTCAACAGTTTTGCTAATTTTTAGGCTGAAAGATGACAGATGCCTAGAGTTTACTTTATGTTGAATTAAAATCAGTATTTCTCTAACAATCCGGTGTCCCTTTTGTTCTTTTGCAGATCAAATGGGTGGGGCATGTGAGGGAAAGTAGAAAGGTGGATGGTTGAAATAACCCACCTTCGAGTCCAGTGCAGAAGTTTCATGTGCAGGCGAGCTGAGCTGTGCATGCATGCTAAGTTGCTTCAGTTGTGTCCAACTCATTTGCCACCCTATGGACTATAGCCCACCAGGCTTCTCTGTCATGGGATCCTCCAGGCAAAAATACTGGAGTGGTTTCCATTTCCTTCTCCAGGGGATCTTCCCAAACCAGGGGAATGTCTTCTGCATTGAAGGGGGATTCTGAGCCACCTGGGAAGCCCTTTTAAGTACCACAGGTGACCCCCAAGTCTAGTACCATGGTCCCCAAACTCCAATGTATCAGCATCCCCTGTAAGGCTTGTTCAGTGGAGAACAAGCCCTACCGCTAGGGCTTCTGATGCATTAACTCTAAAGTGGAGCCTGAGAATTACTCAGTGCCCATCCAAGGACAAATCTGGGATAGTGAATGGATTTCTAAACCTTGTTTCCCCAAATAAATAGCAAGTTCATTGAAAGCCTTGATGTCTGGAACAGTCATGTCCAGGTTATTTCTCACAGCTATTGGCTAGCTGGTTGAGAGGAGTCAAAAATCCCAGGGCTGACCATCCGGTTCCTTGTCCGTTTGTAGGCTTCTGCACTTTGTTCCACTGCTCCTAAGTTGTCATGTCATAACTGAGCCATGGTCAGTGAGGGGAGTTGGCTCCAGTGAGGGGAGACTCCTTGGGAATGACCCAGGATCAATTTTTAACAGCTGCCTGTGGCTCCCCAGTTCTTTGGGTGGACTGTGTTTCTTGCCCTTGGTAAGCTTAACGTTGCAACTCCCTTCAGTAAGTCACCTGGGTCCACCCAGCCACGTGTCCCAAAGCCCAGAGTCCATCATGTCATAATTCTGTGTCACTACCTCTAGCCTTTGGTCAATGAAACGGTCCTGATGAAGATTCTAGTAGCCTTCCAGAGGTTAATATTGGTCATATGGTTCCTTTAGGGAGAAGGCAATGGCAACCCACTCCAGTATTCTTGCCTGGCAAATCCCATGGACAGAGGAGCCTCTTAGGCTGCAGTCCATGGGGTTGCTGAGAGTTGGACACGAGTGAGCGACTTCACTTTCACTTTTCACTTTGATGCATTGGAGAAGGAAATAGCAACCCACTCCAGTGTTCTTGCCTGGAGAATCCCAGGGAGTGGGGAGCCTGGTGGGCTGCTGTCTATGGGGTCCACAGAGTTGGACACGACTGAAGTGACTTAGCAGCAGCAGGTTCCTTTAGAGGAAAGAGGGATGCCCTTGTGCATCAGTTGAATATCTCAGTTGGCACGACTCTCCAAGATTAAGTTTGTTGCTGAGTTGTGTCTGACTCTTTTGCAACCCTCTTATTGTCAGCTACCTGGCAACTCTGTCCATGTGGTTTTCCAGGCAAGAATACAGGAGTGGGTTTCCATTTCCTTCTCCAGGGGATCTTCCCAACCCAGGGAGTGAACCTGTGTCCTGCGGTGGCAGGCAGCTCCTTTACCACTGAGCCACCTGGGAAGCCAACTCAAAAGCAAGCTCAGAAATAGTCTGGCCCAGAGTTGGAGTGGAGCATGAGAAACTGTTTAGGCACCACTAGGCTAGAATAGAACAGCCTGGGTGCAAGTCACCATGGTGAGACATTGGCAATTAGCAAGCCAATCCTGCTGGTGCTCTGCTCAGGTGTTCAGGCCCCAGGGGCCGTGGCTGCCTTATTAAGCCATCTTGTACACAGCGTTGCACCAAGTGCCAGGACAGGATGAAGCGAAATAAACAGCCTCGGCCTCGAAACCCCAAGAGAGGAGATGGACTAGCTGTCCAGGTGAGGGGCCCTTGGGTGTTGTGGCCTGCTTGGGGGCAGCCTTGAGGGGAGACCTTGAAGGGTCTGTGGGGGCAGTTCTCCGTTTTCTCAAGATGGGGGCCAGGTTTGGATCCTAGGACTGGGGCCAAGTGGAGAATATGATGGACATTCTGATCTTGGGGAAGTAGTTGGGGTTTGTACCACAAGTAGACCTTTTCTGAAAATATCATCTGGTTGCCTGGGGCTGTATCTGGGGGCTCACATGTATCACCTTGGAACTTTTCATCTCTAAAAGGTGAGGATCATAAATTCTACCTGCTTCCTAGGGCTGCTGTGAATGTTTAAGGCTGTAACCTGAGTAAGTTGTTTTGCCTGGTGCCTGGCACACAGTAAGCCCTCACATGTACTGAATGGCATTGTGATACTAAAACCCTTATAGTGATGGTAACATCCAATATTAATGTATTACTAAATCTTAAAAAAGGACAGATAATTTTCATCTAGGTGTTGCAAAAGAGCTGAGCAACAGCAGTATTTGGTGCTGAAATTGTGTCCATCACCCCACCTGCAACATGCTGGGGTGCCCTTGCTCCTTGTTAGGGAGAGTAAGTGTGGGTGGCTTTGGAGTCTGGCACCCGAGAGATCTGTGAAAGGGATCTTCCCTGGGGGCGCTTGACTGACCTCTGAATAGTTCCATGGTTATTTGGTGGGGGATCAGCACTGGACAGAGGGGGTCCCCCACCCTACCTCAGTCAACTGGCTCTTGAGTGATTTTCTGTTCCAGGCTTGTGCTTGGTTGGTCCTTAATTGCTTCCTGCAGCCAGACTGGATGGCTCTCCTGCTTTACCTCCTCCTAGCTTGTGACCTTGAATGTGCTCCATAGCCACTTTGAGCCTCTGTTTATGCAGCTGTAAGACAAGGATAATAACTTCATAAGGCTGATGTGTGGATCAAGTAATTCAGTGTGTGAAGCACATGCAGAGTGCTTGTGGGTAGTGAGTGCTGAGTACACAACAGCTGCTTTATTGTTTACTGTTTAGAGTCCTCCCAGCAACCCTGAAGTGAGGTAGTGGTTACCGTGATCCCGGGTAAAAGAACTGAGACTCAGAAGTGAGTACCCAAGGCCACACAGCCAGTGCAAAGAAGTTGTGAATTGAAATCTGTTTTGTGAATCCATTGGTCTCCCTTGCATCTGTGTATGTGTGTGTGTCTGGATTCTGAAATTACCTGCTGCCCTTTGCAGCCTATGACACAATTGACCTTTCTTGCTTCTCTTACTGTTTTTCAACTTACCTTCCTTCTCTCCTTTCTGCCTTCTATCCTTTCTTCTTTCTGTTTAACTTTATTACTGGATTTGGTGGCTGCTTACTGAGTCTTTGCACATGTTGTTCTCTCCCCAGAACAGCCTTCTCCCCTTTGCCTGGTCCTTCAGTTCTCATCTCTTCCAGGAAGACTTCTTTGCCCCCATTCTAGGCAGCACTAAGAGACATTCTCTAATCTGAGCTGTCCTTCCCTGTGGATTGATAGAAGAATATCTCAGCACAAAGTACTCTATTATTTCTTATTTTTGTACCCATCTCTTCCATGAGCTTGTGAGGTGCTCAAGGCAGATGAGCCCTCCCAACACCAGTTTTTGGTTTAATAAGCTTGTCATACATTTGGAAAACTCAGGTTTGAAGTCATAGTTCTTTATTTATTTTGTTTTCGGGGAGGAGACTTACAGTTTAGAGATTACTGCATATATTAAAAGTCACTTAAAAGCACATAGTGAAATCTCCCAACTTTGTCCTACTGGATGGAAGTTCTTTTTTCTTTTTGCCCTCTGGTCTTTCACAGTTAGACCTTAATGTGACTCGGACAACCTTGGCTTAAACGCCTTCTCAGAGAGGAGCGTGGAGCCTGAGTAGGTCACGTGGCCCTTTCTTATCTCTTTGGGGTGCTGTTGCCTGGGAGGGCAGATGAGTTTTTTTCCTGAGGCTCTAGCTCAGAGACCTGTGATGTCCTGTGTCTCCAGAACCAGGTTCAAATGCTAGTTCGACACCTGAGGCCCTTCTTGACTTGACTTTCATTTCCCTCACCCATTCCTCCCCAACCCCAAATGGCTTTCAGGTACTGCTGACAGCATATCAGATGACAGAAATTGAATACTGACATCAACTGAAAGGGACTCTGAAACCATTAACATTGATTGAGCACGTACTATATGCTGGGAGTGGTCTAAGAACATTACATACAACTCATTTGATTCTAACTCCTAGCAGAGTCAGGATTTGAACCCAAACCCGGTGGCTTTGCTACTTACAAAATTTACTGAAAGCGTTGGAAACTTAACATCCTTGTGTATAGCTCAGTTCAGTTCAGTCTCAGTCGTGTCCGACTCTTTGCGACCCTATGAATCGCAGCACGCCAGGCCTCCCTGTCCATCACCAACTCCCAGAGCTCAGACTCACATCCATTGAGTCAGTGATGCCATCCAGCCGTCTCATCCTCTGTCGTCCCCTTCTCCTCCTGCCCCCAATCCCTCCCAGCATCAGGGTCTTTTCCAATGAGTCAACTCTTTGCATGAGGTGACCAAAGTACTGGAGTTTCAGCTTTAGTATCATTCCTTCCAAAGAAATCCCAGGGCTGATCTCCTTCAGACTGGGATTGGTTGGATCTCCTTGCAGTCCAAGGGACTCTCAAGAGTCTTCTCCAACGCCACAGTTCAAAAGCATCAATTCTTCGGTGCTCAGCCTTCTTCACAGTCCAACGCTCACATCCATACATGACCACTGGAAAAACCATAGCCTTGACTAGACGGACCTTAGTCGGCAAAGTAATGTCTCTGCTTTTGAAGTTGGGGGTAATTAACACATATGCCCAAATCACTTATGACTATCTGTATTCAACTGTCCATATAGTGCTGCTATTACTACTGTTACTATAATCATCTGTTACAGGGTTCTTTGCTGCATCCTTTTGTCTGTCTTTCTACCCTAACTCTCGCTAGGTTAACATCCTATATTTTAGGGCAAGTATCATCTCTAGGAAGCCTTCCCACACTGTTTAGGTGAGGTCAAGTTTTCTCCTGCTGTATACTCTTGGAGCGCTACTCAACAGCTAGACAACCCAGCAGTACTGGTGGTTAAAATATTGAAATGCCTCCAGACCAGTTGATAAAGAGCTCCTGTCCCAGCTCCCTAACCCATTCTTCCCTGAACATCTTCCCCTGCTTCAGCAACTACTTGGGTGAGACCCAGCCCAGAAGAGGCCTCTAGGCCCCTACTTGCAATGCAGGTGCTGTCTCTCCTGCCACAGCCCCTTCCTGTCTAACTAAGTCTGGTTTGTAATTAAACATGATTATTGTGCTTAGTGGTGTCTGACTCTTTGCGACCCTTTGGACCGTAGCCTGCCAGGCTCCTCTGTCCATGGCATTTTCCAGGCAAGAATACAGGGGTAGATTGCCATTTCCTCCTTCAGGGGATCTTCCCAACCTAGGGATCCAACCAGTGTCTCTTACGTCTCCTACATTGCAGGCTGGTTCTTTACCGCTGAGCCAGTAGGGAAACCCTTGTAATTAAACAGTGATGTATAATCAGTTATGTGCTTTGCCTTCCCTGACAGATTGGAAACTTTAAGAGCTCAGAGGCTATGTCTGTTTCTTGGTCACTGCCAAATCCCTCAGTTCAGTTCAGTTCAGTCGCTCAGTCCTGTCCGACTCTTTGCGACCCCATGAATCGCAGCAGGCCAGGCCTCCCTGTCCATCACCATCTCTCGGAGTTCACTCAGACTCACGTCCATGAGTCAGTGATGCCATCCAGCCATCTCATCCTCGGTCAATCAGGGAAAAAAAAATATTTGCTGAACACATAAATCAGTGATATTTTGACAAGAAAACCAGCTCAAAACTTGGATCAATCTTTGTGATACAGGGCAACTGATCTCTCTGACCCTCAGTTTTCTCTTCTGTAAAGTGGGTCTAACTCATTCTTTGAACAAGTCTCTAAGACTCTAAATATCAGGCTCTTGGACACCGTGGGAACAGGATTGATAAGATTCTTGCTTCCGTGGAATTTGTGGAAAAGCAGACAATAAAGGCATAAACAATTCAACAAGATGACTATACTGAGAAAAAAAAGGATGAGATTACAGGGTCATTCTAGAAAGAAAAGTCGCAGAATATGTCTCTAATGTGACTTTTAAGTCCTTGCTCAAAGCGCCTATCGATTTATTTTTTTATCTAATTATCCATTTTTTGTAGAAATTCATTGTAAAACCAATTTTTTGGCTACTGGGGTGGAGAATTTGTAACTGCATCCCGCCTTCTAGGCGGGGTCATATCTGCCTGAGGTGGGATCTCATTGGTTGCGGCAGACCTCGCGCAGTTGCATTGCCCCGGCAGCCGGCGCCCCGCCCCTAGGGTACTCCAGCCGTCCATCAAGCTTCGGGCTCCGCCCCCAGCGCGCGGCTTCGTCCTTCTCTATAAAAGGAGCCGGCGGACGATGACGAGCCTTTACGTCGGCGCGTAAGGGGAGGGGTGCGTGTGAGGTCATCGCGCGGGCGGGCGGGCGGGGTCAGGCGGTTTGAACGAGACGAAGACGGAACCGGAGCCGGGTACGGGCAGCGGACGCGGTCGGACCGAGAGCCGGTGAGCCGGCTAGCGGGCACGGGGCGGTGGCTGGGGGGCGGCTGGGCGGGCCTCGAGCCGAGCTGAGCGCCAGCGCGCCTCGCGGGCAGTGCTCGGGCCGCTCCCCACGGCGGTGCGGTTCGGGCCGGGTGGGGGAAGGGCGGGGCCGTGACCCGGCGCGCGCGGGCTGGGGGGCGCGCGCTCTTCGCTCCGCCGGGGACGGGGGCGGGGCGTTGGGCCGGAAGTGGGGGCTGCCCCTTGGCGGCGTGGGGGCTTATGGGCCGCGGCCTAGGCGTGGAACCAGGACAGGAGGCAGGAGGTTCCGGGGTGGTTGGGCCGGGTAGGGGGCGTGTGTGGGGTTGGAGTGGGCCTGCTGGAAGTTCTGAGGATCATCCCCCCTCCACTGTAGGAGACGGCGCCGCCTGATGATTCAAGAGTCCAGGTTTTGGTGTGCAACCTGTATTGAATTCCCTGCTGTGCGACCTTGGGCAGGTGCTTTAACCTCTCTGGGCCTCAGTTTCCTCTTCTGTAAAACGCGGGAGAAAGATAATACTACACGTAGAAAGGTCTTGTCCCCGAGTATGGGGAAAAGCAAGCCAAGTCCCTGGACTTCTTCCTCTTCTTCAGTTGAGCGTCCACTGAGCGCTAGGAACTGTATTAAGCACTGGCTATACACCCTGGAGCAGGAGGGCAAAGGCCTGCTTTCTAGTAGTCTACGTTGTGATGGGGAGACCGAAAATGAAAAAATACATGGAAATGAGGAAATTAATACATGGAAAAGAATTTCATATGATCACTGGCGAGACAGTGTAATAGGGTTATATGAACAGTGCTTTTTCAGTCCCTGGTTTCACAGCTGACCTGGGGTGCTGCAGGGCAGAGCTGGGCCTCTACTCCATTTTGGGATTGAAACTCCTGAAGTCCATTGAAGGAAGATGCACCAGGCCTGCCATCCGCCTCTCTGATGGGGTATCTGTAAGAGTAGTGATAATAGCAGCTCTTTGCTAATTGGGTACTTGCTGTGTGCCAGGTGTTGTGTGGTTTTATGTCATATTGCACTTGTCTCTTAACAGATTTTATCTTCATTTTACAAATTAGGGGACCGAGACTGAGAGGTTATTTGTTTTATGGTGTTCAGCAAGTGGCTGAACCCAAGTCTGTGACTCTTCGAGTCCAGGCCCTTAATCTCATATTAGGCTGCTTCCCTGAAGTCCAGATCTAGACAGTGTGTTTCCAGTGTGCCCTTTATGATGGTGTATATATGTATACAGTTTCTGTGGTTAAGAAATGTATAGTGATTTCTGACACATAGGGAAGCTTAGGACATGCTGTGTTTTTCACTTAGAGTCAGTTAATCCTCACTGCCTCCTCTGGATGAGCAGATGAGCTGTTTGTGATCCGGAAAGGTGAGGTATTTACCTAGGGCCACATTGCCTTTTTTTGGGCGGGTGCCCCCCCCCCCCCCCCGATTCCGTAGTGCTCAGTATGGTGCCTTGAAAGTGATAAGTGCTCATCAGCCAGCCTTAAATTGGAGTGGGTTTGGGAGCCTTTAGGAGAGGCTATATATGGAGAGGTAAGGGGAGGCTTTTTCAAGGAAGTTTAAATGTGGATCAAGGAGGGGTGAGGTTTGTGTGGTGATCATGGGGTCTTTCTTCCATTGAGGTCAAGCAGAGGAATCCTTATGGAGGAAGAGAGTGAGCTGTCGCTAGCTGTAGCTGAGGCTCTGAGAGCTGGTCTCTTTTGACTGCTTGGAAGAGCAAATTAAATAGTTGAGTCAGTGGATGTTTATTGCACATCCACAGGGTGCCTAGCCCCATGTATTTAGTGGCTGCAGAGTTTGCGGAGCACATGGGGCCAGGTATTAATGTGCTGCTAATGAAAGAGTTTTAAATTTATGATGAGGAAAGGCCATTAAGGTTTTCTGAGCTGAGGTGTGGTCAGGAGACACACGTGGCTTTACCAGCTGCTTACATTTTACAGCAGCATGATACACACAGTACCTGATGGATGGATGTATCAATGTTGCCAAAATAGATTACGGGTGCGCACCCGGGGACTGGGGTGGTTTTTGTTTGCATGTGTTTCTCTTTGATACCACACAGTCTGCATTTCATTTCTTCCTTTAGGGATTTTAAACACAGGAGTCACTTGGTCTGATTTTTGATTCAGAAAATTCTCCTTGGCTGTTGTATAAAAACAGTTTGAGACAGAGACTAGTTTGATGTCTGTTGCAGTGGATGGAGGTGAGAGATGGTAGTGACAGGTCTCAGGTGCTGTTTTTGGCACTGGAGATAGGATAAATGAGACAAGGTCTCTCTCCTGGACTTGTTTGTTTAATGCCAAACCGTTTTTTGTGCCTTACCTCATTTAAACCTCACCTCAAATAGGGGGCATTCACTCATAAGATAAATGAGGTGTATTGAAGTTAAGCAACTTGTCCAAGTTCATACAACTGAGTGAGAGCCTCATGTTCAAACCCAGGCTTCAAATACTCAGTTCTTTGCATAGAGCAAATTTCCTACTGGTTCAGATCCCATCTGGGAATGATTCAGAAATGAAGAGATAATGACAGTTGTAGAGGTTTGAATGAAGTGCTGTGGGAACATAGGGATTAATTTCCCAGTGGAGTCAGGAACTAAATTGTGTTGACTTCTTGTATAATATGGTTTTGTCATCTGAGTTTAGGTAAGAGAGTTGGTAAGTTGCTTTCTGAGACACATTTTTCTCTGCTTGACACTGTCCTGCCAGCATGAAAACAAGTAGCCTTTCCTGAGCCCACTGTGTAATGTGCTGTGCCAAGTCCTCAGGGGAGGGGAATGTGGGGTGTGAGGGCCCAAGCCTGAGACGTCAGATAAAGAGGAGGTTGTGTGGTAGATCTCCATCATTTCTGGCCCTCACATTCTGTAGCTGTTTGACTTGTGAGGTGTGCTGGTGATGCAAGGGAAGACTAGCTAGTCCCTTGGTGGAGGAATGAAGTGCTCAGAGTCCCATGGTGGTTCCAAATTGTCCTGAGTTTTTCTTCCCGCATTGATCATATTGATGTCACATGAAATGAGGAAAATTACAAGTGTTGGTCATGGTGAAATTTACTATTTTCTAGCAGGAGTCCCCAACCTCCAGGATTTAATGCCTGATGATCTCAGGTGGAGCTGATATAATAATACTAGAAATAAAGTGCGCAATAATGTAATGCACTTTGAATCATTCGAAAACCATCCTGCCTGCCCCCTCCCCCCTTTCCCCAGTCTGTCCATGGAAAGACTGTCTTCACAAAACCTGTCCCTGGTGTCAAAAAGGTTAGGGACTGCTGTTGTGTAGTCATGAGTCTTCATGGTAATTGCCCAGGAATCTCATTTAGGTCTGGATCCACCTGCCCTTATCTCATAGTGAATCTTTTCTTCCCATTATCTGTTCACCAGAAGTTGGTGACCTTTTTCAAACTTAAGTAAGAATGTGATTCTCCCTCATTTAAATCCCAGGAAGGGATTCTTGATTAAGGGATAACATCTGAACTCCTCATCATGCCTCCAGAGTCCTAACAGGATCTGGGTGCTTCACTTTCCCACTTCTGTTCCTCCTCACCCTCCTGCTCACGGGGCTGTAGCCACTCTGCTTAAGCTTCTCACTTACCTTAGCCAAGTGTCTGCTAAGCTCCTGGTGCTTAGTAGGCCTGCAGATGGCCTCCTGTCCTCAGTAGGTTCAGCAGAGAATTTTACTAAGGACTCTTCTCTGTGAGGTCATTTGCCACCACCTCTGTAGTACTTAGTTATAGAAAAGGTTACTTTTTTGATTGTAAAAGTGGATATGGTCTTTAAGAAAATTTGGAGAACTTTGTAGTGGAAACTATAAAGAGAAATTAATAAAAAGCCCACCATCTGAAGAAAACTGGTGTAAACATTTTGATACATTAATGGATAAATGAATTGACGTTTTCGCGAGTCTGAGTGAACTCCGGGGGTTGGTGATGGACAGGGAGGCCTGGCGTGCTGTGATTGATGAGGTCGCAAAGAGTCGGACACGACTGAGCGACTGAACTGAACTGAACTGAAGCACATTTTTATATCAATCACATTAAAATGGGGCCTGAATTTTAGGCTGGCTGGTGTTGAGCCATTCATTTCAGGTTATGTTTACTCCTGGAAATCTAGGCTTATGGCTGGAATCCTAGGTCTTTGATTTGGCATCTTGGGGAAGAATGGGGGTGAGGCTTCCAAGTTGAGTGTCCCCATACCTCTGCTCTGGTGACTCCAGGAAATGCTTGCGCTTTCTTACTGCCCAATAATGCGATCCCTTCTCTTTTCTCACATGCTGTAGAAGATGGCAGTGAACGTGTACTCAACGTCAGTCACCAGTGATAACCTCAGTCGACATGACATGCTGGCCTGGATCAATGAGTCTCTGCAGTTGAACCTGACAAAGATCGAACAGTTGTGCTCAGGTAAGAGAAGCTCAGTAGACCCCTTTCCCCAGGAAAGCCTGCGGGTCCTTCAGGGATGCACAGGTCGGCCATGTCTGATTGCAAAAGCCACAGGTTCGAGTTCTGTGTTAGGGCTGTTCTGTTTGTTTCAGCCTTGCCTTGGTTCCACTTGTGAGTGGGACTGTGCTTGAAAGCAGCCTGCTCTCCTTTGGCCTGTATGTCCATCGTTTCCTGCTGTAGCTGCTCCATTCTGAGGCCTGCAGCTTACTTAGCCTCAGCTGCTCCATCGGCAGTCTTTGCATCCAGATTTGAAGTGACTTATTTGAGGAAAACAGTTGTAATTGTTCTAGTTCTGTATTAGTTTATCAGTGGCGTTTCTTACTCCCACAAAACTCAAGACCAAAGTCAGTCCGGTTTGCCATTTCAGCCACAACTTTATTGAACTACTTGTTTATTAAGAATATGACAGACAAATGCTGATTTAAAAAAAGAACATACATTATGTGTTAGGGTTATCAAAATTGGATTTACCCCAGATAGGAGGTGGGGTCAAGAATATGACAGTAGAAGGATGAGCTGTATATCCTGTTGCTACTTGAATTCTTATTTTGATCTTGGGGTAGAGAATTAGAACCTTCAGCTTCTCCAAGTAATCATAACAACAGTTATTTAATTGAACACTTGTGTGCCAGGGTTATGTAAGTGCTTTCAAATATCTTTTTATCACTGTACCTCTGTGAGGTGGCCTCTTGATGAAAGTGAAAGAGGAGAGTGAAAAAGTTGGCTTAAAGCTCAACATTCAGAAAACGAAGATCATGGCATCCGGTCCCATCACTTCGTGGGAAATAGATGGGGAAACAGTGACAGACTTTATTTTTTTGGGCTCCAAAATCACTGCAGATGGTGCTTGCAGCCATGAAATTAAAAGACGCTTACTCCTTGGAAGGAAAGTTATGACCAACCTAGACAGCATATTAAAAAGCAGAGACATTACTTTGCCAACAAAGGTCCGTCTGGTCAAGGCTATGGTTTTTCCAGCAGTCATGTATGGATGTGAGAGTTGATCTGTAAAGAAAGCTGAGCACTGAAGAATTGATGCTTTTGAACTGTGGTGTTGAAGAAGACTCTTGAGAGTCCCTTGGACTGCAAGGAGATCCAACCAGTCCATTCTAAAGGAAATCGGTCGTGAATATTCATTGGAAGGACTGATGTTGAAGCTGAAACTCCAATACTTTGGCCACCTGATGCGAAGAGCTGACTCATTTGAAAAGACCCTGATGCTAGGAAAGATTGAAGGCAGAAGGAGAAGGGGGCGACAAGAGGATGAGATGGTTGGATGGCATCACCGCCTTAATGGATGTGAGTTTGAGTAAACTCCGGGAGTTGCTGATAGACAGGGAGGCCTGGTGTGCTGAAGTCCATGGGTTGCAGAGTTGGACACAACTGAGCAACTGAACTGAACTGTGAGGTGGGGATGTTTATTAACCTTTTTTTTTTTTTTTACAGATGAGAAAATGGGCTTAGAGAAATTGTATAATAAGTATAGGGTTAAACAACCAAGAATAGAATTGAGGCTTGAACCATATTTGAAATCAGGAGCCCGTGTCCTTCAGCCTCTGTACCATACTTGTTCTTCAGACTTTTCTTTTACCAACTAGTGCCATTCAGATCTCCTTAAAATTATTGCTTTCATTTATATGAAAATTTTCTAAGTGAATTCACCTTCTGTACTTCCTCATTTTGTTGCTGAGTCTGTCTTAGTTTCACTTGCTGGTCTTGTTCCTTCCCCTGTGAGATTTAATCCAGTTTTATAGATGGTCAGAGAGGCTCGTTGTGAAGTTGTACAGTGAGATGGGGGTGCCCGAGAGTCACGCCTACTAAACGTCAGTTGCACTGTTAGTCGTAGGTGCTGTTAGATCTGTGCTGCTTTTCTGCTGGTTTCATTTCACCACCACATCCCCTTTTGTTGGAGGCTTTTAAAGCACTTGTTTGCCCCGTGATTAATGACTAATGGGGGGGATGAGGTCATCTTAATTTTGATTGGAGCCAGCTTTTTCACCAGCAATTTCTCCCTGAAATTTGTCTCTTTCCATAAATACACTTCAAGATGCATTTTACTTAATTAAAAGATGCGATATCTTTTCATGTGTAGGTAAGCAGTACTTGTGCTGATCTGGCTCCACGTTTCTCTCCTTCAGTCAGGGAGCTGTCGTCAGTAGTCAGGACTGGGCACGAAGAGACCGCAGTCTGCTCTGAGCTGTGTGACTTTGGATGGGACCCTGATGTTCTGGTTCTTCATCTGTAAACTGGGATAAGTGAAGCGAAGCAAAGTCGCTCAGTCGTGTCCAACTCTTTGCGACCCCGTAGACTGTAGCCTACCAGGCTCCTCAATCCACGGAATTCTCCAGGCAGGAATGCTGGAGTGGGTTGCCATTTCCTTCTCCATAGGATCTTCCCAACCCAGGGATCGAACCTGGGTCTCCTGCATTGCAGGCAGATGCTTTACTGTCTGAGCCGCCAGGGAAGCCCTTAGGATCTGGTTCACCTGTTGGGCTGTTGTGAGACTTACCTGTAAAAATAGCTCTCAGATACTGATTCTGTGTCAGCCCCTGGATGTGAGCTTAGGTCTCTCAAGGGATAGGACACGTTGTTTTACAGAGGAGCCTGCATGGGGCACACCTTATGCATTATGGAGCCTGATTTTGCGTCCACATCTTTCTGGCCGCATAGCCTGTACTCTTTCTGCTGTGTACATGCTGTATCTTTTTATCTCATTTCTTTGACTGCACTGGGTCTTCATGGCTGCCTGTGGGCTTTCTCTAGTTGCAGTGAGTGGGGGCTACTCTGGTTGGGGTGCACAGGCTTCTCATTGCCATGGCTTCTCTTGTTGCAGATCATGGCCTCAGTAGTTGTGGCACATGGGCTTTGTTGCCCTTGGCGTGTGGGATCTTCCCGGAGCAGGGATTGAACCCGTGTCCCCTGTGTTGGCAGGTAGATTCTTAACCACCGGACCACCAGGGAAGTTCATCCACGCTCTTGTCTTTTGAAAAGAAGCATTTGGAAGAGAGTTGAACAAATTAAAATATATTACCAATTATAGCGATATTGTTTCATTAAGAATCTGTGAAGAGTTTGAATTTTGCCTGCTGCCTATCATTTTTCTTATTATGAAGTGCTTTTTCCCAGTGGAACATTCAGAATACTTTCTGTGATTTGTAAACAAGCTTCTGTTCACAGCTTGTTCCTCCCTTGAAAGTGGTGTGGGGCTTTTCTGAGTATGTAGAGGTTGCATTGTGTTTCATGTTGGTGTTTAGGAAATGGGGTCTCAGCTTCTAAACAGGATGAACTGTAGACACTTTGTCCCTGAATAAGGTTTGCTTCCGGGGGATTGGAATCCGAGAGAAAGCAAGGCTCCTAAGATCCTTGTGTTTACTGAGGCCTGGGGAGAATCCCACGGCCCTTTATCACTGGTGCCTGGTCCCTCTTGATCTTACCTTCCTTAAGCAGAGAGGCATGCACACCAGAATTCTCTGACCATGCACAAGCTTTGAGAGGTAGGAATAGGTTTTCCGCTCGAGAGGGCAAAGCCCTCAGGTGCTACACTGTTCATGTGCTGGCTGCCTGTGAAGTGGCTGAGTTTTATCAGCATTGTGTGCTCCCTGTGTCCAACGGTGAAAGGAACCTCTGCTTGGCTCTTGTAGTGAGATAAGGTGTGGAGGACTTCAGTGATAGGGTTGGCTGGTTGTTTCAAGGTCCATTTTGTTCTGTCATAGTCTCTCTGTTTTGGAGAATTAGTCATCAAGTATTTTGGAAAGATAGTTATCAAGAAAAAAGACCCTGGTCACAGAGAGTGATTGCAATGAGGGATCGCTTGTGTCAAAAGGGGGATGCAGGAAAGGAAAGAAAAAAAAAGATTTATCTGGTAGACTAGTGGTTAGGATTTGGCGCTTTCACTGCTGTGGCCTGGGTTTAGTCCCCGGTTGGGGAACTAAGATCTCACAAGCCTGGTGGCAAGGCCAAAAAAAAGCTAGAGTGGGGAGAGGAGGTGAAGAATGCTGATTGCTTTCCATTCCGTTCCTCTCCCCCTTCGGTTCCAGTCCCTGATCAGGTCCCTCTGCACTTTTCCAAGGGCCCAGCGTGGTGCTCTGAGTGTGAATGTCCTCAGAGCTCCCTTCCTTGCCTTCTCCTGTCCAGGCCAGCCAGCTTCACAGTTCCTGTGCTCCGCTGAATGGGAGAGGTGTTCAGATGCTCCCAGGCAGATGCTAGATTTCCTGTTTTCTTAGCTTATTGTGGGGCCCTGGTGGCCCTTTAGTTTATATAAAACAGCTTGTCAGTCTTATTCTGGAGCCATTCTGAGAGGGAGACCATGCCCCTGACCAAGCCTCTCCCACTTTGTTTTCTCCTCAAGTTGACTCCCTTTTCCATTTTGGACCTTAATTGCACCATTCTTCCAGTGTCTCAGGCCTGAGAAGCATCTTTTGAGGCTAACTCACAGAGTTCTCTGGGTCTTCTGCAGGGTCTTTTGGCTGTAGCCTTTTCTCAGTTTGCAGGCTGCTGCCACAGTGGCCTCCACACTGGGCCCTACATGCCTCTCTGCTTGTCCCATGGTTGTCTACGGCCTTTTGAAGAGACCATTTTTATTGAGTCACTCCTCTGCCCATGGAAGTGTCTCTTTAAATTTTTTTTTGCTAAATTAATTCTTCAAATACCTCTTTGTGTTAATTGAAGCAGAAGACAAACTTATTTTCTTCTGAGTATAAGTAATTAGGTCTTCTTCATAGAAATGTATTAAAAAAGAAAGCTAGCTTAAAGCACAACATTAAAATTTGCATCCTGTCCCATTACTTCATGGCAACTAGAAGGGGAGAAATTGGAAGCAGTAACAGATTTTATTTTCTTGGGCTCCAAAATCACTGAGGACAGTGACTGTAGCCACGAGAATAAAAGATGTTAGCTACTTGGAAGGAAAGCTACAACAAACCTATATAGCATATTAAAGAGCAGAGATATCACTTTGCTGATAAAGGTTCATAGAGTCAAAGCTTTGGTTTTCCCAGTAGTTATGTATGGATGTGAGTGTTGGGCTGAAAGAACACTGAATGCCGAAGAATTGATGTTTTGGGAAATGTGCTGAAGAAGACTCTTGAGAATCTGTTGAAGTGCAAAGAGATCAAACCAGTCAATCCTAAAGGAAATCAACCTTGGATACTCATTGGTAGGAGTGATGCTGAAGCTAAAGCTCCAATACTTTGGCCACGTGATATGAAGAGCTGACTAACTGGACAAGACCCTGATGCTGGGAAAGATTGAAGGCAAAAAAGAAGGAGTGAGTGGCAGAGGATGAGATGTTTAGATAGTGTCACTGACTCAAAGGACATGAATTTGAGCAAACTCTGGGTGACCGTGAAGGGCAGGGAAGCCTGGTGTGCTGCAGTCCATGGGGTTGCATAGAGTCAGACACGACTTAGCACTGAACAGCAACATAGAGACATTAAGAATAAAACTGTAATCTGTTGTACTGTGACAAGTGACAATCACTGTTATCTTTTAATTGTATTTTTCCCTTTAAGGTTTTATTTATTGAGCTCTTACCATAGGTCAGGCACTTTCCAAAGTACTTCACCTGTATAACCTGGAAGGTAAGGTCTATTATCCCCATGTTAGAGAAACTGAGAGAGTTAACTGACTTGTCCAAGGTTTCTCATTTTAGCTGTATTTTCAGTATTTTCAATAATTTTAAAACATAATTGACATACGTTTTGAATAACTTTAAGTCTCAAAATGGTTTAGAATTCAAAAGAAACAAAAAGATAAACAGTGAAAAGCCTTCCTGTGAAAAGTAAGAGCAGAAGTAACCAGTGTTGTCAGCTGGGTGGCCTCCAGAGAGTGTAGGAGCAGACACGTCCATCTGTCCGTAGTCTGTGTCTATGTTCTTCTCTTCCCCTATTTTACGCAAGCGGTGGCGTGTTTGAGCGCGTTGGACATTCTGGGGAGCGTTCCATTACCCGTGCAGCGGGTGTCACTTTCCTTTCTTATGGCTCTCTAGCACCGTAATTTCTTTGAATCAGTCCCCTATTAATGGACATTTCATTTATTTCCAGTCTGTTGCTGTTACAGACTGTTGTTCGGTTCAGTCGCTCAGTTGTGTCCAACTCTTTGCGACCCCATGAGTTGCAGCACGCCAGGCCTCCCTGTCCATCACCAACTCCCAGCGTTCACTCAAACTCGGATCCATCGAGTCGGTGGTGCCATCCAGCCATCTCATCCTCTGTCATCCCCTTCTCCTCCTGCCCCCAATCCCTCCCAGCATCAGAGTCTTTTCCAATGAGTCAACTCTTCACATGAGGTGACCAAAGTACTGGAGTTTCAGCTTTGGCATCATTCGTTCCAAAGAACACCCAGGACTGATCTCCTTCAGAATGGACTGGTTGGATCTCCTTGCAGTCCAAGGGACTCTCAAGAGTCTTCTCCAACACCGCAGTTCAAAAGCATCAATTCTTCAGCGGTCAGCTTTCTTCACAGTCCAACTCTCACATCCATACATGACTACTGGAAAAACCATAGCCTTGACTAGATGGACCTTTGTTGGCAAAGTAATGTCTCTGCTTTTTAGAGACAACCTAGATATGCTGTCTAGGTTGGTCATAACTTTCCTTCCAAGGAGTAAGCGTCCTTTAATTTCATGGCTGCAGTCACCATCTGCAGTGATTTTGGAGTCAGCCACTGTTTCCACTGTTTCCCCATCTATTTCCCACGAAGTGATGGGACCAGATGCCATGATCTTCGTTTTCTGAATGTTGAGCTTTAAGCCAACTTTTTCACTCTCCTCTTTCACTTTCATCAAGAGGCTTTTTAGTTCCTCTTCACTTTCTGCTATAAGGGTGGTGTTATCTGCATATCTGAGGTTATTGCTATTTCTCCTGGCAATCTTGATTCCAGCTTATGCTTCATCCAGCCCAGCGTTTCTCATGATGTACTCTGCATATAAGTTAAATAAGCAGGGTGACAATATACAGCCTTGACGTACTCCTTTTCCTATTTGGAACCAATCTGTTGTTCCATGTCCAGTTCTAACTGTTGCTTCCTGACCTGCATACAGATTTCTCAAGAGGCAGGTCAGGTGGTCTGGTATTCCCATCTCTCAGAATTTTCCACAATTTATTGTGATCCACACAATCAAAGGCTTTGGCATAGTCAATAAAGCAGAAATAGATGTTTTTCTCGAACTCTCTTGCTTTTTCGATGATCCAGCTAATGTTGGCAATTTGATCTCTGGTTCCTCTGCCTTTTCTAAAACCAGCTTGAACGCAGAGTGTTGTAGTAAGTATCAAATACAAGCAAACAATGTTGTACAGTTTTCTTTCTTTTAAAATTAAAATAGGGTAGTTTTTCTCATGTTAAGATGTCTTCAGACCAACTTTGAACGTCTGCATTAATGATGCCTCAGCCTTCTATTTCCAGATTGTTTCGGTTATTTATTTATTTTTGATGCCTGGACAGGGACTATTTCCAAATTGTATTCATCCTTTAAAATGACTTTAGCCTCACCTACTCTCAAAGCCTGAACACTTTTGCATTTAATGGAGTGTGTTTCCTGTGTGTAAAACTTTGAGAGTTCTTAATGGGGAGTTTTCTGATAGGAGGGCATCTGTCGTACGTAGAATTCATTTTTTTTTTTTTAATCTGTTTTTCCCCTCATTCTTAGTTTTGGTGATGCTCTTGGTCATACTCTCAGACCTAAACTCATTTTTTAAAAAAATTTATTTATTTTAATTGGAGGATAATTACAATATTATGATGGTTTTTTGCCATACATCAACATGAATCATTTTTTAAAAAATTAATAAATTTTTGACTGTGCTGGGTCTTCACTGCTGCTCGTTGGCTTTGTCTGGTGGAAGCGAGAGGGGGACTCTCTCTAGTTGCCATGCACAGGCTTGTCATTGCGGTGGCTTCTCTTGTTGCAGAGCATGGGCTCTAGGGCGCACAGGCGTCAGTAGTTGTGGCACCTCTCTCCATGTGGAATCTTCCTGGACCAGGGATCAAACCCTGGTCCCCTACATTGCAGATGGACTTGCCAACCACTGGACCATCAGGGAAGTCCTGGCCTGTGTAGGTTGTTGACTTCAGCTTCCATCTAATTCTCCAAGGGGCCTTGGCCCGAAATGCTTGAGAGCCTGTGCACTTGAGATAGTGCACGCTTGGGCGCAGGGGCTGCATGGTGCCCTGTGGGTTCTCTGCTTGTAGCACAGATCTCTGTGGGACAGGGCTGTGGTAGCCAGCGGAGACCTGGTGGTTGATGTCAGGACACGCCTGGTCCCACCTGTGGCTGTCTGCATCTTCCAGCCACAGGTTGGTTACGTGAACCTGCTCTCCTGCCCCAAAGCCCTGGGACAGCGGTCATCTAAGAGAGGTCCTCTTGTGCAACTTGTGTTGCCAGACTTTGTTACTAAGGCCGAGACTGGAAGGAAAGCCCCTTTGAACCTCTTCTGTACCCAGCTGAGACATCTATAGGCCAGGAGTTTGGAGCCCTTTTGTAAAAAACCACCTGACAGACTTCTTCCTTTTCAGCATTTATCTTCTTTATTTGTGTGCTTATTATAAAAGTAATTATCATTGTATATAATAATATTTTTAAAAATAACATATTCTGTACCACCTCCAGAGATGGCCACTGTTCAGTCATACTTGATCTCCAAAACAGTAACCTTGTGTGGTTTAATACATTGTGCTTTCTCCCAGCTTTTTTCTGTACATGTTTTTACATATATGAAGACATGTTATAGATACTTTTTGCATCTTACATTTTCTTTACCATTAAATCTTGAGCTCTTCCCCCAGCCCCCACCAAAACTGCGCTTTGATTGCTTGCGTAATATTCTCTTAGGCAGTGTTGTGTGGATTTATGGAGCTGATTGCTCCTGCTGTTGGACACACAGGTTGCTTCCATTTTTTCCTCTCCTGAATGAAGTTATACAGTTTTCATGTGTAAATCTTTGCTGGATGCATTTTTAATGTGTGTTACTTTTTAAGTTCACTATTTTCCCTGTTTCTTGGAAGTTCACTTTTTTTTCTTGTTTCTTGGCTATACCGAGTCCTAGCTACTGGACTGCCGGGGAATTCCCCTTGCTGTATTAAAAGAAAAAAAAAGAAATTATTCCCTGAGATGCCTTAGGTTGGATCCCCGTGTGTTTATTAGGTGTTTACATTTTTGTATGTGTGAATTGTCCAATTGATTTGTCTATTTTTATTGGAGTCCTCGTGTTTTTCTTCATATATTATCTCTCTTTCAGCCAACTAGAGTGTAGCAGCATGGTAGATAACTCTTTCTTTCCCTGAGCCAGGAAATGCTTTAGTCTGGGGTAGGGTGTTCTAAGAAAGTGTATAATGACATAGGAAGGAGCAGTGGACAGGGAGTCAGAATGCCTAGGGTCTGGCTCTGAGCTTGGTCTCTGGCCTCTGTGGTCTTGAGCCACAGTTTTTGGTCCTCAGTTTTAAATTTATAACGGCTCTAAGGATTCTTTTAGCTCTAAAATAAAAACTGAAAGTTCTTCAGGCAGGTTTTTTTTTTAGAGGAGCAGATGACTGATGCTTTTAAGGGGTTTTGAATGGAAAGTCTCATGAATGGCTTGAGAAAACTGTGTATTTAGTAAATGTACTTTATTTTCCTGGTTCAGAAAAAATATCTTTCCTATGTGAAGCAGTGCTGTAGGTATAGATGCTTCATAGATTATCTCCTGTGTATATGTGTGCTTTAAGTTGATTTGTATGTATCAGGATCTAAACTAGATCTATATATTGCAGTTGGTAAATTATTGCAGTCAACAGAAAGTTGACTTTTAAATCTCCCTTAAAATACAGCAATCATAACTCTTTGTGCTATTAACTTGTTAAAGAGACTGGGTTGTTGTCTTATGAAATTTAGGAAGCTATTACTGCCTCTGTTTTAAAGAGCATAAATATTGCTAATTCACTGCCTGGTACATAGAATTCCCATAGTATATTTTTGTTTGATGAGTAAATAAATCAAGCCACCTCACGAATCAGGCTTTCACTTTCTAGTGCTCCTTTCTACTAAGAATGTCGCTCTGATCACTGAAGTGCTTCTGCTCTCTTTGCTGCTGCTGCTACTGCTGCTGCTCAGTCACTTCAGTCGTGTCCGACTCTGTGCGTCCCCCATAGATGGAAGCCCACCAGGCTCCCCCGTCCCTGGGATTCTCTAGGCAAGAACACTGGAGTGGGTTGCCATTTTCTTCTTCAGTGCATGAAAGTGACAAGTCAAAGTGAAGTTGCTCAGTCGTGTCCGACTCTTAGCGACCCCATGGACAGCAGCGTACCAGGCTCCTCCGTCCATGGGATTTTCCAGGCTAGAGTACTGGAGTGGGGTGCCAGTGCCTTCTCCAGTTCTCTTTGCATCTTTCCAAAAATAATGATAATGGCACTCTTTATGCCAGATCTGCCAGGAAGCCAGTTTGGCCTGATGTAAAATAAGTTGAATATGCTTATAAGGCTGCCTCATTCTGCAGAATACCTGTTGCATAGTCGCTGGATTTCTTATCTCCTTTTCCTGAAAAGACAGTAAGTGTACATGAAGCCTGCCCTGTATTAGGAGAGTGCATTTTAGTAGGCATTAGAGAAATTGCATTCCTAAATTTTAAGTGCCAAGAAAACACTTTTGGGGGCAGTGATGGATAAAAATGAACAAGTGGAGGAAGGAATGAAATTGGGGAGCAAATGGGATGAAATATATGCAGTAATTTCTTATAGTGGCCTTTAAAATGGAAAAAATTTAAATGGAAAAACTCAAAGATTCCTTCTATTCAACTTTGTTTATAAACTGATAGGTTAATTAAGTTTATTTAGAGATGTAAAAAGCCCAAGGAGGCAGGCATCTTAGAAAAAACATGTTTTTAACCTAAGTCAGAGGATGTATCTTTGATCAGAGGATGATCTTTGCCATATTGGGGAACTCCTCCTCCTGCTGGCATTCATTTTTCGTTCAGTTGTCATTTTATTGTCATGCCTGTTTCTTACAAAGAATAGTCTTAAAATTTCATAGGACCATTCCTGTGCTCTTCATCATGGGATTTAGGTTGCAAGTATGTTGTGGAACTTAAGTAGAACCACAGTTCTGTTCCTGATTTCAAAGTCAAGTGGAAATGACGCTTTGGGATTTTGTAGGTACACTTTCACAGCTTTTCAAATTGTGCGTGGGTTAAGCGAGTTGCTAACTTTTTACCCTGCTCTTTTATAGCTAGTGCATTTAATGTTCTGGTGTGTATTTCCTTCTTCTTTTACTCATTCAGGGGCTGCCTATTGTCAGTTTATGGACATGTTGTTCCCTGGCTCCATTGCCTTGAAGAAAGTGAAATTCCAAGCTAAGCTAGAACATGAATACATCCAGAACTTCAAAATACTACAAGCAGGTTTTAAGAGAATGGGTGTTGACAAAGTAAGTAAGCTTTATTCTTTCATTTAGGGTATTTCTTAACTCGTCATAATTACCAAGGCTGCCCATAATTACCAAGGCTGGCCCATGACTTTGGATGTTTTGTTTCTCTTTTCCCAGTTTGTATAGTTATCTTTTCTCGAGTTAACGGTTTATCGGGAGCAATGTGTCCCTCTGTTGTCCTATCCCTCGTTCCCATGTGATCATCTTTCTTCATCGTGAAGTTGGAAAATCAGTCTGTAAATCTGTACCCATTTTTTTAAACTGTTTAATATATTAATCTGAGATCTAATTCTTTAAATCTCTGAATTTGCTTCTGTAAAGCATAGCATATGGCAGAATAAGTAGTTCTAATAGAGAAGATTCTAGATCTACTTGACTTTTTCAGTGAAGTATAAAACCAAAGTATAAACTACAATATTTTTATAGCTAGTAGGTGCTGGAAAGTTTCCTCTTGCCCTCAAGGTTACATGAAGCTATAAGAAACAGTCCACCAGGCTTCTTTGGAAAAAATATCTCTGTTTTAGCAGATAATACGTTATTGCACAATTAAGCAGTCCCCCCCCCCCCCATCAAAAGGGCTTATCCTTTAAGCCATTCTGGGTGGGGGGGACATTTTTCAGTAAAGCTTGTAATCACCCCCTAGTTATCTTGCTTCTGTATCTGATTTTTTATTTACTTTGAAATCAGTCTTAATTTCATTTTGTCTCTGCAATATATAAACTGTGCGTTTGTATTGTAAGGATATCATTTAGTTGTCAGGCATGGTTTAAACTAGGTTTATCTTATTATACACAGTAGTTTTTCTTTTTATGTAATTAATTTTTTTGAATAAGGCAGATTCCTAGAGTATATAAAAGTAGAATAGTGCAGGGATCCCCCTTGTACCTCAGTGATTATCAACTCAGGGATGGTCTTATTTCATATATATCTCTACTCTACCCCCTGTAGTCCTGGATTATTTGAAGTCAGTTCCAGATTTAACTTTATTTGTTGATGTTTCATACCAAGAAATTTTTAAAAGTTTGCTTGCTCAGAGGGGTGGATAGTTCAGATTGTAACTGGAATCCTTGAGGAGTTAAAAGATAGTTAAGCTCTGACCATTTAAAGTAATAGCTGATAGCATAGTTTTCTTACACAATGAAAATGTTAGCGGGTCCTGTAAAGTATGTTTTAATAGAATTGTAATTACTTGAAAAACATGCCATTTTGTAGAAGTCTATCCCAGGATTGATTCTGTACCTTGACCTATTTTTAAGATAATTTTTGTTTTTAACACAGTTCATTGTGAATGCTTGTTGTTTTGTGCTCTGGACTTGGTACCTTGTGTCAGGCTCTGTGGCCATGCAAGTTCCGTGGGAGGTTTACTTTTTACAGTGAAGTGACATATCTTAAAATGTGTTTGGAGGTGTGTGTGTGACTTCTATATGAAACTTGTTTTTTTTGCATTTCTGATTTCTTTTGATGGACTTGAACTGTGGGGATTGGCGGCTGTTAAGTTCTCTGTGGAAGGTAAATTGAATGAAACGTGCTCTACAACCTTCCAGGGACTTACTGAACATTTAGTTCTTGCCTCTTTGTCTCCTTTTAGCAGAGCTTTATACTGATTTTGATGAATGTGAACACCTTTGATGCTTTCCAGAAACCTCTTGCTTTGAACTAAAGAATCGTATATTTTTCTGCAGATAATTCCTGTGGACAAATTAGTAAAAGGAAAGTTTCAGGACAATTTTGAATTCGTTCAGTGGTTCAAGAAGTTTTTTGATGCAAACTATGATGGAAAAGAGTATGACCCTGTAGCTGCCAGACAAGGTCAAGAAACTGCAGTGGCCCCCTCCCTTGTTGCTCCCGCTCTGAACAAACCGAAGAAACCTCTCAGCTCTAGCAGTGCAGGTAAAAAACAAACCAACTCCCCCTCCCCCACAACACACACACAAATAATGCCATTTCCAAATAATGGTAGTCTAGGTATTCATTCATTCATTCAGCAGTCACCCAGCAGTGTTTGGGTAGGCTTAAGGATCTGAAGTAGCATAATCCTGGCCTCATGGCAGGAGCGACCTCAGGGCCCTGCGTTTGTTCTTAGGTCTCTGGAGCCTCTATGAGTGCTTCACCTCTGCCCTGTTTCCTCCTCTGTGAGAGGGGAATTGCAGTACTGGCCCCAGAGGGCTGTTCCTGAAGCCTGAAAGAGTTACTGTTTGCAGTTTTGCCAACACTCGTTGGTTGTATGGAATAGAAATCCTTCAGGTTAGCTCACGTAAAGGAGAGTTAGTTGGAACACAAGTACGGTTCATCTTAGAGCCCTGGAACTGGAATTTGCAACCGGACCTGGACTCTCAGAAACTGAAAGAGCTTTCCAGGTCCCTTGGGGGCTGTTCTTGGTTCTGCGTTATCCTTCTGTCTGCAGACCAGCTACCTGTGCTTTCCCTGGCCTCCCTAGAACCTCAGCTGCTAAGTTCTATGATGCCAGCAGAATCTAGGAGGCAGGGGGAGGCTGTTTATAAGAGACTATATCTTGAAGTCCCGGCCTAGTGGGTTTTCCCAAATGTGTTTGTAGTGATACACTCACAGAACGTGTGTACCTTGTGGAGCGGTGGGTGTTCTATAGATGCCAACTCCTCCTCCCCAGAAGGTGGCAAAAACATTAATTAAAGTTGTATAGTACCTTGAGAGAGGGGCTGATCTATCTAGTAGGTAGAGAGGGATGTTGAGTGCTTTGTAATTTTTATAGCTTTTTTGAGCTCTTGATTGACTTAGCATACAGTTCATGCATTTAAAGTATTCAAGTGTACAGTTGAATGGTTTTTAGTACATACATAGGTAATGTTATCCTCTTACCATAGTCAGTTTTAGAACATTATCATTACCCCCCAAAAGAAACCTCATGTGCTCCCGGTAGCAGTCACTTCCCATTTCTCCCCAAAACTCCTCCCTCCTTGATATTCCTGGGCAACTACTGATCCTCTGTGGATTTACCTATTCTGAATATTTCTGAATGAAATTACAGAATATGTGGCCTTTTATGTCTGACTTCTTTCATTTAGCATAATGTTTTCAAGGTTCATCCATGTTGTATCATGTATCAGGACTCCTTTTTATGGTTAAATAATATTCAGTTGTGTGGCTGTAGCACATTTTATTTATTCGTCAGTTGATGGTGATTTGAGTTCTTTGCATTTTTAAGCTATTATGAATGGCTGCTATGACCATTCATAGCAAGTTTCTGTGTGGGCATATGTTTTCATTTCTCTTGGGTGTGTATCCAAGAGTACATACTCTTGGAGCAGAATTTTTGGGTCATGTGATAACTCTGTGTTTAACTTTTGACAGAACTACCTGACTGTTTTCCAAAGTGGCTGAACCATTTATTTTCCCAAGCAGAGTATATGAGGGTCCAGATTTCTTCAGATATTGACTACTTTGATTCTTCAGCTTCTTAGAATGGGGAATTGCATAGATAACCCTGTGCATTTCATATTTCAGGTGCTGCTAACAGGCATATGGAGACTTGGATTAAGTATTTAGTCTTCAGTTTAAACGTATGCTAGAGATCCTCCAGTGGAAATGCCTGTTACTCTGGGTGGCCTTAAGGTCATATGGTTGTTGAATAGTTTGGAGTGTTAGGAAGATGAGATATTTCTAAGCCTGGCATAATATATAAACTTGGCAGAATACTCGCTGAATGAAAACTAAAGTCATGAATGGTAAATTTGCCTTGAGGTAGCCCATTCCTGATTATTCTTTATCATTTTAACTTATCAATAGATTGGCCCCTCTGCTGTTTTTCCCCTTGTCTTTGCTTTGGTCATTCTTACTGAGAGAAGTCTGCCCATCCTAGTCAGCGTGCTGCTCTTCTCTCCTGACCCTCTGAACACCTTCTTAAAAGCAAACAGGAAGGGGTTTTGAAGCCGTTAGTGGTCAGAGCAGTCTCTACCCGCTCGCTTATCTTCCTAATCCAAGGAGTGTGAGTTGGGAGACACCTTGCTTTCCAGATAGGGTGTCATGGGTGCCCCAGAGCTGGGGCTGTGAGCTCTTTCCCTTTGCTCCATGAAGCTGCCTGTCTGTGCATTTAGTTGGAGCTGGGTTCAGGTAGTTCATCTGTTTGTACCAGGTTGACTTTGCCTCTTTCAGATGATAGTCCCGTCCACCCCAGCGGAAAAAAGACCACACCAAAAGACTTATTGCCAGCCCGAAAGATCATGGCTAAAATTGGTACTTCTGTGCTGCCAGAATGCAGAACCACTTTGGGTGATCATGGGGTGTAATCTTGCATGCTGGGCTCTCTGCGGTGGGTCTCTTCACTGCATAGCTGTGGAGAGCAGTTGGTCACAACCTTCTCTTGTTGTCTGGTGGGTTCTTTTTGTCTTGAAATTTCTTCTCTTAAAAAAAAAAGCCAACTTTGTTCCTCTCTCAGCTCCACAGAGGCCCATTGCAACACACAGAACTACTGCAACCCCTAAGGCTGGCCCGGGTGTGGTGCGGAAGAATCCTGGTGTAGGGAATGGAGATGACGAGGCAGCTGAATTGATGCAGCAGGTAGGCATCTCCTGTGTCCACAACAGGAGCCCTTTGGGGGAAGGGGCGCTTGCTGCCCTGACTGGGTCGCTTTGTCTGTGTTCTTGTGGGAAGACCTGCCTTGTCTGCGCATCACAGCAGTCCTCGTATCACAGCAGTCCTCGTGACGTGTCAGGGCTTTGGGACCTGTGTGGGGACTGTGAGCGTGGACATGAAGATGGAAGACGCAGGTGGGCAGCTGTTTCTAAGCTCGATTGTTTCTATTAGAAACCAGTATCTGTTTGGAAATGCACACATAAGGTAGAACCCTGTTGAAAGTCCCTGAAACACTGTCAGGGTTCCTGGGATTCAGAGATTGTCTCTTGAATTTTGGCTCTAACAGGAGATAATGGAGAGCTCCTTTCTAAATAATAATTTAAAAAAAGTATTCTGTAGTGTCCCAGCTGACATCCTGGGTCACTGGAGAATCGAGTGGAGAGTGCCGCTGATGTGCAAAGCCTATGGCTTTTCTCTTCTTAATAGGTAGATGATTTGAAACGTCTTCTTCTGAACCAGTTAAGTATCTGAAGATATTGGTAGAGGTCTCTATAGATCAGAACAAATTTTAGATTTTTAGCCATTTTCTCACTAATTCTTATAGTTGTTTTGTTTGCTTTTGGATGTTCCTCGTAATTAATTCCAGATTTAAAAATCAAGGATGCTCTGTAATTCCTGTGAATTTAGGAATGAACCTTTTCATTTTCCTGAAAGCCAAGTCCTAAAGCTTGGGGAAAATAGCCTCACTTTAATCCAGAACGTTTTGTGACCCAGACCATACTCTGAGGAAATCAGGACATAAAAGCCTGCCCCCAAGATCACATTTATTGTTTTTTTTTTTTTCATTCTTGATTTGTGTGTGCCCCATGGTGTAGGCACCTCGGGAGGGTGGAGGTGACTGGGTCAGCATCCCCATTGTTGTGGTGGCCGCAAGCACCCTGTGGGCACTGTGGCTGTGAGTGTAGAAGTCCTGGAGGATGAGGAGGTGTCCCTGGAACTCCTGGTTTCCAGGCACAGGTGTACACAGAAAGTGGTCTCAGAAATAGAGTAAAGAGGTGTCAGTACTGAGACTTGGCGGCCAGCGTAGCGTGGGCCTCACAGTCTCCAGAAGATGCAATGGATTCCATGGGACCGCTGCCCAGTTGGTGTTCTGGGTGAGGGAGCACCAGATTTGGGGGGTGGTGTAGATTTGTGGCAGGTCCTGGCTTTGCCACTTCTAACTTGGGGCGGGTCAGTTAACCTGTGAACTCACTGCCTCATATGCAGCGGGGCCAGTACTTTACTTTCGGTGGTTGGATGGATTTCACAAGCTGATGTTTTGCCAAGTGTCTGGAAGGATTTGGGATAAATGGGGTGCGTGGGGGTGGATGAAAGACAGTTGTGATTATTATGGTTTTTGTCTGTGGTCTTGATAGAGTAAAAAAGGTTTTGAAATATGTTTTCAAAGTTCACAGGAGTCAGATTCTTTTTGGTGAAATACAAAACTGTTAACAGCAAAAACAAAACCAGAATTTTTAGAGTGCAAGTGCCAGTGCTGTGCTAAGCATTTTGCTTTCACTTTTGCAGCAGCTCTGAGGGGTTCCAGGGCAGGACAGCAGTGCAGCTCACACCCAGCCTGTCCAGCCCTGCCTCAGAAATAACGTGTGTGGCCAGCACAGGGCTCTGATTTTTATCATTACTATTTACAACGTGAAGGATGTTAGGTTCTTTGCAGGTTGTCAAAGTCCTGTGCACACCTGTTACTGAATCCCATGGCTCATGTACGTGATCTCTCTGACCCTGAGAGTATTTAAAGCGGTGCACTTGGTGAAGGGATGGAGGTCCGGGGGACATGACCATATCGGTCATGAAAAGTGGAGCCTCATGGGCTTGGTGGGCAGTGTGTTCTACACAAATTACCTTTTGGTGTTCATAGCCTTGGGAGAGCTTCAGGGATTCCATATTTGTTTTCTTAAACGTAATCATTTTTATTTTTGACCGCACTGGATCGTCACTGTTGTGCGTGGGTTTTCCCTAGTTGCGGAGAGCTGGGGCTGTTCTCTAGTTGAGGTGCACAGGCTTCTTGTTGCAGGTGGCTTCTCTTTTTGTGGAGTGCAGACTCTAGGACATAGGCTTTAGTGGTTGTGGCACATGGGTGTAGTTGCTCCAAGCCGTGTGGGATCTTCCCGGACCAGGGATTGAACTGGTGTCCCCTGCACTGCAAGGGGACTGTTAGTGGACCCCTAACCACTGGACCAGCAGGGAAGCCCGATTCCACCTTCTTACGTCATTCGGGAGAAGTGTACTGTTATTTGATTCTAGTCCAAAGCAACACTATTCATAGAAATAGACTGTAAACCGGAATTGTGAGACACACCTATATAGAGCTGAAAGTTTTCTGGTAGTCACACTGAAAAAAGTAATAAGAAACAGGTTAATTCTAATAACACATTACTCAACATACTTAAAGTATTAGCATTCTGACATAATCATTACAAATAATTATCAGTGAGATGTTTTACATTTGAACACTGTACCGGGTCTTTGAAATACAGTGTGTATTTGATAGTTATAGCCTGTCTCAATTGCACTGGCTACATTTCAAGTGCGCAGAACACCGCCTGTGGCTCATAGCTACCATATTGGCCAGTGCCAGGTCTAAAACGTTCTCCTTGGGCTTCTTAGTTTCCAGCTATTTCTTTGCTGTAAGAGAATTGTATGCTTGTTGATTGTTGCTTGTGAGTTCATGGTTATTGAGGGATGTCAGGGAGGGCTGCTGCCTTGGCCTTGTGGGTGGGGCCTGTCGGGCTGGCTTCTGGTGCCCTGGATGATGTATAGGTGGGAGAAGGTTTCAGGGGGCTTATGAGGGAGGCACTGGTGTAACGTGTGTGTACAAGCGGGCTCCAGGCTGCCGTGCCGTGGTAAGTGCTTCCCTGTCCTTCTCATGTGATTACGGGCCTCTTCTCTCGCTCGTGGACCTTGGGCCGGAGATCCAAGCAGCTTTTCACTGCTGCGGATAGTCCCCTCTGATCCTTTAGTCCCCTTCTCCCTCTCCGCTTTGGGAGTAACTGATGGTTTAAGGAAAGGCTGCAAACAGCGTTTAAAGCAGGGGTGGGGAGAGTGGAGGCAGATGGATTACTTTGTTTTGCAAGTGACCAGGTGGTGTTAGTACTTTACTGAAACTTTCAGTCACTTTCATTTGTTTATCTTTAAATTATTTGTTTGTTTCTGGCTTTGCTGGGTCTGTGCTGCTTCGTGGCCTTCTCGCTAGTTTCAGGGAGTGAGGGCTGCTCTTGTTGGGCACATGGGCTTCTCAGTGCAGCGGCTTCTCCTGCTGCAGAGCACAGGCTTAGTTGCTCTGCGGGATGTAGGATCTTCCTGGATCAGGGATCGAACCTGTGTCTCTTGCATTGGCAGGTGATTCTTTACTGCTGAGCCAGCGGGGAGGCCCCTCAGTTATTTTTAAAAGTCATTCCAGTGGTTGCTAAAGGAATAGTGAGTGTCTAGAACCTTGTTTCTAGAGCCTTGATTCTGAATCAGTCTGTTGAGGGCTTTGATGGCAAACATTGAAATTAAGTCTTTAACAGAATGGTCCTGGTGGTTCCAGTCACCTGCTCCTCATCTCTGATGCCTCTCAACTGCAGGTTGTGAGGGGGCAGGACTTGATCCCTCTGGTTGAGCCTGGCTCCTTCATCAGGCTGTGGGGAAGCTGGATGAGCTGTTTTAGTAACTAGACGTTCAGAAGGTGGACTAGATTCCTGTAGTGCTTCTGGCTCTCAGAATTCCACTACCCACGTTGTTCTCAGCAGCTGCACCTTTGATTCCCTGGCTGGGCTTTCCATGGGCCCCTAGCCTGTAAGGCCTGTGAAGATACTATATTGTACCATTTGCCATGTAGTTTGCATTCAGTGAGAGTCACAGTTGATATTCTGGAATGAAGACTCACTGGACTGTGAGAGTTGTTATGGTATTGTTATTGTTATTATGTTATGATAACATAATAAAAGTTATGACTTTTATTACTCTTGGCTGAACAGAATCCTGACCCATTCACTGAGATTTTCTTTGTGGAAATTAGAGTCCCTCAGTGGGGCTCCTGGAAGATCCTGTGGCCTGAGTGGTGAGCTGGCGCTGTGCTCAGGGAGCTAGGGGTGGAATATGGTAGGGTGTGCCCCGTTCCTCTGCTCTTATCTCTCCCTTCTGAGACTGTCTTGGGGGAGAGAGTGACGCAGGGACCCTCTCATCAGAGGATGCTTTTCTTTTGAGTCGTGGATCATACCTTGGCCCAACATATTGGGGAGAAATAACCGTTGAGTCTCTGTGCCCAGGCCCGCCTCAGTGCTAGCCATCTTTGGTCAGCATAGTTGTCTCTAACTAGGCTTGCCCTCCTGCTCATCATTTCTGCCCTGCTCCCTTGGACCAGACCCTGGCTTACCGTTGACTTTAGCTTGCAGAAGGACCTGGACGTCACTGACCAGGGTCCTGGTGTGGACTCAGTGTATAATTGGCAGCCACTCTGCTGGGCCGGGATGTGGATTCTGTTTCTGTATTTGTCTCAGCAGCCATGCCTTTTTCTCTTTGATCTTGTCTTAGTCTCTGAGAAGTACCTGCACGTTTCCTCATGTAGCCTGTCCTTTTGCGGGAATCGTTATAGTCAGAGTGCCATGAATAAGCCCATGCTGTTGATCTGGGGCTGAAGAAAATTGACATCAAATTAAAATGGGAGTTTTGTCCTTGTTAGAGAATTTGATGAGAGACCAATCTCCTTTTGGGTTGGAGGTTTAATCTGATGTGTTGTTGGTGTATGAATTCTAGATGTCTCACCCTTTCTAATATTTTGTGCAGGTCAATGTATTGAAGCTTACTGTGGAAGACTTGGAGAAGGAGAGAGACTTCTATTTTGGAAAGCTGAGGAACATCGAGTTGATTTGCCAGGAGAACGAGGGGGAGAACAACCCTGTGCTGCAGAGGATTGTGGACATTCTCTACGCCACAGACGTACGTGCTGACTTGGGGATGTTTTCTTGCCATTTTGCCACCTAAGAGAAAGTACATTGTATCGGGTGATTCTTGGCAAGCTCAGTACTGATGCTTGGTGTGTTTCAGCGTAGCATTCATTTAAAGACTTCATCGTTGACCCTCAGAGTCAGCCAGAGGGGGCCACTTCAGCCTCTGCCTTGAGGTCTGAAGCCTTTGAGGCTGGCACGGGACAGTGAGGTGGCTGGCTGCCCTGCTTCTGTAGCTTGTGGCCACTGGTAGGTCACGAGTGCTACCAGGTGCTCTTAATCCTGCCATCCCCACTCCACCCCGCTCAGCTTGGACCCCTCGGTCTGAGTGCTGCTTCTTTTTCATATGGCCCCAGGTGTGCCCTGGAGAGTCAGGCGCATGGCCCTGTGATGTCTGCTGCCCACAGCTATGAGAGGCGCCTTTTTCCTCCCACACTGGAGTGTGCCCGGTTCCCATTTCTCCACACTGTCTTGTGGTCCCGTCTCTTGGGAGTCTTGTGTATTCTGCAGCCGAATAGGGAAAACTCATTTAGGATTTAGGATTTGACATTTTGCTCTGTCCACTGTTTCATGGCTATAATTATTAATAATTCTTCTGCCATGCCCAGCAGTGTCTTGAGGATCAAGCTATAGTATGTGTCTTGTCTTAAGTGTTTCACAGTGTGTGCTGCTACTGCAGCTAAGTTGCTTCAGTCGTGTCTGACTCTGTGCGACCCCATAGACGGCAGTCCACTAGGCTCCTCTGTCCCTGGGATTCTCCAGGCAAGAACACTGGAGTGGGTTGCCATTTCCTTCTCCAATGCATGAAAGTGAAAAGTGAAAGTGAAGTCGCTCAGTCGTGTCTGACTCTTAGTGACCCCATGGACTGCAGCCTACCAGGCTCCTCCGTCCATGGGATTTTCCAGGCAAGAGTACTGGAGTGGGGTGCCATTGCCTTCTCCTCACAGTGTGTAGCCATATACAAATATAAGGCAACGTTAATGTTATTAGCACTGTCCTCTAAAGTGAATTTGGGGGTGTTAAAACTGATGACTGAAAAGTTGATAATTTGTTCAATAAATCTGTGTTTCAGGCTTGCTGTATGCCAGATAATGCAAACAAAGTTAATGAAAAAAAAAAAAACAAAACCAAAGTTAATGAAGATACAGGTGTCTTTGGGTTTAGTCCGAGTATTGTTTTAGTGGAGTCATATGTTAAGTAAATTTAGCCATAGAGGTTTAGTTTAAAAAAAAAGATGGTGGGTGAAGGGGGAGTCTTAAGTTTTTATGGTGGTGTAGCCATTAGCTCATGCCAGATGCCTGGGGTGAGTGTGAGGTGGGAGCCACACATCCGAGGTCTCCCATGCGGCTCGTGTTTGGTCAGCCTTGGTAGCTGTGGGTAAGCAGACCACCCACAGCACCTGCAGTGGTATGCGGGTTCCTTCTTGTTGCTCAGTCACTCAGTCGTGTCCGACTCTTTGCGACGCCATGGACTGCAGCACACCGGGCTTCCCTCTCTTTCATCATCTCCTGGAGCTGGCTCAGATTCGTGTCCATTGAGTTAGTGATGCCATCCGACCATCTCACCCTCTGTCGTCCCCTTCTGAAGGGGATGCAGGTTCCTAAGTGCAGTCAAAAGAAGGCGTGAAGGAAAAGCTGGCCGTGTGGACACATTACTGGAGGAGATGATCTGGTACTATTGTGGTGACTTTAGGGGATTTTTGAGGGTCTGTTTTCTCAAACAGCTTCTTTGAGGTTCAGTTGGTTTAATGACAGCTTGATGTTTGACATCATTGCCATCACCAGGACAGTGGACACATCCATCACCCTGAACAGTGTGAGGGTGAGTTGGTGCCCAGTTTTGTCCTGTGCGATGTGGCTCCACTGCCCAACTAATAGGAAAGCAGTCACTGGGTCTTGTGCCCTTCAGTGCCCCAAGTGTGTGGTAGAGACAGGAGGAACCATTGACTTTGAGAGGCTTTAAATATGAGGAAAGGGAACCCACAGTAGAAACTGATCTTTCATTCAGCGTTGACTAATGGCTTTCCCCTCCCATCTTCCCATTTCAGGAAGGCTTCGTGATACCTGATGAAGGGGGCCCACAGGAGGAACAGGAAGAGTATTAATAGCCTGGACCAGCCGAGCAACATCTGAATTCTTCACTCCAAATCATGTGCTTAACTGTAAAATACTCCCTTTTATTATTCTTAGAGGACTCACTGGTTTCTTTTCATAAGCAAAAGTACCTCTTCTAAAAGTGCACTTTGCAGAAGTTTCACTCCTTTTCCAATAAGTTTGAGTTAGGAGCGTTTACCTTGTAGCAGAGCAGTATTAACATCTAGTTGGTTCACCCAGGGAACAAAGAGGCTGACCATGGGGCTCACTTTGTGGATGCTGGTAGCACTGATAGCTGGAGAAGGTGGAGACCTCAGTAGAGAAATGTAAAGACTGATTTGAATTTTAAGTTAATGTGAAATCTTGGCAGAGAACGTTTTAATAAATAAATGCCTTAAGAGTATTTAAAAGATGCTTCCATATTTCAAAATATAAGATGTGTGTTTGACATTGCGTCTGGGAAGGAAGAGCTGGAACCTGGAGCCTTTGGGACCTGCTGTTCCCAGCCTTCGCAGGACTGCTTGATCCTCATAAGCCCAGATGTTGGCCCAAAAGCAAAATTTGAAAAGTTATTTTGTAAGCCATTTTGATGTCCTTGACCAGTAGCATGCCTGCTAAGAAGCAAGAGGCATTGTTGCCTGGATGAATAGAGGGTGTGTTTCAGGCCTGAGACGTCTGAGTCAAAGAGCTTGATTTTCATTGAGCATTTCTCTGGTGATTTTTCCAGTTATCCCTGATAATTCTGTGTACTGTGCATGTTTTTTTTTTTTTTGAAATGAGGTGTGTCCAGTTTTTAAACCTAACAGCTACTTTTGGGGACTTGCCCACATCTCTGGGATTTGAATGGGGGCTGTGTCCCGTTTTACTGTCTTTTAAGTTTACATTTAACATGTTCCTCTTCTCTGCTCCCCTTGCCCACCGGGGACTCCTCTTTGGCTCCTTAAAATTTGCTGCTTAGAGTGGAAGTTCAGCAGGCAGGTGATCATACTGCAAGTTCTTTCTGGACCTCTGGCAAAGGGAGTGATCAGTGAAGGCCACCACTCCCTTGGGATCTGCAAGGCTGGGTGTTTTCGGTACCTGCTGTCCACAGCCCTCCACTGTTATCGGAATACTTTGCCAGTGCACTAATCTCTTTGGAGATAAAAATGTTAGCGTGTTACTAAATGTTAATTTTCTTTTGCAGAAAATAGAGTACCATGTCTGAATTAATTATTAATATTTAAAATATTTCATTCCTTAACCCCCTCATTTGCTTTGCTCACAGCCGACTCAGTTCCTTTGTTTGGCAGAATTCTGCGACGTGTGTGTCCCCCACTGCTGAGACTGTTCAGCCCCTGATGTATGTGTATTGATTTGTTTCTGGTGGTAGCTTGTCCTGAAATGTGTGTAGCAAGCAGGTATTTGATGATAAAATTGTTGTGTAGTGCATGCTCTGTGTGGAATTCAGAGGAAAACCCAGATTCAGTGATTAACAATGCCAAAAAATGCAAGTAACTAGCCATTGTTCAAATAACAGTGGTGCTATTTCTCTTTTGTGGCCTTTTAGACTTTTGTTGCCCTAAAATTCCATTTTGTTGGAAACCCATTTTCCACCTGGTCTTTCTTGACAGGGTTTTTTTTTTTCTATTTTTAAACAGTTTCTAAATAAAATTCTGTATTTCAAGAGTGTCATGTCTTCTGAAATTTGTCTTGCCCTGGGTATATTCTTTTAGGTTCAAATGATAAGGTAGCCATGCTTCTTCCTTAAATTAGGGCTGATCTTTTGGAATCCTTCACTGTTTTTTTCAGATGTGGTTATTTCTAAGGCTGTTTCTTTTTTCTCCATTCAAACAGTACACTTCTAAGCCTCCTGCTGTTTTCACACTTTCATGTTGCTGTGAGAGGGCTTTCAGAAGTGCAGAGCTTGGCCTCAATGCCATGAAGCTTCCTCAGGCTGTTTCCTTCAGAGAAAATCTACAGGACAGAGCTTGGTGGATACCATGGGGCAGTACTGTTTTATTTTTTCCCCTGAAAGTGTGTTTCAAAGTCAGTAAACACAGCCAATCTGTAACAATCCGAAATCATCTTTAAAAATTCTATACTCTAACAAATGAGTTCAGAAGGTGATGTGCTGCTATTTTCAGTATGAAATAAAGTTAAATGGGCAGAAGGTAGTTTTCAGTATGATCTTTATGGTACTGACCACAGTTAGGGATGATTTGTAAACCAAACTTCATGACTTTCGCTAGGATTACTTCCATACTTCCTCTAGAAGTTAGCAGTATGATGCCTTCACTGAAATGTTACACCTTCAGAAGGAATTGGATACCATGTGTGTTGATAATCTATAAGAAGATACATCCAGGAGTGCATGGAGTTTGTGAATAAAATGTTAAGTATTGTCAGCTGAGAAGTTACCTTGGAAAGAGTGAAGCTGGTACTGTATGTACTTCTGAGCTAGTAAGTCCATTGGCCTGGCTATTTAGGCTGAGGCACGTAGTATTTAAGTGGGTCTCATTTAGGTTAGGTCATGGGTGCTGTGATCTTGAATAAGCTGCTTGGTTTGCTTGGCAAGGCCTGTGTTGTATGCAGGATAGGTAAACAGATGGCTGGATTTGGATTTAGGATTCACTCATGCTGGTGGTCCTCAGACTGATGGGTTTCAGAATCACCTGTGGAACTTGATTGACATAAAGTTTCTGAAGTCCAATTGGCAGAAATTCTGAGTTAGGTGATTAGAAATCTGCATTTTATTATGTGCTTCAGATGACCTGGTTTAATGTAGTCTTCAGAGCTAATTTTGGTCATAGCATTTATCTCTGCCAGCTCAAATGTAACTGGCAGGGGTGTATCAGGTTAGAGTCCTTGTAGATTGCTCCTAGCTTTGTGACTTTTAGTTATTAATAATTGATTGCTTGTTCTGACTTGCAAAACAAGGATGACAGTGGTGACTGCACTGCCTCCCTCACCTGGTGCTTGTTGACATCAGAATAAGCTGAGAACCAGAAAAGGTAACCACAGTGTTAGAAAGCACTGCTTGGTTCTTCAGACCCAGTTTGAAGTTTATGAATCAGAAAAGCTTAGGCCAGGGGTTTTGAATCCTGATAATTCAGGCAGGCAATTCTTCAGATAGGCTTTGAGTATATTGTAAAATTGTAAGTAACAAGTTCTAATTTTTTTTTTTTTCCCAGCTTGGACGATTGAGGAGTGCAGCTCCTTTCTTTTGAGACTATCATTTTCATCCCTTTTTTTCCCCCAAGTGAAATCATGATCTAAACACACCTTTTACCTTTTTCTTTTGAATGAAGATTTGGTGATTCAGTAATTCAGATTCATTGATTTAAAGATAAGTGTTTTCTTCAGGATATAATAAGGTGTTGGAAAGGAAGCAGTTTCCTTTTGGTATAACCAAGATAAGTCTAGGGAAATTTTTCTTTAAGGATTGTTTATGAGACTTGGTATGAAGAACTCTTCTTATGATGGTTACCATTGTTCAGCAGAGTCTACAAACAAAACCTCAGCGTTAGGCCTGATCAGCTTGATCAGATTAGCTTGCTAGTATGTGGGTGACCCAGATCTGACTGCTGTCAGCAGAGTGGAAGTGATTGCTTTGAGCCAAGCTGAACCTGAGCCTGTCTGTGGTCAGTGTTCCTGAATCACCAGTCATTTTGCTGGTCTGGCACTGTTGCCATTGATTTAAAATCAGGCTTATACTGTAGTTTTGAATTCATACGTTCCAGGTACAAAGTTTTAAAACCTGGTGAGTTCATGTTTATTTCTGACACTTGCTACTTTTTTCTCAGTTTTCACGTGTGAGGCTTGAGTATGCAGAGTCCTTTTCTGAAGAAAAGCCCGAAGAAGAATTCTATGCTTTTACACTGAACTTGACCATTACCACACATGCCTTCAGCCAGATTGTTAAGCAGCTATAACTTGTGAAGGTGTTTCCTTTTTAGCTTAATCTGAGTTGGAAAGCAGTGTTACCTTAGCCTAGCGCACAGCTTTCTGTTGAGGTTGTGGTCAAGTTGCTTCACTAATTTCATTATCTAGATAAGCAGGTCTAACCTTAGAGTTGGAATTCTGGGCCCCGTATTCCAGGACTCTGTATATATACATATAGAAATTTAAAAAATTAAAATAACCTATATTTCTTTTGAATTGGAGGCTCCGAGGTTCTGAAGTGTAAAATGAACGTAGCCTTCACGAACATGTTTCTGGGGGTAGGATGAGAAAAAAAGAGGCAGATCTTTATCCTGTGATGATAGGGAGAGAAAAGCAAGTTAGCCATCAAAGCCTAGCACTTCATAAATGGTGCTGAGAGACTTAGAATTACAGAGTGATCTGTTAGCAGTTTGAAATTCTGTAAGATGTCTTAACTTAAAAATTCAAAAAAAATTTTTCCCTTCTTCCTGGATGACTGAATATTTTTCACAGTCTGTAGGAATTGGTGAGGATAGGCTGGATGCAGGTATGAAGAAGAGGAGAAAGAACAATTTACTGTATTTGCTGATGTCTTTAATTTTCACTTCTCGTGGGAGAATGAGATTTGGGAAGCCAGTAGTGAGGGTCATTCCACCAGGGTAGGTCTTAACAAAGCTGTCTTTATGGCTGTTACTAGTTTCCAGCAGGGACAAAGATGGGTTTCTAAGACAACCTTCATGGATGATCCACAAACTGCAGTGTAGACTTTTATAAAATTAAGCCAGGCTCAAGCATGCAAGTGGGTGGACTGAATATATAAAGGGAATATGTGACTGGAGCCCTTTTCTGACCATTATCAAGAGGAACGAAGAAGTGCTGTGATCAGGAGGCCAAGGGCCAGGAGTTGAGACCAGTGTCCTCCTCCAGGCCCTGCATCCCTGGTCTGCAGAGCTTTTCTTTGCCTCAGTTAGGAGATGAGTGAGGATGGTTTCCCTGGGATCCCCTCTGAGCCAGGAAAAATTACTTAGATCTGTAAAAGCCAGCAGGATACCGGAGCCAGAAAGAGTGGGAGAGTGCCCAGTTCCAGCAACTGTTGCTTCTGGAGGCCAGGTTTCATCAGTTAAAACAATTTTGGTTCAAAAAAAAGCACAGTGTTTTTCAGCATCAATGACATTTTGTGTGTGAAAATTTGAAAAAACTCGCAATGACAGTGAAATGGTTTGTAAAGTGTACATCCTTTTGTGTTTCAATAAAAGTTTTTGACCCTGAAAGAAGAGATGTTGACAGGTGAAATAAAAAGTGGCTCAACACGTGAGTTTGGCTCTCTCCTGCCCCTACCCTCCCCCCATAGGCTGGAAGCTGCAGGGAGAGCTTTGCTAATGTAGCCGTTCCTGGCCTGCCATTTAGTGCAGGAATCGAAATGTATTGCTCCCACCAGATCCGTCATGGTTTGTCCTTGTCTAATCTTGAGTGACCTTCAGATTTCTTTCCTCTCTTGCTTGCTTCACAGTTACTTTGTCACATTCTTATTTTATATTTCTCCTGATCAGGCTCATTTATATATTTTGGAGTAGTTCTAATGATTTTAAGATCCAGTGTACCTCAAGGTTGTCTGGGTTTTTTGCATTCTAAAGGTTTCTCACCAGATATTGCCTTTTTTTTTTTTTGTATTTTATGTGTTTTTCTACAAAATAATGTGAGTTAAATATGTGTAATTATATATGACTGCTGTTTTTACTTTGAAATTTAAATGCTACCGAGAAGAATGGAATAAACTTTTTTTTACAGGTAGCTGTAGGCGAATCCCAACTTGCCCCTGTGTGTGCCCCTCCCTCCCTACTAATTTTAAAAGCGGAGAGAAGAAACAATTATGTTGAATGAAATAAAGTTATTTTAAAAAAAATTCCCCGAGCATCTGTAGCTCTCTTGACTTAATTTCTGTTTTCCATTCTTTTTTGGGAGGAAGTGGGTAAGTAGGTACTAAACCACCCCAAGAAGCTACTGTTTTCTTGAATCACGCGTGGTAATTTGAAATCTTTGGTATCTGAACTGGGAATTCTCTCTGGCGGTGGGGTGTGGTGGGAAGAGCATTGTTTTAAGTGCCATGTGAGCTGAGGAGTTGGTCTCAACTGAAGGTGTAATCTTAACATTCATTAATCCTCTGGGTCCCCTGCAGTTCTCAGTGGTCACTGGCTTCTGTCTTGTTTATTTGATTTTGGAAAGGAAAAAGCCTCTCCTTAGCATCAAGTTGCACCTTAAGATTTTTGATACATTTTATAAAGCTGAGGATACAAGTTTTCACTTTTGTTAGCTTTATTAAGGAATTTTTTTAAAAAAGTATGTTAGGATACAACTATTTAAAGTTAAAAAATTCTGGGGGCCACACTGTGAATCATGAAGGATCGTAGTTCCCTGACCTGGGGTTGAACCTGAGCTCTCTGCATTGGAAATGTGGAGTCTCAACCACTGGACCCCCAGGCAGGTCCCAGGATACAATTTTTGACATTTTAAAAACCCGCAGTGGTAAAGCTGAAGAGAGCAGAGTTGGTACCGCTTCTGAGCAGAGTGGGGCCGCCTTCCCTGGATGAGTCAGCCATGTCCTCGAGTGCCCTTGAAGCCTTCCGGCAGCACCCATCCCATCTCCACTGTTAGGGAGCAGAGTAGGGTCTCCTTGGCATTGGCGAGTGATGCCTCAACTTGTAGGCGTTGAGTAGGACTTTGAACTTTCTCCAGGATTGTGTTGTACTGAGGTTTTGTCTAGATTTTTTTTTTCCTTCAACACCTTCCCTTCTGCTTCTGTTTTTAAATGAGTTACTGGTTATCATGAATTTATTATTCTTAGGCAGGGGTTTTCTGAAGTTTTTCTTACCTAAAAAATGGAATGCATCTTAACTAATTTCCCTGTTCTGATGTTTCTTGTTTGGGAAGGAAAATGATATTTATTGTGAATGAATCTAGCATGTTTTAGACCCATGTAAAAAATGTGGATAAACATGGACAGCTGTAAGTAGAAATGATAACATTGGATTGGAAAATGAAAGCTTCAAGTCAAAAAAACAGTGGGGAACAGTCAAATGTAGCACCATCAGCTTTGTTTCTGTTTTCTTTTTTTTTAAATTTAAATAAACCCTTCTAGTTTATTAATACCCAGTTTAGTAAAACTGCTTTAAAAGACCTGCATCTTTTATGACATTTCATTGAACCACTGCACTCCTCATGGTTTACAGTATGATGAAATCTTTTGTCTTCACTGTTGATGAAACGTGAGCAGGAATTTTTTTCTGTCTGTGGGTGGTCTCTATGTGATGAAGATCTGGGGAGGGGGGTCTTGGCTTGGTGGTCAGTTAACATTTTGGTAACATCTAGGTGATCATGAAATGTGACTCAGCGTGTAATCCATGTCCCTGGTTGAATTCTCCCACAAGAGATTTACCTTTGACCAACTGATGCTGCTGAATTGGGCCAGGGGCAAGACTGAACAGTGCTGCCTCAAGTCCAGGCCTGCCTTGAAGTCTGGGTTTATAAGACCCTCGTGTCACACACAATTCTCTTGTCACCTTCCCGTTTTGGAGCTCGGGATTTCCCTGGTGGTCCAGTGGTTAAGAATCCTCCATGCAATGCAGGGCACACAGGTTCAGTCCCTAGTTGGGGAACTAAGATCCCACCTACCACGGAACAACTCGGCCTGCGTGCTGCGACACCTGGACCCCTCGAGCGGCGATAATGAGCCCTCGAGCCACAATTGGAGAGTTGGTATGCTGCAACAAAAGGTCCCACCAGTGGCAGTGAAGATCCCGCATGCTGCAACTAAGACCCAGTGCAGCCAAATCAAGATTTGGAGCTTGTGCAGCTCATGTTAAGAAGGCTGCTGTGCCTTCCACTGTTCCCCCAACTGGGGGGCCAGTTGGCCTTCTGGATTTATCATTAGACTTGCTGGCATTTTCCATGGTTTCCATGGCAGGTGGGTTCTCGGTGCTGCCCTTGTCCCGTGGATCGTCCTCCACTCACATTTGTCCTGGCTCCAAGTACTGGCGCTGCTCCTGTCGACTGCTCTCAGTCCAACTTCATCACAAGAGTGTCTCAGATTGGGTGAAAAATGGCCGCGTGGTAACGGTTTGTGGGATGGATTCTGATGTTCCATTTTGTGTTCTGCGTGTGGAATTCTGTCTCATTTTCCTGGTTCTAAGTGTGGCCAACTGGCCCTGCAGTCTGTGGAGGCCCTCGGAGCTCCATAGCGACCACAGAGGAGCCGTTCCGGACCTGGGGCTGGCTGCCGAGATGTCTCAGCCGAGGAGGAAGTTGAACACCAATAAGCCTCCATTAAATACAGCGAGCAGTCTTAACTGGGGAGAGCAGATCAGGTCAGGGTGAGTGAGAGTCTGGGGTTAGTCTCTCACACGACCCCGGGGCCCTGAGAGCCAGTGGTCAGGCGTTCAGTTGTGCCCAGCTCTGTCACCCCGTCGGCTGCAGCACACCAGGCTTTCCTGTCCTTCACCATCTCCCGGAGCTTGCCCAAACTCCTGTCCATCCAGTTGGTGATGCCGTCCAACCATCTCGTCCTCTGTTGTCCCCTTCTCCCGCCTTCAATCTTTGCCAGCATCAGGGTCTTTTCTGATGAGTCAGTTCTTTGCATACCTGAGACTCAAGGCCAAACAGGAGAGCTGAGCCTCTCTCAGCTCGATTTCCAGGGCAGCTTTACTGCACTTGGAGTCACCTGCTGCTGCAGATTCTTAAAAACAGCAAACCAGTTATTCTCCCATTGCCTGCCTGCTCCCCTAGTGGCTATTCTAAGCTCTCACTCTTGTTTCCAGGTTTGTACCAAACCCCCCACCCCAACCCCAGCCGCCTTCCCCTCAGAGCAGGCTTCCTCTCATCTGCTCTCATCCTACATGGATATTTAACTCTCCAGCTAAATCTTTCCCTGCCAGTACTTCTCTGATTCTTGTGCTTTGGTCTTGGGTATCATTAATTGTCCTCCACCAGTATTTTTTCCCTTTTGTGGCCTCAGTCCTTGAACACAAACAGCTCCACTCTTCTGGTTAAACTAGTATTTCTCTCATAAAACATAGTTTTGAAATAATAAAATTTTAAGTAGTTTTAAGAATAGTATAAAGAACTCCCCTTTGCCCAGATCTCCTAATAAGCAGGAAACAACATCAATATCACCTAAAAATGTAAAGGCATGTTTAAATTTCACTGATGGTCCTAATGCCCCTGAGACCTTTTGATCCTGAGTCTAGGATCCAGTTCAGATCACACATTGCCTTTAGTTGTTACCTCTCTTCAGTCACCTTCAATGTGCTTTAATCTCTGTCCTTCATGACACTAAGATTTTTAAGAGTGAAGCCTACTTACTTAGTAGAATGTCCTTCAGTTTGGGACTGTCAGGTTATGGGTTTGTAGGGGATACCACAAAAGCAGTGGTCCAGAGTCCAGCACACCATGAGGCATGGCCTTTGGCTCCCTCATGAGTGATGTTGACTTTAGTTAACTTGTTAACCCAGACTTAAAAGCAAAAGAAAATACAGTCATTTTCTGTATACCTACCCATGCTTGCCTTCTTAATATAAACGGGATGATATATGTGCCTTCTGTTAGTGCAGACTTTTTGTATTCCTTTATTCCTGGCCCACCTTTTTCGCCACACTGGACCCCTACTCTCCATAATCCATATCAACACCCTAGTGTCTATGTTGATAGTTCTGTGTGTACTAACAGTACAGGAGCCCCTTAGACCAGGCCAGAAAGGCCCCTGCCCTGAGCCAGGCAACCTACTCTGTCCCCTATCTGACCATGTCCCTTTCTACTAGATGAGGGAGGTAGAGGATGGCCGGTCAGCCCTGCTGGTGCACTGCCCCTCTTCCTCCACTGCTCTCAATACTGGAATTACCTGCCCAAATCCCTTTGAGCCTGATTCCAGAGTCTGGGGGCCTATTCCTTAGTGCATCATTAAAACCTTTTTTAAAAATTCTTTTTATATTTTGGCTGTTCCTTGCAGCATATGAGATCTTGGTTCTCCAACCAGGGGTGGAACCTGCGCCCCCTGCAGTTGGATGTGTGGAGGCCTAACCGTTGGACCACCAGGGAAGTCGCTCAGTGCACGGCTTGAGGGCAGCCCTGCCTAGGCTTGCGGTGGTCATGGAGCCGTGGAGGCACGGGATGTATGGGTGTACGGGTGACGGTGGCCGTCCACATGCCACCGTTTACAAGCTCCCCCCCCAACCCCCAAGCAGGAATGAGAGGGCAGCAGGACAGAGGGCTTGGAGGCCTTCCAGGTTGTTATGAAAGGTATTTGTAAAGACACGTGAAGAGAATGTATTTTATTTGACAGTATATTAATCTATGGACATTTTAAGTAACGACTTGCTGTGTGGACCAGTGTTTGTTCTTTTGCCCTTGGCCCCATAACTATTAAGGGTAGACCTGTTGACAGATGTGTGTACGTGTACACGTACCTTCTATGTATCAGCACGCACCCATTCATCATCCTTTTGTAAATATTGGCCTCATTCTGTGCACTCTTTTCTTTTGAGTATCTCCTGGAAATTCCCCCTGGTCGTCTGCTGAAGGTCTGATTCATCTTTTTGGCTCCTTGGGTGGCGTCCCGAGTGCAGGTGCTCTGACTTATTCAGCCATTCGTCTACCGAGAGGCGGCCACCGTGCCTCTCGATGCTGGGAACGACGCTGCTGCCAGCGCTCCTGTCCAGTGAGCTTTCACAGATGACTAAACTGTACCCACCATTCACTCTTTAAATAAATCTTCAAGATTACCATGAATCTTTTCTGAATTAAAAAATAAAGAGAAACGCATGGTTTTATACTATAGACATTCTCTTTGATCTCACGTGCCAGAAATAGCTGCCATTACCTTTGGAGTATCTTTTTCCAGGCTCTCTCTCTAGGCATGTGCCAACACCTCCATGGAATATTCTTACTGGAAATGGACTCGTGAGTACAGCTCTGCAGCTTTCTCACCAGTGACCTTGCATCGCCATCTTCAGCGTCCTTCCTTATCACCGTGGCTCACTGTGGAGCGTCTCAGACTTCCAGTTGACCCACCCTGCCTTTTGTGTGTTTTTCCTGCTCTCTCTATCCCCTCAGTGTAGCCATTTTTCAGTCCCCATATTTCTAGGAACTTGTCTTTTATCTCTGATTGTATAGCCCAGCATCATGTGCATTAAACCACTTTCCCCCATTGTTTCCTTTCCTGGAAATGTTTCTGGCATTTCCCTCAGTTACTTGGTTCCTGGCCTCCAAGTCTCCTTTCCTTTGGCTCTTCTCTCCCCTTCGGTCCTTATATCTGGCTGTCACCGAGACACGGTTTAGGTTGGGACACCACTGGGCAGTCATCTGGTCTTCCTCCTCCTCACTCCCCACATCTTAGGCTGGTGAGTTTTCATAACTGCCCTGCGTCCTGTTCAGACTTCCTGGTGAAGGTATTTAAGATCCTGCTTCCATTTTTCTTCTCCTTCCTCTTGCACCGTTCCTCCCCTCCCACCCAGGAGCACTTTGTCAAGCCATACTGGCTCATTTGCTCTGTCCCCTGAGCCTGTCTGGGACTCATCTCTTCCCTGCCATTCCCCTACCGTCCTGGAGCGCCCCCTTGATTCCTGCTGGTGGCACTTGCTCATGGGGTGGATGGATGCTCCTAATAACCCTAACACAACACTGTCTTCCACCCTCTGTGGAGGTCTGTTGACCCAGGGCAGTGTGCCCTTTGTATTCTCAGAGCAGAGCTCCATGGAACAGACCTCTCCCACGCACTTGCACCTGCCTCCATGCTGCGTGAGGGGAGTCCTGTCAGCTCCCTAAAGAAGTCCTGTCTCCAAGGACATTGAGGGCTGGGCATGGGTGCCCGTTGTGGAGAGTCAGGGGTTCTTCTTGCCCTACCTTTGATGAATGGAAACCTTTGACCCTCTGGAAACATGCTTTCCCCTGACCTTATTTCCCTAATCTGTGGATTACAGTTGGACCCCCGCATGACCTAAGCTTTTCTACTTCTGTAAAATGGGTGACTGCCTTTAGGAAGCTGCTGGCATGAAGCCAGGAGTATAGTAACCTGAGGACTCTCAGGTCATCAGGAAGACAGCTCCCCATCAGCGGAAAGAAGGCTTGCAGCTATAAGCTCTGGAAAAGCTCTGTATTGGAGGAGCCCCAGTGGGATGTGGGGTGCTTGTCATATGCGAGTTGGGGGTCCACAGGCCTGGGGCAGCCACCTTCTCCCTTGACCTTGACTTCTTTTCCATCCTCCTGTGATTCAGCTAGGTCAGCCTCTGCATGGTCCTTACAAAGATCAGAGTTAAAGCCACTATGATTCCCTATTCTAGGTCAAGACCTGTGTCTTCTGAGGACTTAAGAGACAAGCCTCTGCCTCGAAAGGTAAGAAAACCATCAGAGTTGATAATGGAAGGGGTATTCCAGAGCTGCCAGACAGCATCCACGTCTGTTGATTATCAGGTTATCAGCCTCCGCACTGGGAGTTGCAAGCTTAGATATTTACAAAATGTTGATAACTTAAGTCCAAGCTGCAGTAGGCTGGTTTTTGCCTTTTGAAGCACTCCATGGGCCGAATGCAATAAACCTGAGGTCACCAATTTATAGTAACTACTTGAAAGTGCAAGTTGCTCAGTCGTGCTCGACTCTTTGCAACCCCACAGACTGTACAGTCCATGGGATTCTCCAGGCCAGAACACTGGAGTGGGTAGCCTATTCCTTCTCCAGGGGGTCTTCCCAACCCAGGAATCGAACCGGTGTCTTCTGCATTGCAGGCTGATTCTTTACCAGCTAAGCTATCAGGGAAGTCTTGGACTCTACTTAATTTTGTCCAGCCACGTTGTGATAACGGTGGGATGGGCTGTACAGAGTATTATCAAGTCAGATGAGTAGTCAGTGTCCATTGTGTGCTTGGGGCTGGGAAACAGGGAGACAACTAGTGTAGATTAAATGAAGATAAATTTAAAATGCCCCGGCCTTCAAAGAGCCCACTTTGGTACTTCCTGGGGGTGTAGTGGTTAAGAATCCACCTTTCAATGCAGGGGATGTGGGTTGGTTGGATCCCTGGTCAGGGAACTAAGATCCCATGTGTCATGGGGTAACTAAACCTGCGTGTCACAACTCCTGAGCCCATGCACCCTAGAGCTGGTGCTCCACAGCTAGAGAGGCCCCTGTGCACTGAAAGAAAGAGGCCGTGTGCAGCAGGGAAGACCCAGTGCAGCCAAAAATAAATGAATAAAGAGCTCACTGTGAGATGGAGAGAAATAACAGTTCTCATGGATTGTGTAATACCATGTGGTCGGGCTTCACGTGTGTTCAGGTGACATTTTGTCTCACTACAACCCTGCAAGGTGGGTATTAGGGAGAGAGATTCTGCAGACAAGGCAACTTGTGGCTCAGAGAAGTGAGGTAACAAGCCCACACTAAATGAGCCTGGGAGCAGGGAGCCAGGAGGAATCCTAGTCCAGGGATCTGGGGCTCTACCATCATGTTTCCCATCATGCCTTGCTGCTACATGTATGGACAGGCATACACAGGAGTCATGTATGCATGGCAGATAGGAACAAAGAATTTGGGAGCACAGAGGTGGCGGTGATAACTCCACCTGAAAGTCACTGAGGAGCTCCTCGGAGGAGGTGCATTTGAGCCAGACTTTGAAGAACGGGTGGGACTTCACCTCTCGAGGTGACAGTCTGTGTCACAGAGAGGGAAAGACGAGAGCAGATGTGGAATGTTGGCTGTGATTGTGGGGCGGTGGAGAGCAGTTGGTGTGCCTGGACCGTGGTGTGTGCAATGAAACTAGAAACCGGTCAGAGCTGCGTGGCAAAGGGCTTTGAGTGCCACGCTCAGGAGTTGATGGGGATGACGGGAGTAATCTGGAAAGCGTCAGCTGGGGTCAAGTCATGATCAGACTTGCCTTCCAGAAAGAAGATTGGCCCCAGTGTTGGGCGGTGGGTTGGAAGGGAAGAACAAACTCTGGTCCCAGTTCGGGAAGGGCACTGCACTTGTCCCAGCAGAAGGCTAGGGCTTAAGGTGGGGCAGGAGTAGGGGAGAGGAGGGTTAAATGCAGGAACTGGATTACGGTAAGAAGCAATATGAAGGTCAGCAAGAATGAAAGGAGGCAGAGGGAGGAGCCAAAGATGGTGCTGGGATGTCTAATCTGGGGGCTGCATGGCTGGTGAGAGAATTGACCAGCTCATCTGCTGGGCTCCATGAAGGCAGGTCTCCAGTCTGTTCACTGGTGTGTTCACAGTGTCTGGGACTCAACAAACGTGCACAGACCCTGAGTGAATGAGGGCAAGTTCACAGTTGGATTTGTAGGTGGTTGAGCTCTGTGGTTGGTATACTTGGCATAGGGAGGGTGAGCAATCCAACCTCCGCTTGTCTTTTGACTTTCTGGACTGATGTCTCCTTGACTACCCAGCACCCAAAGCAGTGTATATCAGTGGGCAACACACAACAGTCATCACATAGTCCACACCTGGAGTCTTCTGGGAGAGGCAGCCTTTGATGACCTGAGCCTCCAGTAACCTGAAACACTGCGCTAAGTGTCAAAATGAGTCTCGTGTAGGGGCTGCAGAGCGGAAGAATCGTGGAGGGTGGGGGAAGGCTAGGTAGGGGATGTGGGAAGGTGAGCAGGAGGAGGAAGAAGCTGAGAGTCCCTGATGGCGGGGACTGCGTGAGCTGGGCTCTGTGCACAGGTGATCTGATCTGACCTGGGGTGTCTGGTCTGGTCAAGACAAGATCGTGATAGCTGGAGAAGATGGAGCTGGACTCCTTGGGGTCTTGAATTCCAACCACTGAAGATGTGGAACTCTATAGTAACCAAACTGAAGCACCTTATAAATTAGAGTCCTGTGATGTGTGAGGTGGGATCTTGGCTGTGGCCACTAACCTCTAAGCCTCAATCACAGCACATCTATAAAAGAGGAGCCACAGTTAACTCCCCAGAGTCAGGGGACGCAGTCAGACCTTCCTTGAACTTCTTAGGGCTAAAAGTGGCTCAGACCTACTTGTTTGCATCAGTAAGTAACACACCATAACACTATGTACCCCACAGATGTTATCTTTCAATAGATGTGCTTAAAACTGTTCAGCTCTGGAAGTCACCCCTCTCAGGGCCTGGTTCTTGCCATCATCTGTGTTCCAGGTGTCCTTTGCAGGTGGACCCGAGAAGAACAAAGAGGTTCTCAGCTCCCCAACACCATCCATCTCTGTTAGCCAGACGTCTGACTTCCAATATGAATCTCAGCTGTTCACTGAGGCAAACCTAGCTGAGATGGAGAAGACATTTCACAGTGAGGTCAATTCCACTGGAGGTGAGGCTGAGTCATGGGCCCCGCCTCTGGCCTCTGCACAGGGTGGGACCCAGGACCCGGCCTGGGTGGATGGTACAGGTTGCATAAGCATTTTTGCATCCCGTATGTCCTTTAAAACTTTTCATCATATGCTCTGTAAGTATTGTAAGCCCACTAGAGGCTATTTGGGACCGAGGGAAAAAATACCCCTAATCCAGACACTTAGACAACCACTGTCAGCATTTCAGCATGTTTGCAACTGAACAATTTCATATGCATGGCTTGCTGTCTATTGCTGTGTAACGGTATTTCTACAAAATTCATGGCTTAAATCAACACACGTTCACTATCTCACCATTTCAGTGGGTCAGGAGTCTGGGCAGAGTTTAGCTAGCTCCTCTGCTCAGGGTCTCACCAGGCTGTGACCAAGTAGTCATCCGGGGCTGCAGTATCAACTAGGCTTGACTAGGAAGGATTCACTTCTTTTTTTTTAAAAAAAATATGTATTTATTTATTAGGCTGTACTGGGTCTTAGTTGCAGCATTTGGGATCTTTAGCTGTGGCATGTGAATGCTCAATTGCAGCACGTGAGAGCTTTAGTTGGGACATGTGGGATCCAGTTCTCTGACCAGGGATTGAACCCAGGCCCCCTGCCTTGGGAGGTGTGGAGTCTTAGCCACTGAACCACCAGGGTAGTCCCTGTGAGAGTTCCACTCCTAAGTTGATGCAGAATTCAGTTTCTTGAAGCTACAGGACTAAGGGCTCTCCGTTTGTCCTGGCCTTTGGAGGGCTACTGTCTTCAGCTGTTAGAGCTGCCCTGTTGGTGGCCCTCTGGGACTCACCAGCAAGGCTGGCTTCAACACTCAAGCCAGGCAGGGAGGTAGGAAAGCCAGGCAGGGAGGTGGGAAAGCCAGCCTGAGGCATGCTGCCATCACGTAGTCCTGCGCACACAGTCCTGCACATCCTGTCTCCTTTGCCGTCTTCTGTGGGTCAGAAGCAGGCCATAGGTTCCACCACACTCAGCGGGGCACGCACGCTAGGAGGTCTGCCGTCACCTTCCGTCTCTTCGCCCCAGATGACTGCGTGTGTTTTCACATGTCTGTAACCATACTTTAATTTCACACCCTCCTTTTTCTCTTAATGTTAATTTCTTAAGGGTTTTTTTTTTTTTTTTTTTTTAATACGTTATGTGATCTGCTGAACCATCATTAGCAGAGAATGCAAGGGCTCCACTGGTCGACTAAGCCATTTCCCTAAATGAAACATTTAGTTTTTTTTAAACATTTGTGTGTTTGCTGTGGCTCTTGGTGTCTCTGTTGCATCATACGGGATCTTTCCTGGCGGTGCACGGACCCTCTAGTGCTGTGCAGATCCTGGAGCACACAGCCTCAGTAGTCGCAGTGCATGAGCTTACGACACGGGGGATATTAGTTCCCTGACCAGGGACTGAACCCATGTCCCCTGCATTGCAAGGATTCTTCACTACTGGACCACCAGGGAAGTCTCCAACTTTTAGCTTTTTACCAAGTTTAAATAACAGTGTGAAGAACATCTTTGTACATAAGTTTTTTTTTCTCTTCAGAGCTTAAATTTTCCCCTTGGGAAAATACACATCAAGTTTACTTATTATTGCTACTGGAGTTCTTTAAGGCATCTTTATTTCTATCCAGTAGACTCGGAGCACCAATGCTGGGGCCATGGCTCCCTGCCCCATCAGTTTGAGTTTGACAGTCACACTGTGATGTGGGCAGGAAGGGCAACAAACGGCCTGTTTATAAAGAGCAGAGTGAGGCTGGCGAGGGACCGTTTGAGTCTGACCTGAAGCTGAGATGCTTCCTCATCTGAGCTCTTTGGGTGTTGGTGTTTGGCGGCCGGGAGGCACCACCCATGTCTTGGAGGACCCAACATTCAGTTTTGGCCACAGTTTTTATTGTATTTTGTTTTGAACAGGTAATATATTCACACAGGTCAAAATTTTAAAAGTGCCATCACCTCTCCCACTTTTTGAAGTAGACCACTATTTTTTTTTAAACAAAAACAGTAAAAATAACAGTATTTTTACAATGCTGATCCTAGGGAATGTATTAAGGGTAGCCAGGCTTCCCTGGTGGCTCAGACGGTAAAGAATCTGCCTGCAATGCAGGAGACTAGTGCTCGATCCCTGGGTCAGGAAGATCCCTTGGAGAAGGAAATGGCAACCCACTCCAGTATTCTTGTCTGGACAGAAGAGCTTGGCAGGCTACATACAATCCATAGGGTCACAAAGAGTTGGACACGATTGAGTGACTCTCACTCCCTCTCTCCTTCCCTCCCCAGGGACATGATATTTTCACTTTTGTGCTTCAAGAGCTATTTTTAAAAATTATTTACTTGACTGTGTCAGGCCTTAGTGGCGTCAAGTGGGATCTTTCCTGGCGGCACACAGACTCTCTCAGGTCATGTCACGTGGGCTTCAGGGCATGCGGCCCTCAGCAGTCACAGCACGTGGGCCTCGTTGCTCCTTGGCCGGTGGAATCTTAGTTCCCCAACCAAGGATTGAACCCATGTCCCCTGTGTTGCAAGGTGGATTCTTCACCACTGGACCACAAGAGCTCTTAATGAACCATTTGTTCACTATACGTGTGAGACTGGGTGAGTGTTTCTTTTTAGCAGCAATGTGCAGGGGCCTGACTGGTCCCCACAGTGTACCCATCCTTTCCAGGACACCTATGTGTCTAGTCTCTTCTTATACTCAACAGTTTTTTTCAGTTCAGTTCAGTCGCTCAGTCGTGTCCCACTCTTTGCAACCCCATGAACCGCAGCACGCCAGGCCTCCCTGTCCGTCACCAGCTCCCGGAGTCCACCCAAACCCATGTCCATTGAGTCGGTGATGCCATCCAACCATCTTATCCTCTGTCGTCCCCTTCTCCTCAGCCTCAATCTTTCCCAGCATCAGGGTCTTTTCAAATGAGTCAGCTCTTCGCATCAGGTGGCCGAAGTATTGGAGTTTCAGCTTCAACATCAGTCCTTCCGGTGAACACCCAGGACTGATCTCCTTTAGGATGGACTGCTTGGATCTCCTTGCAGTCCAAGGGACTCTCAAGAGTCTTCTCCAACACCACAGTTCAAAAGCATCAGTTCTTCAGTGCTTAGCTTTCTTTATAGTCCAACTCTCACATCCATATGTGACCAATGGAAAAACCATAGCCTTGACCAGACAGACCTTGGTTGGCAAAGTAATGTCTCTGCTTTTTAATATGCTGTCTAGGTTGATTATAACCTTCCTTCCAAGGAGTAAGCGTTCTTTTAATTTCATGGCTGCAATCACCATCTGCAGTGATTTTGGAGCCCAGAAAAATAAAGTCAGCCACTGTTTCCCCATCTATTTGCCATGAAGTGATGGGACCGGATGCCATGATCTTAGTTTTCTGAATGTTAGCTGTTTTTAAGAAGAATATGAAAATAATACGGCAGTGAACAATATATATAGGTTCTTAAACAGCAATGAAAGGACTCTCCCTGTAGCGCTGTCAAGAGGCGTTTGTTCATTAATTCTGCACAAAGGCACTTTGACTGCCAGCTCTTCCCCGAGGGGACGGCTCCAAGCTCGTGGGCTGCCATCCGTCTGATACACAGAGGGACCGTTACGTGTCACTCAAACGTGTAAGGCTCTTGGCTATCACTTCAGATGAGCAGGCTGGGTCTTTCTTTGAGCAGGGCCCCTTTTGTTCAGCCTTTCATTTGTTCCTCAGTCTAGCCGTAAGCGATGACAGTTGTCACCGTAGCACAGAGCTGGTTGTTTCATGAGGAGCACGGAGCACGGTGAGAGCGTGACCCCAGATTGCTGGGAATGGCTCGGTACCACCACTCACCAGCTATGTGACCTTGGGCTCATAGCCCACCTCTTTATGTCACAGCTTCCTCTTGCCCCCCACCCCCAGCCCCCCCCGCCCCCACCATCAGCCAGTCAGTGTGAATAAACTCAGATGATACTGGTACCCAGTCATCATCATCACATCCCCCAGTGCTGAAGGACACACTCAGGGAACAAACATCTGCTTCACGTAAGAACTCGGTCATGGAGGGGACAGGCTTAGCCCTGTACTCCCTGAGCTCACAGCCAGGGTGGTAATGAGGAAGGTCAGGGGGCAGCAGAACCAGGCAGGGTGCTGTGCCGCCTCCTTAGAGAGTCTCTGGGAAAAGGCTTCCCTGTGGAGGAACCAGGCAGTGCAAAGCCTTGAGGTGACAGGTGTGGGGACATGGTGGCTGTAGCAGAGAATGAAGGGGACAGTGGTGGGAGGTGAGGTCCTAGAGAAGAGCCTTCAGGCCAAGGTGAGAGTTTCACGTATTTGCAGCGGGTTTTAGAAGCACTTAGAAAAGTGTTTCTATTTATGTTTTTGGCTGCAGTGGGTCTTAGTTGTGGCACTGGGTATCTTTACTTGTGGCATGTGGGATCTAGTTCCCTGACCAGCGATCAAACCGAGGCCCCCTGCAGTGGGGGCGTGGACCACCAGGGAAGTCCCCATAAAAGTGAGCTTTATAAAGACTGTGATTATTTTTTAAAAACCTAGACAGGAGTAATTGACCCCTCTGTAGACAGATTTCCTTGTAGCCACAAAACCCAGCAGGGGAAAAATTTTTGGTTCTTGTCCTTCTGTTCCTTGTTCCTCTCCCCTTTTCGTCTTTCTCTCCAGCCCGAGGTTGCATTTTAATTGCCTCTAAAAGATGCACATCTCTTCTCCTTCTATAGCTTTGGATTTATTTATGTCTCTTGTTGCCATTGTTGAAGTTTTTCTCCTTTCCTATTTATTTATTTATGAGTTTTCATCAGTTTTCTTTGTCTCAATGCCTGGTTTGTCTTATTTGCTCAGAAATGGGATCTGATCTCGAATCTGATCTTTTTTAGTACCCGTTCCCCCTCATTGCTCTGGGGCCACCACAATGCTATCATGCAGCAGGTGTGGAGCCAGGATTTGTGGGTGATCGAATGTTGAACAGATCACCCAGCAGCGTGACCCTCTGTGTGCCCAACCCCGCCTCCCCTAACACCCAGATGTCCAGGAACACTGTGGCTGGTGATGGGCCAGGGCACTTGCAATGAAGAGGATGGTGTTCTCCCTTCTCTCTCTTGAAGCCCTGGACATGAAAACTTTCATTAATGCTGTGAAGAAGATTCTGAGCAATATGTCAGAAGAGATGCTGGAGGCACTGTTTTTGAAGGTGGACTTGAACTGTAACGGCTTCATCACCTGGGTGAGGAGGGCGCCCCTGCTGCCTCAGAGAGGGAGGGAGGCTGGGGGGAGGCTGGGGGGCATGGGCCGTGGCTGGTCAGAGGGGCACAAGGAGGGCTGAGGATCCAGGGGGCAGATTCTGGGGGACTCTCTGGGTAGAGGGAACACTTGGCGTCTTCAAGGGGGCCCTCTTGAGACTCCTGAGAGCTGGACTTGCTGCAGCTTGTTCCCTCTGGGAGACAGGATAGTGTGTGACAAAGGCTGGTGACCCCTGCATGAGGCCAGCTGTGCCCCCGGCGGTGAGCAGCAGAGGCCTCCAGCTGCCATGTAACAGTCCTGCACACGGGCCTCCCATTTGGCTAGGGGGTTCCAGCCAACGCCACAACCATATCCTGACCCTTGATGCTCACTCAGTGTCTGTTACATCACAAAATGTCAGAGTTTTAGAGCATATTAATAATAACACTACCCCTTGCCCCCATTTTAAATGTTCTACAATGAGCATATACAACATTTAAGAATACAACAGAACATAGTAAAGTACAGAAATCAGTCTGATGTGTTGATGTAGCAATGCTGACAATGACAACTAGCATTTAGAGCAGGTATTGACCTAAGCAGTCTAAATATCATTACACTCAAACCTCGCAGGAACCCTATGGGGTAGGTGCTGGTAATGTACCTCTATTTGACAGACTGGGAAACTGAGGCAAGAGAAGAATAAACTGGCCCGAACTTATGGAGTTACTTTAGCTGAGTCAGTCTTCAGACCTAGGGATTTTCCTTCAAGAGTCCCTGTGTAGTCAGCTCTTCACACCTCCCCCCAAGCATAGATGTACTTTCTGTTTTTATATGTAGTTTTTGCTTTCATTTCTTTTTTAAAATTTACTTTTAATTGGAAGGTAATTGCTTTACAACATTGTGTTGGTTTCTGCCACACAGCAATGTGAATCAGTCGTAAGTATACTTATGTCCCTTCCTTCTTGAACCTCCACTGCCCATTTCTCTTAATATTGTATAATAAACATGTTTCTAGCACTCTGTCATCTACACCGTGATCTTTCTTCATAGCTGCCTGAATCTTGCTATGGCTTCACCTGGTGGTCCGCTCTGGCCTTGGCCGTATTTTCATGAGGCTGGTCAATAGAGCCTAGAGGTGCCCCTGTGGCTAATGGGTGCTTCTCTGCTATTGACTTGATATATAAGCTGGGGCAACTCATCTATACTTATGTGGGCCTCAGTCTTATTATCTGTACAGTGGGGGAATAAAGGGACTCCGAGGAGATGCCAGCTGTGGAGCGAGGTGAGGATCATGTAGAATTACAGACATGAGGTAAGGTGGGACGTACTGTTGTTCCATCTTCACTTACGTGTGCAAATAGCCCTCTGCACGATGCAGATCCAAGAACAGCACCGGTGCTTGGCGGCCTCCCTCCGCCAGGGCCTCCGGGGGCTCCCAGAGACCCTTGGAAGGGGCTGCGGGAGAAGGGGAAGGCACTGGAAGCCGGTGCTTGGTTTGGCCAACACCCATCCCTCTGGCACTTCTTCCTGAGGCAGCAGGAGTACGTGGACTACGTGATGCGCGAGTTCCAGGGGAAGGAGAAAATGATGAGGGGCCAGTACCACCTACGCTTCCACCTTCCCATGAGGATCATCCGACTGTAAGGAGCCTCTCCCTGGGCCGAAGGGTGTGTCTGGACAAGGCTGGGGCCGGCCTGCACCTGCGCCCCTTCCTGAGTCCCCTCTCCATCTCTAAGCATTAGAGTTGTGGCTGGATACACTTTTATTTCGCAGTGTTCATCACAAGCCCACTCTACTTGCCTTCTGTGGGCCGTTTTTCCTTTAAAAGAACATCTATTCCTGATCTCGTCTGGCCATTTGCCATCATGAGGAAGCTGACTGGCTATTTCATGGGTTAAACTTATGATTCTGGGATCCCCGCATCACCCCAGCATCATTCGTGGGTCTCTTCTCTTTCTGGCCACCATTGTTAGTGGTGACAGTCCCCTGGGGGAGAGGCAGGGCCCGCGCCTCAAGGAGCGAGTTTCTCGGGGTGCAGATGTAGGAAGCTTGTCTATCCTCTGGGCATTTTTCCACTTAGGCCTGGGCCCCCCTCTCATCACCTTCCACAGGAATCATGGGTGTGAGATCGTGAAAGTGGAGTTCTTAGTCCAGCGGCTCAAGAAGATTGGCCATTTCCTGACTGTCACCAAGGACGGCATCCTGCAGTTCTGGTCAGAGTCCTTCATGCTGACCAGCTCCTTCAGGGTGAGCGGGGCCCACACGGGTGGTCAAGGAGCCTCTCCCTTCAAGCCCAGCAGGCTCCTCCTCTGGGCTTCTGGGCTAGGCATCCGTGCTTGCTCTTGGGGGCGGGTCTGGCTTCCCGGTGGGGCCATGAGCCTCACACTTCTCTTCTGAGACTAGGATTCCACCTAGATGTCCACTGCACTTGTACACTCAACAGACACCCTAAACCCACTTGGTCCAGACTGACTGTCGTTGTAGCCTGCCTTGTCCACCAGACTTCCTTGTCTGGTGCCCCCCAAGGCAGTGAATGGCATTACCATCCACCAAGGTGCTTGTGATCAACCTCCTGTCCCTGTCCCACCCGCTCCACCACCAAGTCCTGCTGGTTCAAATCTTCTGTTTGGACCAGGGAGGAAGTCACAGTGACTATGAACATGGGCCTCGGAGCCCAACTGCCAGGCGTAGATGCTGCCTGAATGCAGCGTCTCTCAGCTGTGTGACCACGGAAGCGACTATAGCGCTCTCCGCGTGGCAGTTTCCCCATCTGTCAAGTGGGCTTAGTAACAGTACCCCCTACACACAGGACTGCCAGGAGAATTTCATGACCTAATCCATGCCTGGTGCTCGGAGCAGGGCAAGGCACGCAGTAAGCACCTGACCAACATAAGCCGACACTGTCATCATCACGGTCGTCTGAGCCGTCGGCTCCTGGCCCAGTGCGATGACTGATAAAATGCTCAGGAATAGCCGCTGCGGACTTGGCATTGCCAGGCCAGCAGATGAGGAAGCCTGCTCTTCAGAGGAGGCTGAGTGAGCACGCTCTGTGCCTGCAGAGCGTTTCCTGGTTGCGTCGGGGGTCACGTCATCCTGTGGGCTTGGAGCATTCTGGGTCACCCCCCACCCCCGGTGGCTGATGGAGGGAACTGAGGTCTGGAGTTCCAGGAACTCACTCAGGTGCTCCTGGAAATTCATCCCTGTGTTCCCGAGGCTGGGGTTTCTGGCACATTCCACCCTCTTTTTCTCTTGTGTGCTTATTGGGGGAACACATTACAGCCTGAGATTCTGCTTGTGACTCCTACGTGGTCACCTCGGTGCTCCTGAGGGCCATAGCCTGGGATGGCCAAAGAGGACAGAGGGAGGCTCCAGTAGAGGGCCGCAGATGTGGGCCTCCTTCCCTGAGGGGCTGCTTGGGCAAGTGGATGTTGGCAAGAGGGAGCTACCAAGCACCAGCCTTGCACACTCACTGTAGGCCCACGGTTGTCCAGACTGAAAGCCCCAGAGTCTGGGCTTCACTTACCAGCTGTGCAAGCTTGGGCAAGTCTCTGAGACTTCCCAGGGGTCCATTTCTAGTCTGAACACCAGCATGTGTGTGTGTATGGGGGGTGGGTGGTAGAGAGAGTGATGGGGGTTACCATCACCTCCATTGTGTGTGGGTGCAACCCTAGCCTGGTGCCAGAGAGGGGCTTCTGGGGCCCTGGTCCATTGTCCTGACCGCCCCCGCTGTCAGTGCAGGCTCTTGCTCTTGGTGCTCTGGGTTCTGATGGGACATTATTCAGGGAGTAAATGGCAAGTTCCTCCTCTTCCCTGGACAGTGCAGCTCGTTTCTGCTGACCCATCTTTGCACGGGGTGTCCCCCGCCGGGAATGCCAGCACAGCTTCTGCCTGTGTAAGAGCTGTGCGAGGCTGGCACCAGGGCGGGAGGCACCCCTGCCTGGCCCAGCTCCCCCTGACGCCAGGCAGCACTCAGATGCTTCATCTGTCGTGGTTCCATTCATTCCTCGCAACCTGGCAGGACAGTTTCTCGTTAATAAGCCAGGTGACACTGGCAGATGGTGAACAAGACTCAGGCAAAACAAACAGAATGAATACCGATGTCAGGCGTCAATTATATCACAGAAGAAAGAGTCAGGCACAGAGGGGCGGGTGTGGAAGAGTGTGTCTCTCTCCAACCCGAATTCTGTTCACTGGAGGCAACTGCTGCGACCGGTTTGGGCGTGCTCCTCCGTGGACAGCCTGTACACGCATCCCACCTTTCTTTTTAAATACACAAATGGTAGCACATTAGAATGCTGCTTTTCACCTCACTTTTTCATGTACTAATAGATCTTGGTAACTATTCTGCCTTGTATGTACACAGCTCCCTCGTTCCTAAGGTCTGGGCAGTGGTTGGTGTGTGTGTTTATGTAGGGCATCCTTTCCAGGCAACGTCTGGCCTGCTGCTGTCATAGCTGGGCAGCAGTGCCCGCTCCTGCTTATGCTTCTCGGTGAATGCCTGCAAACACATCAGTAGATGCCTCTTGGAAATGGATCCCAGGATCGCAAACTGCACATTTAAAACTCGGATGAGCTTGTCAAACTGCTCTAAAAGCGGCTGTGAGGCTAAGTGTTCTGTAAGCCCAATTTGGTTTTCTGTTGTTCAGTTGCTCAGTCATGTCCGACTCTTTGTGACCCTATGGACTGCAGCACGCCAGGCTTCTCTGTCCTTCACTATCTCCCTGAGTTTGCGCAGACTCATGTTCACCGAGTCAGTGATGCCATCCAACCATCTCGTCCTCTGTCATCCCCTTCTCCTCCTGACTTCAGTCTCTCCCAGCATCAGGGTCTTTTCCAACAAGTTGGCTCTTTACATCAGGTGGCCAAAGTATTGGAGCTTTAGCTTCAGCATCAGTCCTACCAATAAATATTCAGGGTTGATTTCTTTTAGGATTGACTGGTTTGATCTCCTTGCTGTCCAAAGTACTCTCAAGAGTCTTCTCCAACACCACAGTTCAAAAGCATCAGTTGTTCAGCACTCCACCTTCTTTATGGTCCAACTCTCACATCCATACATGACTACTGGAAAAACCATAGCTTTGACTAGACGGGCCTTTGTCGGCTCAGTGATGTCTCTGCTTTTTAATACACTGCCTAGGTTTGTCATAGCTTTTCTTCCAAGGAGCAAGCATTTTACAGACATGGACATTGGTTTTTAAATTGGAAGCTCATCGAAGGCCCACCACTGTAGTTGGTGGTAAGGCTGGGCTCCTCACCAGGTCTGTGCCTGGCTTTGGGGCCTCGGGGGCCAGGAGAGGGTTTGTGGGGACCCTGTGCTCCTGTGCTCTCCTGGGCGAGCCGCCCCAGACCAGGTCTCCTCTGTCCCCTTCTGGCAGCTTTACCAGATCCATCCGTCCCACAGCCAGCAGATGTGGGTCATTGACATGGTGTGTCTGCACAACATGAACCTCATTGCCATTGCGTCCACGGACCAGAAGATAGGTGAGTCCCCGCCGCTCCCCAGGCCCGCGCCCGGCCGCCGGGAGCCGTGCACCTGCGCTGAGAGAGATCTGTCGCTCAGTCATCCATGAGCTGGGCTGGAGTCCCCTGGGAGGACTGCTGGGTGGTGACTAGTGAGGCTGCTCACCGTCCCCAGAGATGACCACCCCCTACCTCCGGCCTAGGGCACGGGTTCGGGTTCCCATGCGGGCCTCCTCCTCTGTCTCTTCCCCAGAGTTCTTTGATATCAGTAGCCACAAATGCGCCCGGGTCTTCACCTTCACTGATCTGGACAGCTGTGTCCTGACCATGAACTACTGGTGAGTCTCCTAGGAGAGCGCCACCGGGTCTTGGCAGCAGCCGCATCACTCAGTGGGGCTGGGGTCTCCAGAAAACCTCTCTGGAAGAGGCTCTGGGGCGACCACACCCCCTGCACCTGGGTCCTCTTTCCTCCAAGCCGCTCCTCTTTCAGGCCCCTCTTTGCGGCCACTCAGACTCGGCTCATCTTCCTTGCCCTCCCGTACTGGGTCAGCTGTCAAACTGGCCTGTCCTGCTGTGGCCTGAGGGCTCTGAGCACGCCATGGTCTATGGGTAGGATGACCTGGCAAAGAGCAGCCGAAGGACCACGGAGCCATTTATTTATATATTTTTAAAAATGTGCTGATTTCTCTTGGACCTGGTTCCCTGATGGTCTGGATCGGGTGGCTGGGCCCATGTTTGGCGGCTGTTGGGGTCCAGGCTGGAAAGCTGTGTGGGCTCTGCCCTCACTCCTGAGGTGGAGGAGGGCCTCGGGAGCCAGGGAGGGGTGGGCGGCGCTGCCGGACGTGCCCAGCCGCTCCGTGGTCTCCTCTGTCTCCCCGTTTCCAGGTCGGACTACCACAGAGCTGTGTTCTGCTACGGGGACACCAAAGGCAATGTCATCATCTTCACCTCTGACGATGTGACCACCGGGCTTTTCAACCCCCGAGTCCTCCCTAGGACCTCCAAATGGGGTAGGGAGATGTGGGGAGTCGGAGGAGACGGCCCTGTCCTGGGAGCTCCTCCCCGTCCCATCCCTGGGGAGGTGGTACCCCAGTGTGCTCAGCTCAGAACCACTATAGGGGGTAGGGGATGGGTGACCGTGGGGCAGGGACAGGGCTGAGGAGACCGGCAGTCTCACTGAAGGTGGGAAATTGTGCCTGTGAGGGCTGGTTCGGGGGCTGAAGAAGGGAGTCTTCAGAACCCTCCTCATCCTAGGGAGGAAAAAACTTAGGGCAGCTGAGTGGCCCCTCTGGGCTTTGGGACAAGGGCATGCTTCCTCCATCGTGTGAGCAGAGTTCTGCTCTCCATGGCTGGGAACTGCCTGTAGGTGGGGAGTGGGGTGGAGCTGAGAGGCTGCCCTGAAGGTGGGCTCTGCGGAGCCTGGAGGAAAGCCCAGCTCCACAGCATGAATCAGCAGGTGACCTTCGCCGAGCCCTTGGGAGCTGAGCATGTCACCTCCTGCAGTTCACCTGCTCCAGGAGGGGCTGATGTTGTCACAGTCTGTTAAGGGAGGAGCAAGGGAGGGTAAAGGGGATGAAGGCTTGCACAGGCCCCACAGTGATGACTGAGATCCCAGGCAGGCAGTCTGCCCCAGAGCTGGCACCTGAACCTCTTGCTGGGCTGTATCTCAAGCTGACTAAATGCTGGAGGGTGCTGTTTGGGGATGCTCTGCCAAGCGGCAAGGGATCCCATGGCCTTGGAGCCTGGGGCTGTCCAGGGCTTGTCTGAACTGGACCCTGCCCAGGATTGAGGCTTCCACCCACAGCGTCAGTCCTCCAGGTCGCTCCACATCCATCGGGAGGAGGCGGAGGCCACTAGGGGCCCCAGCCCCCAGGAACACTGACTCCCCTCCATCCAGGATTCCAGAGTGGCCACTTGGGCTTCCAGTCAGAGTTTCTGAGCAAGACTCTCTCCAGGGGCTCCTAGGCCTTGGTGACACCCCCTGCCTAGCTTGTTAGGCAGCATCCACTACCAGCCAGGCAGAAGACGGGTGCTGCCCTGGACGCAGAAGGGGTCTGGCACCCCATGTGCCTGCCTCATCAGCCTCTAGCCCTGGTTGCCCAACCTGCCCTGAGGGAGCCCACCCTGGTCACTATGCCACCCTGCAGATTAGCACAGGAGGTTGTGGTGGTCTTTGAGCTGAGTGGTGGACAGGAAATTGGAAGGGAGGCAGATGAGGCTGGAGTGTTGGATGGGAATCCTTCCACACCAAATGCTGACTGAAGGCTGGGGACAAACAAGAAGGGGCATCCAGCAGTGTGTCAACTTGGGAGGGGCTGGACAGACCAGCTCTGTGTGACCTGGACCCCGTTGCTGAATCCTGTGCTTCGGTTCCCTTATTCAAATGGGGATGAGCACATTCAGTTCACGGATTTGCTAGAAGGTGGAAGGAGAGAAAGTGGAGGGCAGGGCTGTGCTTACCAGGCATGCTCCAGACACGCTTGCTTTATGACGCATGCATGCAACTTCTGGGAGCTCGTATTTGCCAGATAAGATGGGGCATGTAGTTTGAAGCAGAATGACAAACTCCCAAATGACTGTTTTCAGGATGAATAAGAGCCCAGGATCTCAGCTCATTCTCCGCTCCTGCAGAGTCCGAGCTCTCTAATGGAGAGGGGAGAGTTGAGTCTCTAAAATCTGGCTCCAGCTCTGCCAGGGGCTGACAGGGGGACTCTGGGCTTCAGTGTTTATTGGCTTGGGTCTGTTTTCTGGGTGCCGAGTTCAGTGTCTGCACTGAACTTGCCAGGACACAGGGAGGTTTGAGCGAGCATTTGTATGGGAAAGCCTTTTGAGGTGCATAGGAGTTGCAAACCAGCTCAAGGGGTCTTGCTTTTGAGGTCTTGTTTGTCCTGCAAATGGGAAGACCTGGTGACCTGGGCCTTGATTTTCTCCCCTATCAGATAACTGGACCAGTGTTTCTACCCGGAGGCTTCTAAGTGAGAAGTCCCCTATGTATAGAAGTTACAGGCTGAAGGTAAGGGGGCTCTTTCCTTGGCTGTTTCCGTGGTAACTAGCTGTACACATGTACCACTCAGAAATAAATACAGCAGGTGGATCTGCCCTTGGGTCTGTGGCATTGGGCACTGGAAGGGGGCGGAGGCACCTGCTGGATGCCCTCGGCTCTTTCTGCAGAATCCCCAGGCGAGGCTGGTCTCTCTCACCACCTTCCTTGCTCAGACACGCCCCCTCCTGGGTGGCTTCTCACCATTGCCCAATTCCTTTTTCTACATGGTGCTTCTGCATTCAGCAACTTCAAGAATGATGAGCTAGAAATACCGTCAGGTCACTCCTTTGCTCAAAATCCCAGTAGCTGTCCTGTTTGAACAAAGTCTCAAGTGCACCCCACGACAATCAGGACAGGAAGGGCTCTGGCCCCTGGCTTGTTTCTGGTCCTGCTTTCTGCCTTGCTTCTCCTCACTCTGCCACAGAAATGCCAGCGAACTGCTGCTCTCTGAGTGTGAAGCCCTTGGCACTGCAGGGCCTTGACACGTGCCATTCCTTTAGGCTGCTGTGCTCTCACCCTACTTGCCGTACGCACCCCTCGACTTCCTCTGGGTCCCAACCAGCCAGCCTAGCACAGCCTTGCTTGCCATCCACCTCTGCCTTCATCCCTTCACTGCAGCGCTTATAGCAGAGGTCCCCAACCTGGCATGAGGGAATGATTCATGGAAGACAGTTTCTCCATTGACTGGGGTGGGGGATGGTTTCAGGGTGATTCAAGCACATTACATTTATTGTGCACCTTGTTTCTGTTATTATTACATCAGCTCCACCTCAGCTCATCAGGCATTAGATCCTGGAGGTTGGGTACCCCCTGGCATATAGGATTGCGGTGCCTGTCACAATGATTGTTTTTCTCCCATACCTCTGAGCTGTTCTTTGACATGAGCTGGCTTTCCTACAATTCAGCTCAATCCTAACACTGTCTACCCAAAGATAGCATCAGACCCTGCGGGTTAAGGGTCCCACGAGACTACCCTCCACTTCCAATGCCAAGTGCAAGTTCAGGTTGTCACCCGTGCTTCTGACCCACTGGCATAAATGAGGTTTCCATGACCCCCCTCCTTGGGTTTGATTAATTTGCCAGAGTAGCTCACAGAACTTGGAGAAACGTTTTACTTCACTAGATTACTTTTTTTTTTTAATTTAAATAAAAACATGTAATTTAGGAACAGCCAGATGGCAGAGATGCAGAAGGCACGGCAGAAGGGGGCGTGGAGCTGCCATCCCTGTCTGGGCCCCCACTCTCCCTGCACGTGTTCTCCAGCCCAGAAGCTTACTGAATCCCGTCCTTTTGGGTGTCTACGGTAGCTTCATTACATAGGCATGGCTGATCGCTTCGTCAGCCATTGGTAATCAAATCATCCTCCAGCCCTCACCGTGACAGGCACTTGGTGAAACAGCGCACATGAAACCCAGCTCAGTGCCTGACGACCCCTCCAGTCACCTTGTCCATTCTTGTCCTGGAAAGGAAAATCTCCCGACTGGAAGGCCAAGCATGGGGCCAGACCTCAGAGTGCATCCAGCCAGGCCATGCCCTAGGCCTGTGGGTTGCAGCCTTTTTTCCACCCAAGTTGCACCAGATAACATCCTCATGTTCCGCATACCTCGTCCTGACAAACACGAGGAGGGTGTGGGGGAGCCGGGAAGCGCTGGCTCCCTGTCAACTAGGAATGAGGGTGGATGGCAGGGACTGTGGACTAGGCCGACCTGGATCCATCCTGCCTCCCACCTTGGGATGGGGCCACAGAGAATGGTGTTAGTATGCACTGGACCTAGCCTGTCCTCTGATCTATAAACAAGAGTTCACGTGACAGGAGATTTCAGTGCTTCTCACCTGTTCCATTGACAACTGGCGGCCATACTGTCCTGGTCATATTACCTGGGCTAGGACTGTGCTCCACATTAGCTGGAGCACTGTGCCAGAGCCTTCATCACTAGCACTAGACGCGGGATCTCCTGGCCCTGCCAGCCTCTGGTACCTGCCGCTTGCTGGGAGCTGGGCCTGGACAAGGCGGGGCTGGGCCTGGACGACTGTGCTTGGGTTGGGTCTTCTACCGCCATCGCTCTCTTTCCAGGCTCTCCACCTCAACTGGTGCCAACAGGTCAAGTTCATCCCCCAGCTGAACCTGGTGGCCTCCTGTTCAGCCATTGACAAGTCCTCTCTGGTGCTGACAGTGTTGCCATCCAAAGTCCCAGACAGCCTCAAGTAAGGGGCACCCATCTCCAGGTGGAGGCGGTGGGTCTGGGAGAGGGTGGGTGGTGACACAGACTCTGGGATGCCAGCTTCGCTTCAGCCACATGTGGCCGTCCCTGCTGAGAGGTGGCCTTCCTCCAGGACAGTGGCATCTCCTGTGGGCAGTACCGAGGCCTGTGGATCAGGCTGGGTACAAAGAATCACTGTGTGTCCTGAGAGCCGACAGTGGGCTGTGGTGGTTGGAATATGGGCTCTGGAGTCTGTTTTTCATTTTTTAAAATTGAGATTGTCAGTTTTGAAAATTGACATAAAATATTATATTAAGTTTCAGGTGTGCAATAGAATGACTTGATACTCATATAATTTGTGAGGGCTCCCCTGGGGATTCAGTCAGCAAAGAATCCACCTGCAATGTGGGAGACCTGGGTTCCCGACTCCTGGGTTGGGAAGATCCCCTGGAGGAGGGCATGGCAACCCACTCCAGTATTCTTGCCTGGAGAATCCCACGGACAGAGGAGCCTGGCGGGCTGCAGTCTGTGGGGTCCCAAAGAGTCACACGTGACTGAGCGACTAACACACATGTGTTGTGAAAGGATCACAGTAAGTCTAGTTAACATCTATCACTGCACACAGTTACACATTTCTTTTTTCCTTTCCCGTGATGAGAACTTTTACGGAGTCTGGTTTTAATCATTCTGGCATTGCCACCAGCAGCAAAAATATAAGGTCTCTTTTATCCACCAGTCTATACACAAAGTTCAGCACAAAGGCTGGCGCATAGTATGAGACAGTCAGAAAAATGTTTTCTGAGTGAAGGGATGAACGTGAGTTGCTTTACTTCTGTGAACCTCAGTTTCCTCCTGTTCTCAAAGGGGACAACAGCCCTTCACTTACCTCAAGGCTTACGTGACTGAGTGCCCTGCATGGCCTGTAGCTGGCCACACTAATTCTTTGGAAATGGTTCTAATATATTTCCTTCTTGTTTGATTCCTTTACCCCAGAGGGAATATTTTCTTCTGTTGTCTTTTTTAATTTTTTGAAAATCAACTGTTAGGAATTCCCTGGTGGTTCAGTGGTTAGGGTTCCACGATTTCACTGCTGAGGGCCCAGCTTTCATCCATGATTGGACAGCTAAGATCCCACAAGCTGCATGTGCAGCCAAGAAAATAAAATCAACTGTTAGTCATACAGGTATATGTATATATGTAAAGAAGATTCAAACATAAATGAATCTGGAATCTTGTTGGGCCCCCTCCCCTTCCCTGTTCCCTCATCCAATCCTCAAGTCCTGGAGCTAACTCTAGGCTGGAGGAGGGGAGCATATGCCTGAGGCGGTGGGGAGGCTTCCATCTTGCTTTTTGTGCTTTGAGTGGAGTGGTGTGGTGGCATTTTGCTTGGAGCTGACTTGTCGGTTTGGTTCCTCTGATTTGGTGGGAGTATTACCTCATGTTGGTGACATGTCTCTCATTCAGCTTCTTGTTTTATTGGGTCTCAGTGGGAGGAGGCTGTCACAGGGATTACTGCTTTGTGCCCACGAGGGCCTCGGTGGCTGGCCCTGTTGCCTTCCCACTCCAGCCACACTGGCGCCCTCGTGGTTCAAGCATGTTCCTGCCCCCAGGCCTTTGCATTGCTCCTCTCTGCCTGTTTTTTTGTTTTTGAAACATTTTTCCTTTTATGAAAGATTTTATAGAAATAGAGAAATAGTATAATGCTTTCAAAGTTTGATGCCTAGATTGAGAAGAGTCCCCTTAAGAAGGGAATGGCTACCCACTCCAGTATTCTTGCCTGGAAAATCTCATAGACAGAGGAGCCTGGTGGGCTACAGTCCATGGGGTTGCAAAGAGTTGGACACAACTGAGCAACTAACACTTTAATATTCCTAGTGCTATCCAAGTTAATCTTTACCCAAGTGTCTCAAAAACATCTTGTCGTTACTATTTGGAATTAGATATGGGCAGGGTTGTAGGACGGTTCTGAGCAGAGGAATGGTGTGGTCTGACACGCGGAGCATCTTTCTGGCCGCTCTGTTGCGAGTGGTGGTCGCTAAGTCGTGTCCAACTCTTGTGAACCCGTAGACTGCAGCCTGCCAGGCTCCTCTGTTCATGGGATTCTCTAGGCAAGAATACTGGAGTGGGTTGCTGTTTCCTTCTCCAGGGGATCTTCCTGACCCAGGAATTGAACCCGAGTCTCCTTCATTGCAGGCAGATTCTTTACCGACTGAGCTAAAAGGGAAGCCGTGTATGCGCAGGAGGGGAAATAAGGACACCAGTAAGGACGCCGTTGTATTAACTCAGGGCGCATACGATAGTGGCCTGGAGTCCGCCAGGAGTGGACATCAGGATTTATTTTAGGGGTGGGTTGCAGAATGTATAGCTATACACCTGTACACATACCCCGTTTCTTCATGTGTGAGTGCAGTACACGCCCTGGCCAGCAGGGGGCACCACTGACTGCTCTTGTTCAGTCTCTCAGTTGTGTCTAAGGCTGCGAGCCCCCGCCAGGGAAGCACGCCAGGCTTCCCTGCCCATCACCCACTCCTGGAACTTGCTCAGACTCATGTCCATTGAGTCCGTGATGCCTTCCAATCATCTCATCCTCTGTCATCCTCTTCTCCTCCTGCCTTTGATCTTTCCCACCATCAGGGTCTTTTCCAGTGAGTTAGGTGATGCCCTCTTGGGGCACGGCCTCTGCAGGTGGGGCCGGCACTGTCAACCCAAATTCTGCCTCTGGAGTGGCCTTGTGGCCTTCTTCCCTGAGTTGCACCCTGACCTTCCAATCTCTTCTCCACACAGAAGTCTCCTGCAGACCTGGTCTCCTTCAGCGGTCTGTTTATTTCCCGGCAGGACTTGCCATGATGAGTACATGCCCATTTCCTTGTCTCTCTATTCTTTGCTCGCTCAGGTGGTTTTCCTCTAGAAGGGAAGCTCCAGTGAAGGCAGGAGCATCCTGCCTGCTCATCCTGGAAGGGCATAGGAACTGGGAAACCTTCGTTGAACAGATGGGTGAATCAGCCTGAAATAGTTTCTAGTAACATTTTGTGACAGTTCTTCCAGAATATTTCTTTGCACACATTCAGTGTGGAGGGAGACATATCTGGTTTGACAACATAGATATTTCATATGCTTTTCTTGAACTTTTGAGTTTTAGAGGAAGCCTTCTGGCTGTGGAGTGGGGAGCACAGAGAAGTGGGAAAAAGGCAGGAGGTTAAGAGCCCCCATCCCAGGAGGCTGATACCGAAGTGAACGGGCCTGGGCCCTGGTGGGATGTGGGCAAAGAGAATTTGGGGCTCGGCTGAATAGTGGGAATTCAGGAGAGAGAGCCTCTATGGTGATAACCAGGCTTAGCCCCCCGGGTAGTGGCAGAGGAGCAGTTCAGGGCCAAGTCTGGTTGAGAACATGCTGGAGTTGAGTTTATTTACTTATGGCTGTGCTGGGTCTTCGTTGCGACGTGCGGGCTTTCTCTAGTTGCTGTGAGTGGGGGCTACTCTTCACTGCAGTGTGGGAGCACCTCGTTGCAGGGGCCTTTCTTATTGCAGAGTACAAGCTGTAGGTACACGGGCTTCAGCAGTTGCAGCACATGGGTCAGTAGTTGTGGCTTAGTCGCTCCACAGCACGTGGAATCTTCCTGGACTGGGGATCGACCCGTATCCCCTGGGTTGTCAGGATGATTCTTACCCACTGAGCCACCAGTGAAGGCCTGGAGTTGAGTTTTGAAGGGAGAGTTTGAGTAGAAAGAGTTGGTGGGGCAGGATGTGTGGACCTGAGGGAACAGCACGCACAAAGGCACAGAGCTTCTAGGGCCCTGGGGCCTGTGAGGCCACTGGGCTTGACTTTCTCCCTGACCTTCCTGGAACCCCTCCCTGGGCCGACATGCCCTCCTGAGCACCCCTCTGAACCCCCCTACCCTCCAGTCCTACTGCACCTCTTCCTTTCCTGGGGCTCTCGTTCTGAGCCTCCTGCCTCTTCCTGTTACGCTCATGCTGGGTTTTAATTCCGAAACCCCGTCCCCCCCGGCCCCTGCCCTTGGCCAAGCTCCCTCATCGTGGCTGCTGACAGTCTGCAGGGTTGTGTGAGGGTCCCGGTGACTCACAAGACAGCACCCTGCACAGGGACCGGGAGGCAGCAGGAACTTTATTTTCTACCCGCAGCCTTTGGGGGCCCTCCCCTCCCCTGCCCTTTGCTTTGCATCCTGGGTGGGAGGACCCTCATCCCAGGAGAGTGAAGGTGCCGATGGAGTTCAGTCTCCTGCTCTGGGGGCTGCTCTCACCTTCACAGGCAGGCGAGGGTGGGCGTCTCTTCTAGGCGCTGCTGGTGCCTGATGAGCTGGGGGCTGCTGGGCTAGCCCAGGGCAGGGTCCCAGGGACTGCTCCTCTCCTTGGATGGAGAGGTAATGACTCGTCCCTGTACCCCCACCCCCCGTGGCCCTGCCTCCAGCTCCTCCCACCCCAGGCTCAGAAGCTCTCCCGAGGCCACTGGTCCCAGCCTGCCTCCTTTGCTGTTGTAGGGTGTCAGTGCTGAATTTGAGAAAAGGGATTCTTTGCTTCGATTACTGCCCAGACAAGAACGTCCTGGGTAAGCAACCTTTGTATCACGTGGAAGGTGCTGGTCTGGCAGAACTAGGGTGAGGGCTGCTGAGGGTGTGGGAACTATCAGAGTTGAGTGAGAGGCCTCGTGGCATCTGGCCTCTGGCCACTCCGGTGCCCACTCATGGGTACCTGGGGTGGAGTGGTGACACGGGCTTGCTTGGCTTCGTGGTGGAGGGGATGGGGTAGGGAGGGCAGGGATGGGTCGTAACAGCAGCTGTCGTCTGGCTGGAGTCCGAGGCCTGTCCAGGACAAGGTCCCAGCACAAGCCCCTAGTGGCTGATACCCGGTTTTCAACTCCAGTGACTGGCGGCTATGACCCTCTCATCCGCCTGTGGAACCCCTTCTTCTCAAGAAAGCCCGTGTGGCTGATGAAGGGGCATCAGACTTCAGTGACACACGTCGTTGTGAACAGCAAGGGCAGCAGCATCCTCTTCAGCGTCTCCAAGGACAAGGTGTCAGCCTGGGGGAGCCCAGCCCTGACGCCCCCTGACCCATAAGTTCCCGTTTCCCAAAGATGCTGGCCCATGGATAATGAGCTAGCTCAGCCAGCCAGGGGGCTGCCAGTTGGCAGGAGCCTGAGGCTCAAGGAGTGGTGGGACCTCCCTGCCCATGGTCCCACCCGTGCCCAAAGGCCTAGAGAGGGGCACCCCAGGTGGCACCATGGGTCTCTGACCACCTCACCCCCCACCACAGTAGAAGCCTGAGCCCAGCTCTGAGCAGCCCACTAGAGCTGCTTTCCGTGTAGCCCAGCCTGGCTACTGAGTTTGTGGTCCTGGGCAGGGCCCTTCGCTTAGCTGGGTCTCAGTCTCCTCATCCAGAGAATGGCTGTTGAGTGATTTAGAGGAGGGCAGGTGGTAAAGGAGCAGTGGCCTGACTGACACATAGTAGGTGTACAACACAGGTGAGCCTTTCCCCTCCCCCAGACCCAGACTTGCTGCTCTCAGCTCTCCCAGTGACCTCTCTTGGCTGCCCTGGCAGTCAGGGCCGGAGCGGACCTTCCTCAAACGCCCGAGCTCCTCTGCTCAGGCCCATTACTCTGCCCCTCTGAGCTATGGGTTCAGGATCTCTCCCCACCTACGGGGGATTGCACATCAACAGTCCCAGGGGTCTTTCTGCAGGGGAAAAGGTTGTGTCTTCTGGGACTCGGTAGGTCAGGAGCGGGCAGGGCCCTTGGGTCACCAGGACATGCTCCCCAGCACACCCCACACTTGTTATTGTCTGGAATGCTTTTGGCAGTGCCGGGAGCTGGGCATTGCCCCCTCTGATGAAGACTCTGAGACTGGAGGGGTGGGGAGACAGAAACAGACGCTCACAGTCAGCGATGAGCAGAGCCAGGATGTGGATGGGGTCTGTGGATTCAAGCCCCTGCCCTGTCCAGTTGGTGCCGATGCCCCTGGGTGAGGAGTGTCCCGCAGGGACTTCCACGGGCCCCTCTGGGGACACTTCCTCAACCTGGGAGGAACCCGGGGGACAGGCTGGCCTTTTGGGCAACTAAGTTGGCAGTTCTGTCTGTGCCTCGCCTGGCTTTACTGGAGGGAGGCTGGGGCGGGAGCTGAGTGTCTGGGGAGGCACGGGCTGCCTGGTGAGGTCTCCATCCTCGGCTAATGAGCAGCAGGTCCTCAGGCAGGGTAGATGCCTTGGGAAGAGGAGATTGGGAGTAGTGTGTATGGCTCGGTTGCCTCATGTGACCATAGGTAAGGACTGATGCTGAGGCTGAAACTCCAATACTTTGGCCACCTGATGCAAAGAACTGACTCATTTGAAGAGACCCTGATGCTGGGAATGATTGAAGGCAGGAGGAGAAGGGGACGACAGAGGATGAGATGGTTGGATGGCATCATTGACTCAATGGACATGAGTTTGAATAAACTTCGGGAGTTGGTGGTGGGCAGGGAAGCCTGGCGTGCTGCAGTCCATGGGGTTGCAAAGAGTCAGACACGACTGAACAACTGAACTGAGCGACTGAACTGAACCTGAACTGAATGATGTCTCTGGGCTTCCCAGGTGGAGCTAGTGGTAAAGAACCTGCCTGCCAATGCAGGAGATGTAAGGGATGTGGGTTCGATCCCTAGATAGGGAAGAGCCCATAGAGGAAGGCATGGCAATCCACGCCAGTATTCTTACCTGGGACATCCAATGGACAGGGGCACCTGGCAGGCTACAGTCCAGGGGTCGCAAAGAGTCAGATGTGACTGAGCAGCTAAGCCCACATGCACGGTGTCTCTGTCATAGGCTTTGGTCTGTGGCAGTGACTTAGCGCAGTGGCTGTGCTCCCAGGAGCGCCCCCAGGCCTCGGGCCAGCTGCACCCCTGAGAACCCACTCTTGACCTCTCCGCTGATTCCCACCCCCAGAATATTCGCGTGTGGGACATGCAAGACTACCAGTGTCTTCAGTCCTTTTGCGGGAAGCATTTTGCCCTGGGACACTGCCCCATCACCAGCATCTACTTCCACAAGGAGGACAACTCGCTCATCTGCAGCACCTATTCAGTGAGTGCTGCGCAGGAGGGAGGCGGGCCACGGCTGCACGAGGAGGGGAGGGGCCGTGCCTGCTGACCCACGGGACGCCGAGGGGCGGCCACACCCTGTCCTGACCGAGACTGCCGTATGCCGTGAGGACAAAGCTGCTGGGCTCTGCGGCCTGGCCCTCAAAGCGCTGTCGCCTGCGATTTCCTGGAGGACTGTTTCTAGGCCCCCAGTGGTCACCCTCTATGTTGCTCTTGCTGCTCTCTTGACCTTTGCCCCCTCCAGTCCCTCCTTCTGGAAGCCCACCTTGACCCCCAGGCTAGGTTGGAAGCCTTTGCTCCAAGCTCCCTTGCCTGCCCTGGATCACAGCCCTTACGACTGTGTCCTGTTATGGTAACGTGACTGTCTTTCCTGCCAAATCATGAGCCCCAAGAGGGCAGGGCCCACACCCACACCCGAGCAGTCCCTCTGAAGGAGAGAACCTGGGGGAACCTGCCATGAAGCCTGCCTGTGAGCCGTGACTTAGCTGGTGTCCATGGGAGGTCTGCCCTGAACCCCTCAGGATGGGACAGCCTGGGAGGAGCACAAGGGGCTGACTGTCCAGGGTGCCAGTGGTCGGGGGTGGCACTGTGACAAGATGGAGGTTAGGGGGCTCCAGGGATGCTTGGCAGCCAGTAGAAGAGGTTCGATCCAGAAAGGGAGAGGAGGGTGTCATCTGTGGTTGAGAGGAAGTGGTGGCTCTACATGGCTCTTCTTCCCTCTGTTGGCCAGGTCACACCCTCAGTGTCCTTGTGCCCTTGGCTGACTCTCCCAGATGGCAGGTGTCCTGAGAAGGGAGTTGGTGGGTTCCTTCCCCTCTGCTGAGTGTCAGGACGGCTGTCAGCACTTGTTGAATTCAACAGACCTTTGAAATCCATTTCAAAGCAGAGAGTATATTAATCAGGCACTGGCCCACCCCTCAAGGAACTCATGGGGGAGTAGCATAACAGATAATTTTAATAGGAAATGCTGTGCGTTGTGATGCGGATGTGTGCTGGGTGCCTCACCGAGCACAGAGAAAGGATCCTGAGCCTGGCTGGAGGCTAAGGCAGTCAGGGACGGCTTCCTGGATGAGGGGACACCGGATCGAGGCCTTATGCTTTTCAGAAGTTATAAAAGGGACTTGGACTTGTGCTTTGGGGTTGTAGGAGCTCTAGGGTTGGAAGCTCTGATCTCAGGAAGTAGGGGCATGGAGTTGGGGTGAGGTGTCAGCAAGCCTGCACACGGTTGAGGATGTCTTGGTGTCTTGGTTTACTGGAAGTTTCTCCCTGGGGCCAGTCACTGACAGTGTGCCCTTCTGACTGCCCAACTGTCTGCCGCTCCTCCCCTACAGATTGGAATCCTGAAAGGGTACCTGGAGACACAGGGGCCTGGGAGAGCAGAGGAGAAGACCACGACTCACAGCACGCCCCTGTGCGCCGTCCTCTACAGCAAGGTTTTCAAGCAGGTCAGTGGGCAGCAGCTTATCTCTAGGGCTGGCAGCAGGCACAGGGGGCGGGATGGGGCAGGACTCTCAGAGCTTGGGTGGTGGTACGGGGCAGCGGGAGGTCGGCGACAGCTGTCTTGCACAGGAGTTGCCCTGGGGGAGACCGGAGCTCCACCAAGTGGCCACTGGGTCGCCAAACTCCTTTGAGCCTGTGTGCCCCTGGCTACCACCCCAGGTCAGTTCTGGACAACCTTCTTTCCACTGTGTGTGACGGGGTGTGGGCTGCTCTTTGAAGATCCTGGGGTGGGTGTTGCTCCTGGAGGTCATTTCCAGGGAAACTATGGTTCAGCTTTGTAATGGAAGGGGAGGGAGGCCCAGGCTGTGGTCCTGAGCAGAGATCTCTGCATTGGGCAGAGCAACTAGGCAGGCAGATTCTGAAGTGTGGGGACAGCAGGGGCTCCTGGGCCCTCTGCCCCCTCCCACTGGTTCCCATTTCCTGGCCGGGGCTCTGGGTAGGGCGGCTCTGTCTGCTGCAACGTGGCCTTGGCAGTGGGAGGTCAGCACTTACCTCGCTGGGTTTCCCTCTCGTTCTGGCTCCTGGCACCACCATGCCTCATACCTTAGGGCTCCTCAATGCCCTTAACCAGTTTAAAAAAAATCCCCCTTATCCAGCTTTTCTAGATGTTCTCAATGGGAAGGTTAGTCTGAAGGAACATCCCCTGTTGCTGTTTCATCGTCACAGTCGTGATGTTGCTTCAGGTGGGGTGACCTATCTTTACCCAACATTTCCCTGCTTAGAGGGCTGTTGTTTTTTTTCCTATCCTCCATGTTAATGCTTTTTCAGTAAGTGTCTTTTCTGCATTCGATATGATTTTCTCTGGAAAGATTCTGATAAATTCCATTTCAGAGTTAAAGGGGATTTTTACCAAAGTGGTTCCTTCTAAAAGAACTGCGCCAGTTTGCAGAGGGCAGAGGAAGGCCTGTTTTCGAGAGTGGGTTGTCCTGCAGCAGGAGGGCCCAGAGCGCCTGTCTTCTCGGTACACTGAGTGGTGGCTGGGCTACCAGCAGTCATGCCAGCTGGCGGCTGCCCTTGGGAGTGGGGGCCTTCCCCTCCCCAGGAGCCCCGGCTGTGTGCTCCCCCACAGGTGGTGAGCGGCTGTCTGAGCGGCATGGTGAGTGTGTGGGAGGCCGTGACGGGCAGGAAGCTGATGGAGTTCTCAGTGACGGGTGACCAGCAAGTGGAGCTGACCGCCATGTCCCTGGATGAGTCAGAGGGGTGTCTGCTCACGGGCCTGCGTGATGGCACCGTGAAGATGTGGAACTACAGCGTTGGCGAATGCCTGCTGACCTTCCCCAACGCGGACCAGTTAGAGGTCAGTCTGGCCCACAGGGGGCCCTGGGGGCCCCTCACAGCTCCTGTGACCCCCAGCACGTGCTATTTCTCATGTCTCCCTGAAAGGCTGTGCACACAGACTCCCTGGCTTTGTGCCTCCCTGAGCCTTTGTGCATAAAATGAAGATAGTTGAGACTTCCCTGAAGGTCCAGTGGTTAAGACTTCACCTTCCATTGCAGGGGGTGGGGGTTTGATCCTTGGTCGGGGAGGCAAGATCCCACGTGCCTTGAGGCCAAAAACACCCAACACATAAAACAGAAGCAATATGGCAGCAAATTCAATAAAGATAAAAAGTGGTCCACACTAAAAAATCTTTAAATAAATGAAATCAATAGATAATAGGGCCTGTCCTCCACAGATGTTCTTCAGATGTCAGCTACTCTTGCTCTGTTAGTGTGTTAGCACTTCTCATCTTATATCTTGGGAGGATTTTCCCAGGTGGCTCCGGTGGTAAGGCATCCACCTGCCAATGCAGGAGACTCAGTGGCACCCCACTCCAGTGCTCTTGCCTGGAAAATCCCATGGATGGAGGAGCCTGGTAGGCTGCAGTCCATGGGGTCGCGGAGAGTCGGACACGACTGAGCGACTTCACTTTCACTTTTCACTTTCATGCATTGGAGAAGGAAATGGCAACCCACTCCAGTGTTCTTGCCTGGAGAATCCCGGGGACGGGGGAGCCTGGCCGGCTGCCGTCTATGGGGTCGCACAGAGTCGGACACGACTGAAGCGACTTAGCAGCAGCAGTAGCGGCAGGAGGTCCTGAGTCAGTGGGTTTGATCCCTGGGTCAGGAAGATCCCCTGAAATAGAAAATGGCAAACTACTCCAGTATTCTATTGCTTGGGGAATTTCATGGGCAGAGGAGCCTGGTGAGCTGCGGTCCACGGTGTCGCAGAGACATGACTGAGCCGCTGAGCACACAGACAGCCTGCATCTTAGGCCTTCAGGTGGCATTGTTGGCAGCGGGGCCATGTGATTCAGAGCCACCCATGCCCCTGTTTGGGAAATGCCCGCCAGGGTTATGAGGAAGAGCTGTGGGCAAAGTGCAAAGCCAGCCGTTCCTCTTTGAGACTTGAGCCTATTACAAACTTGTGACACAGTTCTTTAAGAAACTCAGAAGGAGCACTTGGCCAAGAAGCCAGGGATTAGGGACTGGTCCAGATCCTATGACTCAGTTGTGTGACCTTAGCCAGGCTTGACCTTGGCTTCCCTCCTGTCCCCTATAAGATGGACATGGACACTTACCCAATCTGCCACCTCCAAGTCCATCACGTGGATAATGGGCTGTGAGAGCACTCTGAAAAAAAATATGGTGGTTTCACCGCTAGGGAAAGTCTCATCATCATGGAGAGTTTGGATTTCCTGCTTGGTATGGTTAGGAAGACATTTGGGGCCTGGGGCCATTTTCTCTGAGGTACCTTAGAGTTCAGTTTCCTTTCCTCTTCAATAGATTAGTGGGATTGTCCACATGAACAAAGTGTTCTACACAACTGGATGGAGTAAGAGAATCACTTATTACACGTGAGTAACCAGGGCGCAGGGCTTCCCTTATTTGGCTGACAGTAAAGAATCTGCCTGCAACGTAGGAGACCCGAGTTCAATCCCTTGGACGGGAAGATCCTCTGGAGAAGGAAATGGCAACCCACTCCAGAATTCTCGCCTAGAGAATTCCGTGGACAGAGGAGCCTGGCGGGCTACAGTCCACAGGGTTGCTAAGAGTCGGACATGCCTGAGTGAGGAAATCACTGCCAGCAGCCAGGGCGCCCATGGGAGGTGTGGGCAGCTGGCCCCTCTCTCTAAAGATGGGCCCCTCCATCCCTAACTTTGCTGGCGGCTGGAACACCAAGCAGGAAGTTAGTGCAGGGCGAGGTTTACTGCTTCGTCCCCTCATCTATCTACTTATTTATCACTCCATGAGGCCAATAGACTTTGTACTAGGTGCTGGGAATGGATATAAGCAAGAACATGAAGTCTCCATCCTCCTGAGACTCAGACACTAATCAAATAACTTAATTTGTAATGATGGTCTGTTCAGTGCTATGAAAAAAAAATACAGGTTTCTATGGGGAGGGGACAGAATCTGATCTGGAGTCAGGGGCCATCAGAAAAGAGTCATCTGAGGCATCATGGGTGGAGTGGGATCTGAAGAGTGGGCAGGAGAGGTCTTAGTGAAGCAGTGAGGGGCTGGGGACAGGAGCAATATTATAGGCAGAGGAATGGCAAGTGTAGGGTCCTGTCCTCTTCAGAGAGCCTTTCTAGCGTCATTGTTTTCCCTTCTTTCAGCCTGAGGTCTTACTCAGGTGTCTGAATGGGACAAATCTGTAAGACTAGCGTATGTGAAGCCCCTAGGACCAGGCCTTTACAGCAGGCACATAGCAGATGCTCAGTTGATGCAGTCAGCAGGGCAGAACTCCAGCTCTGCTCTACGCCTCCTCTGGAGGGGTCCTCCTCTGGGTCAGTGCTTGGAATCCTAGAGGCTTGGATGCTCTTCTCCCAGGATACCAATAAGGCTGAGCGCTCCCCCCTCCTGCCTCCGGGCACGTGTGCAGGTTCCACAAGATCAAGCCAGTGCTCTTATGCTACCACTGGCAGACCTTCCACACGGAGGATGTCCTGAGCATGGCCAAGTACCAGAACCAGTTCATCGCCACCTCCTCCTACAACGGGGACATCCTGTTCTGGAACATCAGCACCTTCAGGCCCATCCTCAATTTCAACGCCTCTCAGAGCCCCTTGCCCTTGCTACCCAAGAGGGTATGGTCAGCAGAAACATGCTGTCCTCTTCGTGCTCTCTCAGCTGTGGGCCAGAACCATGTAGGGCTGGGGGTGGGTCAGGGAGGTGGAAGGGAGTGATGGCGACTTGTTCTGAAGGAGTCTGGGAGCTAGGGAGGTAGGTGGTAGTTCTTATAATTATTCTCATTTGACAGATAAGGAAAGAGTCACAGAGAGGTTAAGTATCTCTCCTGAGGTCACACAGCCATCGAGTAATAGATCCGAATCCAGGCTGTCTGACTCCGGAGCCTTGTGGCTCTAGTCCTGTTCTCCCGAGAAGATTACTGTCTCCTTGAAGGTGGCTCACGTTGACCCATTGCTACTACAGATTACTGCTCTGGGCTCACTGGGCTCTTGATAGGACTTGGAAAGCCCCCACAGTCTCCGAATGACTGTATCTTTGCAGATTAAAGCTGGAAGGGGCCTTCGGGGTCACCCTGTCCAGTAGTTTTCAAAACTTGTGGAGAGAGGCTTGGAGGCTATTACAGCAGCTTGTCTAGAACGCTTCAGCTTTTTGTCTATTTCACACTTTAGAGTTTCCCTTCAGACTAAAAACTACCTCAAAAATACTTGGGAAGCACTGTCCACTTACAGATGGGGAGACTGAGTCCTTCCTGGGCACTGTCCCCTGCCTGTGGGTGCCCCAGGGACAGGCTTCTAAGCTCTGGTTCGATGCCGTTAAGGGTATAGGGTTTCTGGGAAGCAAGCCCAATGCACCCGGAGGGCCCCGTGGTGTTGGCGTTGGGCGGGGTGGCCTCCCTTCCATCTGGGATGCGACAATTTCTCACGGGGCTCCCTCCCATGCACAGGTGAAGGATGTGGACGGCTGTGTGTTCGATAGCCACAGGCCCAGCAAGCCCTGTGTTGAGCAGGAGAAGTGGGCTTACAAACTGCACCCACAGCCCCCGGGCCTCAGCGCGAGGGCCACGGTCGATGCCAACCTGCGGCGGAACCTGATGTCGGCGCCTCCAGTGATGAGACAGCACAGAGACAAGGAGCCGGCAAAGCCGATGCCCCTGAAGGTGGCCACCCCGTGTCCCCACAACCTGAGAAGGCGCCTTGGTCAGGCCTGGGTGGGGTCCCTTCCGATTAGGCCCATGGCTACCTCGGGCCTGGGCCCAGTCTCTTCCAGGAGCACGGCCCGTACAGACCTAGTGTCTGCAGGCTTGAGGGTCAAGGGTACAGCTGAAGTTCAAGCCTTTCTCTGTCCTTGGGCTCCTATCACCCAGGCAGAGATGAGCCACCATGCCTCCTGCCCCAGAGAACGAGCTGTGGGGGTCTGAAGCCCAGAGGCAGCCACCACTTCCCTCCTCCTCTGAGTCCTGGCCTCTGCCCTAGGTTAACCTCCCCAGGCTTGTCTGACAGCCCTGTTCTGGAGCGGGGGAGTTGGAAGGAAGAGCAGGGGGTGGCTACCCTCTCCCGCTGACCCAACGTGCATTGGCTTCTGACCCTTAGCCACGAAAATTGTGATCTCAGTGAGGGGCTTGAGGGACCAGTCAGATTGTCTCAGCACCTGCAGTCTGATTCCCATTCCGGGGAGCTGGGCTTGAATGAGAAACCCTATCTTCCCCAGACACAGAGGGCTTGTGAGGCGCAGGGCAGTCTGCACCTCGACCCACACGACCTGCTGGATACATGCCTGTCACTCTGAGGCTCTCGGACCATCCTCGAGGTGTCAGGGTTTCATAACTACATACACACCCCTTGATCCTCACCTCTAGCCAGAGTGTCTTTTCCAGGATGAAGGAGGGGGCTTCCTCGAAAGCCAGCTGTGCTCTCTGCCCTGAACCAGAAGCTGCTGGTAACTTAAACCAGAGATTCTCCAGCGTCGGAGTGTCTTTATGCCCAGGATCCTTTGGACACCCAGCTGTATCTTTTGGGGGAGATGTCCACTCTTTCAGCATTTGCCTCTGTCTCTGTTCCCCAGAGATTGTCTCAAGCTGAACTGGGAGGCCCCCCCCTTTTTTTTTCTTTTTCCAGAAACCTCTCAGTGCTAGCAGCCTCAGTCAGTCAAGATTATCCCTTGGCAGACACTCAACTTTCAAAGAGGCTGAAAGGAAAAGAGCAGACTTCCAGAAGACGCTGTTGCTGCAGTCCAACGCATCGGTGGAGAAGGTTGGCCATGCTCAGGCAGGGGCTGGGTTGTGAGCCAGGGGCTGGACAGTTGGGATGCAGACTGGAGATGTGGCACCTGGGGGTCTGGGGGCCCAGCCTCGTTCTCCCAGGACCTGGAGAAGCCTGTAGGACATGATGGCAGTGCTCAGGATCTTGGCTACAGGGCTGCCATTTGGGTGGTGTCCCCAGTGTGGGGGGCTGTCTAGGGAGGGGAGCAGTGCTCCTTCCTGGTTGGGGGGACGGACTGGGAGGTAGATGCGGCATTTTCAGAATCCACTGGAGAAATGCCCTCCTGCATTTTGCGTGGCGTATGAGTGGGGACTGGGTCATCTCTGTTCTTCCTCCTCCCGTACCCTCCCCCTTTCTGAGCTTGGAGACATCCCCCTTTGCTGTCACCCCTGGGTAAGGTGACCTCTAAGGCCCCTTCCCGGTTTAATCTGAAATAATAGGGTAATTCTATATGGGTCTCCTAGGCTCCTACCATGAGCCCAATGAGAATATAATGAACAGCTGTAGGTTGCAGCAGGGCTGCCCCCTGGCCCAGTTTCTGGGACTCAAGAACAGGGGAGCAGTGTCCTGTGGGACTGGGTCTTGTGGAATGGAGCAGAGAGCTACCATTGGCTGGACCTTCTCTCCTTCAGGTTCTGAATGTGCTTTCCTCGGTTTTAAAAAAATGGCTTAAAAAAAAAACCCTCCAAAACTTAAAAAGGTAGTATTGGTTAAAAAAAATAGAAATATGTGTAAAGCAAAAAATACAAGGTCCGTGTTTCTCACCGTGTACTCCATCTCATCCCCCAACAGCAGTAGTCACAATCACTACGAACGGGTTGGTTTAGCTTTGTCTTTTTTTTTTAGGGGAGTGATGTTAAATTATATAGCTATGTGCATTTGCTTTTAAAATTTAACTATACTATATTATGGATATGTTTTCTCATTAGTGATTTGGATTCAGCTTATTCCTTTGTTAGGTTAAAAAATTGTTTTCTTAAATTTACATTTCTTGAATAGTACATGAATCTGCCTCTGTCCTCACACTAAGCCAGTTCTAGACATCAGCCTTGTCTTCATTTCTGCCAGTCTGGTAGGTGGAAAATACTGTCTTTTGATATTTCTTTGGTTTTTTGTGATGTTGAGCTTTTCGTATCTTTGTTAGACATTTGCATTTCTTCAGTGGAATAAATGTGTATTCATATCCTTTTCCATTCTTTTTTGTGTTAATTTCTTGGAGCTGTCTATATGTTCTGGAAATGAATCCTTTGCCTGTTGTGTCTTGGAAATATTTTCACCTCATCAGCCTTCATGGTGTCACATTGAGGTTTTAACCTTTTTTAAAATTAGTTAGTTTTATTTTTTGTGGCTCTGGGTCTTCATTGCTGTGCCCGGGCCTTTCTCTAGATGCAGTAAGCAGAGGCTACTCCTTGTTGAGGTGCGCAGGCTTCTCATTGCGTTGACTTCTCTTGTTGCACAGCATGGGCTCTAGGGCACGCAGCTTCAGTAGTTCCGACTCATGGGGACCAGAGCGCAGGCTGAGTGGTTGTGGCGCATGGACTGAGTTGCTCTGTGGCGTGTAGAATCTTCCTAGACTACAGATCGAACCCTGGCATTTCACTGTACAAATATATCAAGGGGAATGAGTTTGTTTTCTACATCATTCTGAGTTGAGTACAGGTCTTTAGAAAATTCTTGTTTGAGCCTTAGGACAAGGCTTGTATGTCTTCATTCGGTAACTGTTCATTGATCTATTATGATGTGTCAGGCAATGTCATATGGGATAAAGTTGTGAACAAAAAAGATGCAAATCCCAGTCCTTGGGGAGCTCATAGTCTGGCCAAACGTTCCTGGTCACCAACTGGGTAGGTAAGGTGGTATTCCATCACTGTTCTCACTGGCCGTCTAGGAAACTGGGGGGCCAGGTGGGTGTGGCTCCTTGCCCAGGCGTCTTAGCACTGTGCCACAGGGGAGCTCCGGCTCCCAGCACTCCTGAGCGGGTTCGCCTCTCTTGCACAGATAATCTTCTTGCAGACCAGGCCTCGCCTGCCACACTCGGCTGCCCTGCTGAGCAGCTGCATGGACGGCTACATCTACGCCTGGTCCATCCACGGGAGCGGAGGCCTGCTGGGCAAGTTCCCTGTGGACTCTGTAGACAAGGGGGACGTGGTTGTGGGTGCCATGGCCACGGATCAGAAGGACTGGATTCTTGTCACAGGGGATTGCAAAGGAAGCATCAAGGTGAGGAGGACCTGGCACTGGGATCGGGGGCAGTTACATTTCTTTAATACTGCATGTGTCTGCCTCTGTCATGAGCCTCTCTCAGAGCTGGCATGAGCCAAGCTCTGGCCTCCTCTTTGCCATCGGTGGTCCTCGCCCAGTCCCTATGCCCTCTGGGCCCTTGTTTCACTTGCAACACAGTGGGTGGTGGGGTGGGTTACCTCAGAGTCCTCTCCTGCCCTCATGGGCCCGGGGAAGTGAGGGAGGGCTTGGTCAGGAGGTCCCCCGTCCAGAAGCCTTCCTGTGGGTCTGGTGCTTTAGAGTTCTCTTCCTGCTACTCCCTCACCCCCAGCTGAGCATCTGACCTGTGATCAGCTGTCTCAGGAGCTGATTCTGTGCTTTGTGGTGATGTGAGGTGTGAATGCCCCGTCCTTGGGTCTGTCGCACTCTCCCTGTATGCTAGCTAAAGGTCTGGCCTAGAAGATGCCATGGTCCCCTCGGGGGCGTGAGTAAGAACCAGCCCCCCGAGGTGAAGAGAAATGGTCTGGGAGGGACCCTCAGTGTGAGTCGGTGTTGGGGGTCAAGGAGTGCTGGGCTACTAATCCATGCTTTATGCCTAGATCTGGGACATCAAGGATTACTGTGCACATTCTGACAAGCAGACGAACCAACCTAGTGAGATCAACAAGTTTCGGTTCTTAATTTCTGAACAGATTCAGGTCAGCCTCCCAAACTACAGTCCCCCGGAGGAGAAAAAGGTAGGATGATTACTGGACAATTGCTGAGAAAAGTGCCTCTGAGCCCCACCAATGAGTTGGGACCATGGTTCTCACACTGAGGTTCGGAATCTTTCATGTTTTCTATCCAGGGTTGTCTGATTGATGTGGAGAAGGTTTTCTACTCACTAGAAGTCACTATTAACCAGTGAAACATGAATATGCACACACCAAATACACTCATGCGCATACATGTGTATACACGTACACACATATGCACACCTTCCATGGGCTTTGATCTTTGCAATGAAGACCTGAGGTCATAAACTCCTTTGAAAAATAGTGAAAATATATATGTATTTTCTTGAGTAGGTAGTGCATTTGTGTGTGTGCTAAGTTGCTTCAGTCATGCCCTAGTCTTTGTGACGCTATGGATGTAGCCTGCCAGGCTTCTCTGTCCATGGGATTCTTTAGGCAAGAATACTGGAGTGGGTTGCCATGCCCTCCTGCAGGAGATCTTCTCAACCCAGGGATCGAACCCACATGTCTTATGTCTCCTGGCGGGTTCTTTACCAATAAGGCCACATTGGGAAGCCCAGATAATGCATCTATACAGTTCAGAAATCACTGGGTATTTCCCCGATGACTAGTGAATTTGAGCAGCTTTTCCTTAGTTGTCAGGAAAATGCAAATTAAAACCAAAAGGTGATAGCACTGCTTATCTACCAGAATGACTAAAACTGAAAGGACAGACAATGCCAAATATTGGCAAGAATATAGGTCAACTGGTGATAAACCATCTAAAATTGCTTATGTTGATGGTTGCAACTCTGAATATATGAAAAGCCACTGAAGCTAGCACTTTAAATAAGTACATTGTATGTGAATTGTATCTCAATAAAACTGTGTTTAAAAGCTATACAAATGATAGAACAATACTCTTTTTTTTTTTTTTTTACAAATCTTTGTTTGTAGTTGTTTATCTACACATCTGGTAATTTATCCCATGTGAAAGAACCTAAATCTAAGGCCTTTAATGTGTACTGCCATACTGCATTCCAGAAAGTTTATATAGGTTTTCACTTTATTAGTTTGTTTTGCTTTATCCTTGACAGCATAAAATTTTTATCATTAACAGTATTTATCTGAGTGAGCCCCCCCTGATAGATATACAAGGCATTCAATAAATAAATGTTTAAAGTGAAAAAAAAATCTTTTAGCTGATTTTTAGATATAAATAGTTTCTTTTGATTTTATGAAAATATCTGCTTATATTGACATCTGTCCTTATTTTATTGGCTATATATATTTTGTGAATTACCTCTTCATGTCCTTGGTCCATTTTTCTTTTGCGGTGACCATCTTTTATAAACGATGTACAGTCATCTTAAAATATATTAAAAGGTATTAACTCATTGCCTGTCATATGTATTACAAACATCTCCTCCCCCCAGTTTGCCATCTGCCTTTTAATTTATGATGAGTTTTAAATTACAACATGTTTTTTGGTGGTCAATTTTTCTTCCCATTGTGATATTTCCTGTTGCTTATCACTTCCTTATCAGAGATAATAGTCATTCTTTCTCTTCAATATTTTATGGTTTCATTAAAAAGGATACTTCAACTCTTCTAGTGTTTACTTATAAGATATAAGACAATGATTTAAGTTTCACTGCTTAGTTTATCAGGAATTCCAACACTGTTGATTGAATCCTGTTCTCTATCGCCACCAATTTCCTACCATTCTTGTCATTTATCAACGTTTTAAATATATATTTGGGTTGGCTTCTGAGATATTGTCTTCCATTGTCTAGTTTTTATTACTGTGATGTAACATACTCGAGTATGATAAAACATGTCCTCCTTCATTAATTTTGTTTTATTTGAAAATGGTCTTGGATATTTACACTCATTTTCCAATTAAGTAGGATTTTATTCTTTCATAGTGCAATGCGACATATCACTCCATTTCTCACCCTATTCCATGCCTGATGCCCAACTAAATATCTTGAAAAAAAAAAGACCTGGGTTCTTGTCTAGCCCCATCACTTTCTAGCTGTGTGGTTCTGGACTGGTTACTGAATGTTTCTGACTCTCACTTCTCTCCTCTCTGCAGTGGTGAGACTCATACACATCCCATAAGGTTATTCTGATGTGCAAATGAAATAAACTGTATATAGGAAGCTGGCAAGCAATACAACAATATGCAATTTTTTAAAAAAATGATTTTACTGAAGGGACCAGTGAGGGCCAGAGAAGTGCTTGGATTTACCTAAGGTCACCAGAAAGTTCATGTAGGGGTGTATCTAGAGCTAGAACCCTGGCCCCTGTCCCAGCTCCTTCCAGAAGCCTATGCTACCTCCAGCCCTGGGTACCCTCTGACAAGCCAGTGTCTTGGGAGTTTAATTAATTCTCTTGCACTGTCCCCTGTAGGTTGAGGCTGGCCAGACCATTTCCCTGATTCCACCCCAGCTTCTGACTACCTGGAAGGCCCATTTGGATAGTGTGGCAGACATCCTATATGTGGACAGCCTCCAGCTGGTTATCAGTGCTGGCCAGGACCGGGACGTCAAGGCTTGGAAACTCTCTGGTGACGCCATTGGTACGGATGGTCCTGCTGAAGCTCAGTCATGCCCCATGGCCTTTCCTGACCCTGACCCTGTTAGAACACAAGCTGGCATAAACCTCATATCCCATGAGGTGGGAGTTTTAGACCATAGCAGCTGTCTTTCCTCAAATAGTATCACAAGGTGTGAGTCTGTCCAATTGTCCATTCAGCAGTCTGTCCATCCGCTCATTCACTCACCTGCTCAACACTATTTGCCTTTGCATATCAGATCATATATCTGATAAGGTACAGCCCATTCTCTTTTTAAAAATAAACTTAATTCTTGAAGTATAACATATGTAACGAAAAGCACACAAACCAAAAGTATCCTCAGCTTAGTGAATTTTCAGGAAGTAAACATATAGCCATATAACCACCACTGTATCAAGAAACAGAACATCACCAGCACTCAGGGCTTCCCTCACCTCCTGACCCACTGTCTCTACCTACACCTTTCCAAAAGTAACCACTGTTCTGATTCCTAAATCCAAAGCTTATGTTAGGCTGGCTTTGAACTTTGTCTAAATGGAATCATTTGATAGTTTCTCCTTTGTGTCTGGCTTCTTTCTCTCAAACACCATATGTTTGTGCCATTCAGCCATTCATTGACTGTAGCAGCTCATTCAGTCTTACTGCTGAGTGGTATTCTGTTGTTGATACCATACTTTATCTATCCGTGCTATTGTTGGTGGGCATTAGGGCTATTTTAGGCTATTAAAAACAAACACTGCTATGAACACCCTCATATAGGTTTTTTTTGAACAAGTGTATGCATTTCTGTTAGATATGTATTTATAATGGAATTGCTGAACCACAGAGTATACACACTCAGTCTCAGTAGATACTGCTGAACTATCTTTCAAAGTGCTTTCCAGTTTTCACTCTTTCACCAGCTGCATGCAGCGACTCTTACTGTGTCCTTTGTAACCACTTGATATAATCATTGCATTAAATTTTAGCCGTTTTGGTGAATATGTAGTGGCATTTTATTGTGGTTTTAATTTGAACCCTTGATGAGTAGAGAGGTTGAATATCTATTTATTTCTTGATCATACATTTATTGATCAGTTATCTATTTATAGTTGTCCCATGTCTCTCATTCTTGCTTCTGTTCTTTACATTTAATTTTTTTCCCTATCTCTGCATTCCATTTTGGATATTTTCTGCTGACCTGCCTTCCAGTTCATTAATCTTGTCTCCTGTATGCAGCCTGCTATTAAATCCGTCCAGATACTGTATTTTTTAGTTCTAGAACACTCATTTGATTTTTTTCTACAAATTTCGATTAATGGTTGAAATTCTGCTTCTTTTCCTCCATTCTGTTCATATTTTCCATTATTTTATTTAACACTTTTACAACAGTTATTTTAAAGTATTTACCTGTAAACTCCAATGCCTGCCTGAATTATCTGTGAGTCTGATTCTAATGCCTATTTCTTCTTTTGATTATTGGTTATATTTTCTTGCCTTTTCACATGTCATGTATAGAAAAACTCCAACGAAACCAAACCAAACAAAAACCCAACCCAAATCAAGCTGAACTTTCCTGAGCTTTGTAGAAAAGAAACCGTAAAGACTGAAGCTGATATGATTTTCCTCCAGTGCGTTGCTCTTTCCTCTGCACAGCGCTTCTCGTCTCAATGCAGTTAGGAAGTGAGCTGGGTTGGGGCTGGATTGCAGCTCCAGGAGCCCTAGTTTCCTTCTGTGTTCAGTTGATTCCAGGGTAATGCCTGTTGTGTTGTTGACTTCTTCTTCCAGTGAGAGTCTTGACTCCTAGTGAGCTCATTCTGTCTTTCTAGCCCAACCTCCAGAACTTAAACAATTGCAGGCCCCAGTCTTCTTTCCACATGGCAACCGCTCATTTGTCCTTCACTTCAGTTCGGTTCAGTTCGGTCGCTTAGTCGTGTCCGACTCTTTGCGACCCCATGTGTATCTCTAAGTCTGTTTGTTTCATTTGTCTGTTTTGTTTTCTAGATTATATAAATGAGATCATGAGGCATTTGTCTTTCTTTAACTTGTTTGACTTAACACAGTACTTTCTAGAGCCACCCATGTTGTCACAAATGACAAGAGTTCTCTTTTTTTTTTTTTTTTTATGACTGAGTCATATTCTCTAAGCTCTCCTGTAGGGAAAACAGACATGCCCTTGGGACTCCGCTAGACTTAATCTGTCATGCCAGCCAGATTGGCTCTTGGAAACTCTGCTGGTTTCCCTATCTTTGGGGCTCTTTCTTCTGCTAAACGGAGCCTGATTCTCACTTACCATGTGCCCATACTCAGAAAAATGCTCCCAGAGAAGAAAGCAGTGCCCAATTTTAGTTCTTCTGGGAAGGACTCTTTCCTTTCTGTAATTTTGGTTTGTCTAGTCTTTGCTTCTATAGCTCTCCAGTGATTTTTTAAAAATGCAGTTTTTAAAAGTTACTTTCCATTTACAGTTATTACAAAATATTGGCTGAATTCCCTGTGTTGGGCAGCAGACATCCTTGAGCCTGTCTTACACCCTATAGTTTGTACCTCCCCACTGGTAATCACTAGTTTGTTCTCTGTATCTGTGAGTCTGCTTATTTTTATTATATTCATCAATTTGTTATATTTTTTAGATTCTGCTTATAAGTGATATAATTTGACTGACTTATTTCACTTAGCATATAGCCTTCAAGGTTCATTCTTGTTGCCACAAATGGTGAAATTTTGTTTTTTTCTTTACGACTGAGTAGCCTTCCATTATATGTATTGATATACATACCGCATCTTAGGTTGCTTCCATATCTTGGCAATTATAAATAAAGCTGCTATGAGCATTGGGCTGTGTGTATGATTTTTTTTTGCATATATACCCAGGAGTGGAGTTGTTAGATTGTATGGGAGTCCTGCTTTTAGTTATGGAGAGCCCCTTATGCTGCTTTCACAGTAGCTGCATTTGTTTACATTCCCACAAATAGTGTACCTGGGTTCCTTTTGCTTCAGATCCTCACCAACATTCATTATCTGTGTTCTTTTTGATGATGGCCATTCTGATTGGTGTGAGATGATATCTTATTCTTCTCCAGTGATTTGTAAAAATATGACTTTGTAACACATCTGCTTTGTTTTCCTTAATTAAAAAGAATTCTGCAGCGTAAAAACGGCCTACAACTCACCATGCCCTGCCCAGAAGTAGGACTCATATTTCTCTATTCTTACTACCTACTTCCTACCCCAGCCCTGATCCTCCACAGACCCATTCCTAACCTCACATCTGATAGGTGACTGATAGATGCCTGCCGTCTTGTACCATTGCCATTTTATGTGTGAGCCACTTGAGCCACTTAAAGCCTGTCTGAGGACTATTCAGTCATTGCCATAGCACCTGCTCCCTCTTAGCCTATATGTGCGGCAGGATGCTTAAGCCTGAACTCCAAGTACATCCTAGGGTTAGGGTCTGACTCCTCCAGATATTTGCCAAGTAGCTAGCATAATGCCTGGGATATGTTGGGCATAGTCAGGTGTAGGCCAGGAATAAGGGATTGCTGGCTGCCGCTTGAGGGTGGATGGTGAGGGACAGAGTATTTAGAGGAGGGAGTGGCTGGCCAGTCCTTGCTACTGAACTGGCTCTGGTTAAATCACAGGGACGTTTGGCCTGAGTGTTTGGAAAAGGCTGCTGGATACCCCAATGATGACTGAGGGTGAACTAAATAAAAGATTAAAGAAGGAGGGTGACTTCTTCGACTCCAGTGAGAAGACCTTCCATCTAGAGCTGCAGTGAGTTATCACAATGGTCACTGGTAAACTGGTTAACAGAGGCCTCCCTTGTAGGGTAGTGCTGGGCATATTCAGGTAGGGCCTTCAGAATGTCACAGGCGTGGGAATTGCAGGTAACTCGACTCTACAGGTGGTGGCTGTGGCCTCAGAGCCTGAGGCTCTGTTCTAGCCCAGATCTGCTGTATGATCAAGCAGTGAAAACCAGAAAACATAAAACCCCAAGTCCTTAGATGGGGACCCCGCTCCAGAATCAGGCTCTGGAGGCCCCTGCTGGGAGAGGCCCAGGGTTCTGGTCTTGACATGTGTGTTATTTCTCTGAGTTGGGCGAGGCAGGTTGCTTGCTACCTGTTCTTTCCTCTACAGGTTCCTCCTCTACCTGTGCTCTATCCCTATTCCTGACCAAGTCTCAGATAAATTTTTTGTTGTTTGGTTGCTAAGTTATGTCCGACTCTTTGCGACCCCATGGACTGCAGCACACCAGGCTTCCCAGTCCTTCACTATCTTCCAGAGTTTGCTCAAACTCATGTCCACTGAGTCAGTGACGCCATCCAACCATCTCATCCTCTGTTGTCCCCTTCTCCTCCTGCCTTCCATCTTTCCCAGCATCAGGGTCTTTTCCAGTGAGTCAGCTCTTTGCATCAAGTGGCCAAAATATTGGAGCTTGAGCTTCAGTATTAGTCCTTCGGTGAATATTCAGGACTGATTTCCTTTAGGATTGACTGGTTTGATCTCCTTGCGTCCAAGGGACTCTCAAGAGTCTTCTCCAGCACCATAGTTCAAAAGCATCAATTCTTTGGCACTCAGTCTTCTGAGAGATGGTCCAACTCTCACATCTGTGCAAGACTACTGGAAAAACCATAGCTTTGGGTCATTCAAAAAATAGTTATTGAGGTCCTGCTGACTGCCAGGTTATGCTAGGTTCTGGACATCCAAAACTATCCAGACATAGGTCCTGCCTCAGAGAATGCCCAGTCCACTGAGGGAGATGAATATGTAACCCATGGCTACAGTTCTCTGTGGTAAACAATAGGACTATTAAGACAGGCTTGGCTCAGAGGGTAATCACCTGACTGGGTGGAGCAAGTAAGGAAGGCTTCATGGAACAGAGATTTTGGAGTTGAGTTTTGACATGTGAGTAGGAGTTTGCCAGGCACCATACAGTCCACGTGGCTCCTATGCCCCTGTCAAGGCTTGGGCTTTTACAGTCCTGTCAGGGTATATCAACAAGACAGAGGCAAGGTTCCCCTTGCAGGGAGAGGACGTTCAGGTGTTCTACAAGGGCAGGCCCAGGGGAAGTCTGGATGGGGTGTCAGGCCTCCACAGAAGAGGATGTTGGGTGGTGGGAGGTATCACAGGACTTGTTGGAGGCCAGGATAAGCAGGGCTTTGTTAGTGTTAACTGAACACTTGCCCACTGATGGGCCCTGGGCTGTACAACCTCAGGGGAGGGATGAGAAGGTTGGAGAGGATCCAGCCCAGAAAGGAGAAACTTGCCTGGGGAGGGATGTCCCACCACGTGGTACAGAGGGCATCTTGTGAAGGAAAGCCCCTCACATCAGGGAGGAGCGAGATCTTGCTGAGGCCCTGATGTACCAGCGGCGGGAACAGGTAGTCCTTTTGGATCTGCTGAATGGGAAGGCAGACACGGAGGCGAAAGCCTGGGCCAGGCTGCAAAAGATAACCCCGACATCCCCATGGACTGGAAAGCGCTCCCTGGAAGACATTGAGGATACCTGGTGCAAGTGGGAATCCAAGGGCAAGCAGGTGAGGCTGGGTGGGGCACTGAGTGGGTAGGGGAACCCTCAACCCTCAGCCCCGAGCCTTCGCCCTTGCCTGGGACCCCTGCAGGAGAGCAAAGTCCTGGGCGCAGCGTACAAGCCCAAGGAGCGGTCGCGGAGCCCTGCACTCCTGTTCACCAACGTGCAGTATGGCTGGATGAAGCACCAGGTGAGTCAGGGTGGGGTTAGCTCCCTGAGATGCTGGGCCTAGAGGCTGGGGGTCCCACCTCCATCATCCCACATGGCCCTCCAGTGGGAGTGAGGGCTCACCTTTCCTTAACAGGATTCTGGGCCATAGGCAGCTCTGGGATGAAGCAGGTCTGGCTGGTTTGTTTGCCAAGGCCCTGCTTGAGGCCATAGACACAGTTTTTATCCTTGAGGACAAACCTCATCGAGCCTATGGGAGGAGGTTGTTTGTGGACCTGAAACCTGTTGATCGCCTTCAAAGCATTTCCCAGAGTCTGCTTGTGTTGGGCTTCCCTTGTAGCTTAATTGATAAAGATTCTGCCTGCAGTACAGGAGACCCCCAGTTCGGTCCCTGGGTTGGGAAGATCCCCTGGAGAAGGAAATGGCAACCCACTCCAGCATTCTCGCCTGGAAAATCCCATGGACAGAGGAGCCTGGTGGGCTGCCGTCCATGGGGTTGCAATGGGTGTCATTCTGGAGCAGACACAGGGCCTCACGGTGCTAGGCACACAGTCAGCAAGAGACAGGGAATGGAACGGGCCTGTCCTTGGGGAGAGAAAGGGGCCAGGGATTTTGGAAAGACCAGCCTGGAGTCCCATCCTGCCTCTTGCTTGGGCAGATCCCAGCCTCTCTCAACCTCTCTCTCCTTCTCAGGGGAGCTCCCATCCTCTGGGGTGTGGACTCAAAAGCAACCCCCTGGCCCCAGGCAGGGGAGGGGTCAGTGCCAAAAAGACACTTGGCTTCCTTGCCCTTTCCTGGAGATGGGCCTCCCAGCACAGCGTGGCGAGTGCTGCTGGGAGAGGAGGGGGCATGTCTGGAGAGTTCCTTGCTTTCGAGCCCCACTCAGGGTCCAGCTTGAGGCCTCACTGTAAGACGGGGACGGTCCAGCACTGACCTCACAGGACTGTTGGCAGCACCAAGAGGAGGGCCAGGGGCTGGGCCTGGTGCCCAGAGGGCTCACTGCTCGGCCGCTGCCGTTCAGTTGCTAAGTCATGTCCTTTATTTTTTGTGGCCCCACGGACTGCAGTATTCTAGGCCTCCCTGTCCCTCCCAGGTCATCAGTGACAGGCGTGCAACTCTGGGGACGGCTCCTCTCTCACAGGAAGCTCTGAGTCCGTCCTCCCCGGGAACCTGCTCTTGGTCCCTGCTGTTCTCCACGCTCCCCTGCTCTGTTCCCCTGCAGATCTCACCTCAGATCTACCAGAGCCTGCACTTCAATGAACTGGCATCCACCCAGAACCCTGCCTTCAAGACGCAAAAAGTCCTGGACCAGCAGAGCTGGCTCACCCTCTTGGTGACCCAGCGCATCCGGAAGGACCTGGGTCCCTACAGGGAGACCGTGCCTGAGCATCCGGCCAGCTTGCCCACCACCACGGCCTCCTCGCCCTCTTCACCCTCGCTGTCAGCCTCGGGCTCCGGGCTCCTGGCATCTGGCCTGGCCCCATCCTCATGGTCCCAGCCCTTCCGATCCTTTTTGTAGCCCCCGTCCGCTCCTGCATCCTGTCCTCCCCCGTGGACCTGTCCCAGGTATCCGGGCACGTCCTGCAGAGGCTGGTGACTTCCCTGCCCCACGGCCCCTCCCTCAGGCTGCTCTCCAGGCCTCTGAAGGCCCACCTTCTGTCCTCCCACATCAGGCTCTGAGGTGGCCCATCCTCTCTCTCCAGTCTGCCAGCAGGGCCACCAGGCTCATGAGGTCCTGTCTGTCCCTGGCTTACCCTCTGCCAGGCCCAGAGGGTACAGACCTCGCCCTGGCTCTCCCCACTCTGCCATCTGGTGAAGCCAACCTTCTTCACCAGAATCCTGGAGAGGAAAATAAATGTTCTCAGATGTTGAAGCTCCACCGGCCTTGGGATTGGGCTGTGTGTCCCTAGCCCCTTAGGCCCTGGGCTGTGTCTCTGATTTGGGGTCATGCTCCCCTAGGCAAGGGGACGTGGAGAGGAGAGTCCCTCCTCTCAGAACACCTGGTGTGGCTATCTGGCAAGCGACAGGCCAAAGCCTGGGGCAGGGGCTTCACAAGCCCTAGGGGTGCAGTGGTGGGTGGTGTGAGTGAGGGGGGAGGGGGAGGCAGCGGAGGAGAGGAGGTCAGCCAGGCAGGTGGGACCTTGAAGACCAGGAATTGCACCTGGAGTGACTCTGAGTGAGACAGGAGCTACTGCAGGAGCTGCAGCCAGAGCGCTCTGTGGTGGGACTGAAGCGGAGCCGGAGCCGAGGGGAGGCTGCTCTGAGCAGTGACAGTGAAGCTGATCAGAGGGCGAGGGGGACGGTCAGGGGGTGAAGGTGGGGGGTGCCGATGTGCAGAGCAGACTGTGGGGGAGAGACTGTCTCACCCACCTCGACTGGTTTTTGTCCTGAGGCCCTGTACACGGCAAGTCCTACTGAACTCCCAGGGAGGTAGTCATCTTCTCCCCATTTTACAGAAGGGAAAAGAGGCTCAAAGAGGGGAAGTAACTTGCCCAGGGTCATCCAGCATGGAAGCCAGAGTGGGATCTGTACCCAGGCCAGGCTGCCACTTGGGCCCGGCTTCCCTCTCCTGGGTGCCTTTGTGTTCTCGCCCTACACAGGCTGGGTGACCATCTGCCAGGACTAAATCTCTCCCAGTCCCATCTGGAAAGCTAGGCAGACCCTCCTGGTGATTTAAAAGATTAAAATAAAAGACAGTGTTCTCAGTGGGTGATACTCTAGGGCTGAAGACCTCTCAGAGTGGAGGAGGAAGGAGACACCTCTAAACCCTGGTGAGAGAATCCAAAGAATCCAGGTCTCTCAATCCTGTCTCCCAACTCCATCCCACCTGGCTTGCATACCTCCTGGGACAGGGGCTCAGTCCTTGCAGAGTTGTTAGAACATCCTTTCTTGGGTGGCATCCACGTTTACTTCCTGCTCTGGCCCAGTTCTGTTCAGGAAGGTGATGAGGGGGGAGGCAGTGGGGATGCCAGATCGTGTTCCCCCAGCTTCTCACAGGGGCCACAGGAGAGACCTAGTGCGCACTATGGACCCCTATCACCAGCCCTTCCTTTCCTGGACACCCCGTCAGCAGTGACTGCAGAGCCAGATAGCCAGGCTGGACTTCCTGCCCTGCAACTCTTCAGCTGCGTGACCACATGCAGGCCACATCCCTCTGGTTTCCCAAAGTTGCACCTCTTTCGAGGGGCTGCTGGGAGAAGAGGACAGGGGGTGGTACAGCGAGTTCCCATCTACAGGTCCAGCAGGGCAAGCCCTCCATGAAGGATGCTTATTAGGGTCATTTTTATTTCTCCCCTCCCTTGCAAACCCAGGTCTCAGGTATCCTAGGATGTTGCCTGATATATCTGTGCTCTTTTGAAGGGTCACCTGAGACCTTCCTTCCTGTCACAGAGGGACTTTCTGGAGGGGGTGTCCTCACTTGGCCACGTGGTGGGTTGGTAGCATTGATGGCAGACAAACTGGCAGGTGAAGAAGGGAGAGGTCGCCGGGAGGTCTGCTGTTCTGAGCTCTAGGGGGTGAACCAGGCCTCCCTCTCCTCCTCCTTCTGACTCCAGACCCACTGCCAAAGCTGAGGGGCTCAAAGGACTTGGGGCTGAGTGCTGGGGACAGACCCCTCCTGGAGCCTAGCCCCAGGGAACTGCCCCAGGGCCAGTGTCTGAGAACTGAACAGAGCAGGAGGCTCTTTACCAGAGAGAGAGGCGAGACCAGGTGGTGTCCACACACCCAGGATGGAGGGGGTTCTAGGACCCTGGAGTCTGGGCCAGCCTTCCAGGCTACCTAGAGGTTCCCATAAGCCTGTAGGCCCCACGATGGGGAAGAGGGGTGGATAGGGGCGCTCCAGTTTATGCTCCCTGACCTTGACCATGATACATGGTGACCAGCGTCTCAATCCTTCCTCTGTAGGGATGAGTCAACCCCAGAGCCCTGGGAGAGTGAAAGTGGCCTGAGAAACCACTGTGACCACTGAAGGGCTTGCCACTGGCTGAGCTGTGTGCTTCCTCAGAGCTGGCTCTGGTTTGGAGAAGTAAAGGCCATAATATTTCCCCCACTTTGTGTGAAGGGCTCATAGCCATCATCACAATCGACAAGGGCCTTTCATGCCAGGATCTGGGGGCCTCAGTTCGCTCTGGCCTCTGGGAGGAGTTGACGACTAGTATCTCCTGGGTGCATATGCGGAAATTGAGGCTAAGAGCGAGACTTTGTCCAGGTCACAGGGTGAGGGAGCTCAGGGCAGGGACAGGGCCTAGGATTTTGCCTCATCGCTGGTTCAGGGAGCTCTGAGTCTTGCAGGAGGGAGGCCCTGCCCATCAGCCCCAGCCCTACCTGGCCTGACATTCAGGGATTAGTAGGATTAATGAAAATCCTGGGGCTTGAGCTAGGTTTACCGGAGGCGCCACTCCAGGGACCGTGGGGGGTGATTTGGCGCTCTGCACCTCCGGTTCTGTCTTGGTCACCGCAGAGAGTTAACTCCCACCCTGGCTGGCCACCTGCTCCTCTGCTCCCGTCTGGTGGGTGGGCCGGGTGGTGGGAGGGCGGCCAGCCTTCTGCACTGTGGGCCTGGAATGGGTTGGGGAATGGGGGTGGGTCACGAGGCCCCTTTGTTCTCCTGCAGGATGCTGCCCCAGAGCCAAGCCCCTTCTGACCAGAGCAGGCCTATGTTGTGGCTCTGGGTCCCTCTAGGGGTCCATCATGACAAATAGACGGGGAAAAAATGGAAACAGTGACAGACTTTATTTTCTTGGGCTCCAAAATCACTGTGGATGGTGACTGCAGCGATGAAATTAAAAGATGCTTGCTCCTTGGAAGAAAAGCTATGACAAACTTAGCATATTAAAAAGCAGAGACATCACTTTGCTGACAAAGCTCTGTCTAGTCAAAGCTGTGGTTTTTCCAGTAGTCACGTATGGATGTGAGAGTTGGACCATAAGGAAGGCTGAGTGTGGAAGAAGTGTGGCTTTCGAATTGCGGTGTTAGAGAAGACTTTTGAGAGCCCCCTGGACTGCAAGGAGATCCAACCAGTCAATCCTAAAGGAAATCAACCCTGAATATTCATTGGAAGGACTGACACTGAATCTGAAGCTCCAATTTGGCCACCTAATGTGAAGAGCTGACTCATTGGAGAAGCCCCTGATGTTGGGAAAGATTGAGGGCAGGAGAAGGGGACAATAGAGGGTGAGATGGTTGGATGGCGTCATCGATTCAATGGACATGAGTTTGAGCAAACTCCGGGAGATTGTGAGGGACAGAGGAGCCTGGCATGCTGCAGCCCACGTGGTTGCAAAGTGTCAGATACGACTTGGTGACTGAGCAACAGGGGGCCCATCTCCTTGTCTGTGCAGTGGGGTTGTTCAAAGGCACTGGGGACTGCAATGCCCAACCCAGGGTCTAGTGATTTTGAAGGGCGGGGCATGGAAAGGACACTACTGGGACAGGTGAAGGGAGGACAGTGGTGAGTAAGGAGGACCTGAATAAAGCAAAGGGCTGAGCTGCTTGCAGTGGTGGGTCCTGGTGAAGAGCAGCCCCACCCCCACCCCGTGAATGAGCGCCACCTGGCTGTGCCCTTCCCTGCAGTCTGTGCGCCAACTCAGCAGCCTGGGTTGGGTGGGATGGGCAGGCTGCTTTCTGGGGCACAGAGGGGACAGACCCAGGAATCCTGCCCTCCCTTCCGCTTCCATAATCAGTCCACCTGAACTGACTGGAATTTGAAATGATGTGAGAGGGCTTGGGTGGGTGAGCAAGCACTTTGGGCCCGGAAGGTCTGGGTTGGTGTTGCAGCTCCGCCACAGCCCCTTCCATAACCTTAGGAAATGACTCCATCTCTTGGTGCCTCAGTCGCCTTGTCTGTAGGGAGGCTTCGTCCCTGTGGTGAGGAGGAGGTGGGGAGACGAGTGTGAGCACACCTGTGCATTATGGAATGTTTGTGGATGATACACTTGTCCATCTGGAGAACTCAAGAGGTTTCAGGACCATGGAGGAGTGAGGTTGCATGATTTTCTTCCACAGCAGCTCTGACCATAAAGATGTCCCTGAGGGTAAAGATCCCATTTACAGTCAGCCTAAAACTGATTAAAATATCTGGAACTAAAATCTGACCAGAAAGACAGAGAATTCATATGATGAAAGCAATGGCACTTCACTAAAGGTGTTGAAGTAGGATCCCATGTTCCGGAAGGAGAAGAGCTGACATGCGGCCAAGACACTTAGTTTTCATCCAGGAATTCATAAAACCAGTGCAAATTTAGCTGTTAAAAAAAATGTAACTTGACAACCTGATTCTAAAGTTTGCCTTGACAGACTTCTCTGGTGGTCCAGTGGTTAGGACCATTTTCCAATGGAGGGGATGTGGGTTAGATCCCTGGTCAGAGAACTAATATGTCACATGCTGAGAGGCAACTAAGCCTGCATCCCATAACTGCTGAGTCCACGTGCCTCAACTAGAGAGAAGTCTGCAGGCTGCAAATAAGACCAATTGCTGCCAAAAAAAAGAAAAAAAGGTTTGTCTTGAAAGAGAAGTGTATGAAAAGCAGAAATAAAGAAGATGGTACTCAATATAGCTCCTGGAGGAGGAAATGGCAACCCACTCCAATATTCTTGCCAGGATAATCCCATGGACAGAGGAGCCTGGAGGGCTATAGTCCATGGGGTTGCAGAGTCAGACAGAACTGAGTCACTGAGCATGTGCGCACACACTCTGTATAGCACATACCAACACACATTCCAAAGCTGGAGTAACTTGAAGAGTGCGGTTTCATACAGGACAATGAAGTGATGAAGCCCAGAGGCTCTGCACTGACTCTTTCCAAGCTACAGATGGAAGATGGATCATTGAATAAAGTATTGTGGTTTCTAGGAAGCAATTTAGTTTTAAAATTAAACTAGATCCCTACCTCACAGCAGGCACAAAAATAAATTTCAGATGCATTATAAAGCTTTTACACATTTAAATCTTATGTGTGTGCACCAAAGAGCTATATCTATATCTACAGTGTGTAGGTATGTATATACATCATATATAAATTATAAAATTACTAGAAGGAAGTATAGGAATATATTGTCATAATCTTGAAACTAGGCAGGACCTTCCTTACAACATATACAACTTAGAAGTTACAAAGGAAAAGACTGATTTGACTTTGCACATAAAATTTTCTAAAAAAAATAAAATACTTTGAATAATGTTAAAAGACAAATTTTTGGAAGAAAAGTTGTAGGATGACTGGAAGAGTGAGATTGGGAGAGGCATTTAGGGGAGGAAGGGGGTGTCTCTGGGTTCACTTTTCACCAAACCTCAGTGTGGTGCTTTAATAACATTCTTACTAATAAGAATAATTTTCATAAAAACTGTGGGATAATACCAGGTTGGATATGTGTGGCTCCCAGGTCCACTGAGTGCTGGGAGGGACAGAGAGTGTCAAGAGGATGCTGTGACCCCTTGAAGCCCCCTCTGACCATGGAGACCATCAAAGGACAGTCCCTGGGGCCGTGCGCTGGAGGGTCCCCAGGGGCTGGTGAGTCCCCAGGGACTGGTGAGGAGCCTGGTTGATGGCCAGAGGGGCGTCTTCTGCAGCAGGACAGAGGCTTGTCCAGGGTGATCTCCCAGGAGACAAGTATGTTTCCGATTTACATACCTTTCTAACGCCCAGTTGAGCCCTTGCCAGCCTCTCCACCTGCCTGCCTCTGGCTTTATGAAGTCCCTCCCTTGAAGACTTCCTGTGCCCTTTCCAACTGGACCAGGCTGCCCACAACTAGGACAGCATCACCTTGCCCCCAAGGACTGGGCCTCCTATCACCTGCCTGGGGCCAGAGGTTGACAGTGGTCGTTTAACCTGTCATTTACCCAGCACCTACTGTGTGCTATACTCTGTGCTGAGAACTCTGTGGGAGGACCATGGTGTTTTTTCCATGGATGCTCACAGCAGACACTGGCTTTAGCACTTCTGTCAGCTCTTAAGTAAATACCAGAACAGGCGGGACCCAGCTATGGCAAAGATCACACACCCAAACTATGAGTGGCTGGTTTAGGGAACAGAAACAAAAAAAAATTACATCTGCCTTTCTAATAGTATACCGAGATGACATGCTATCAGAATTTATAGCATTTTCTTACAATGTTTTCAAAGTATCCCAGAGTCTTAGCATATTTGTTTTCACAGTATCCCAAATCATAGCATATTTGTCTTTTTGTGACTGGCTTATTTCATTTAGCATCATGTCCTGCAGGTTCATCCATGTTGCGGCATGTTGCAGAACTCTTTTCCTTTTAAAGACTGAATGGTATTCCACTGTATGTATAGAACACATCTGGCTTATTATTCAGCTGTTGATGAAAACTTTTGTTGCTTCCTGCTGTTACGAATAATGCTGCTATGAATACGGGTGTACAAATACCTCTTTGAGACCCTGCTTTTAATTCTTTTTGGTAAATATCTGGAGTGGGATTGTTCAGTCAAATGGTGTTTCTATTTTAAATCTTTGTTTTTTTTGTAAAATGCCTTATTGTTTTCCACAATGGCTCTACGTAAATTCCCACTAATAGTACACGAGTTCCAATTTCTCTGTATCCTCATCCGCACTTTTATTTTTTATAATGGCCTAATAGGTGTGAAGTAGTATATCTCATTATAGATTTTTAAAAAGTCTTTTAAAAAAAGTGTTTATTTTGGCTGCATTGGGTCTTAGCTATGGCACATGGGATCTTCCCTTGGGGCGCTCAGGCTTCTCTCTAGTTGTGGCATGCGGGTTCGAGTGCGTGGGCTCTGTATGTTGAGGAATGTGGGCTTAGTTGCCTTACGGTATGTGGGACCTTAGTTCCCTGACCAAGGGTTGAACCCATGTCCCCTGCATTGAGAGGTGGATCCTTAACCACTGGACCACAGAGGAAATCCCTCATCGTAGTTTTGATTTGCATTTCCCTAATGATGAGTGATATTGAATGAGTTGTATATCTTATTGACCATTTGCATATCTTTTTCAGAGAAATATCTGTTCAAACACTTTGACCATTTTTGAACTGAGTTTTTTTTTTTGTGTGTGTGTGGTTGAATTTTAGTAGTTCTCCATATATTCTGAATATTAATCTCTTATCAGATATATGATTTGCAAATACTTTCTCCCATCCTGTGGGTTGCCTTTTTTACTTTGTTGATATTGTCTTTCAATGCACATGATGGACTAGAAATGTTCACACCTGGAAAAACAGAGGTCCAGAGAGGATGTGTGTTTTGTCTAATGTCACACTGAATCATCTGTGTGATGTTGAAACACTCTGTGATGGTCACAGGAAGGATTTATCATCTCCCACCTCATCTGATACAACAGCCATGATCCTGTCTCTATTGTACAGATGGGGAAACTGAAAGGGCTGGGTCTTGCCCAGGGTCATACTCGGGTCAGTGGCAGAGCTTGACTTGAAACCAGAAGATGAGTCACATATGGGTGTCAGACAGCTTGGGGTTGAATCCTGGTGCTGCCATTTGCTAACTGTGACTTCTGGCAAGTCAGTTTTTTTGCCTGGAGACTTCATTGTCCCCATTTGTGAAACGGGCCTCATGAGGCTGTTGTGAGGGTGCCTGGGTACCCAGGACGGGATTGATAATTGCTACACTGAATTTCAGACATCAACTCCTAGGCCACTCTCACTTCTGGCAGCCAATAGACACTCGGAATTCGGCGTGAAGAGTAAACTTTAATCTCTCTTGGGGTGGGGGCTCTGGCTAGGCTGCTCTCTGGGCAGAGCCACAGAGCCATGCACACGCACTCGGTACAGGCAGGTGAAGCGCGGGTCCCCCCAGTTGCTGGATATCTTCACCTTGACGGCCCCAAACGTCCTGGGAGGCTGGTTCTGAAGGAGAGCCACAGACAGGGGCCATCTCACTCATAGCCCCTGATCTGGCCTGTCCAGAGGAATGTTTGGGAGTGGAAGGAAACCCTCCAATTCCTTAGGTGGGGAAACTGAGGCTCAGAGAGGGGAATGTCCCCAAACCACATGGCAAGTCACTCAGGGGCTGGGATGCAAGGGGCTGAGGCTGGAAGATAGCTCGACGGTGATGGGGAATGCATCCCAGCCTTGGGGCCCTGGCACATGGGTGCTCTGGCACCCTGGGCAAACCACACCCTCTCTGGGCTTCAGTTTCCGGTCTATAAGAGAAGGAGGGGTAATGTCTGCTTCCCAGGGTTGCCGTGAGCACTGAAGTGAGATCTTGGCACCAGATGGCTTACCAGCCCTGGGCATACAGTAGGTGCTATGTAAATGAGGCCCCCTCCCCTTCCTCCCCATAGCCCAGAGGGGATGGAGCCCAGTGGCCTGTGAGATCTCACTGGATGGTCTCAACCTCCCAGGAAATTACACCAGGGGAAACTGAGGCCCAGAGAGGAAGAGAATGGTCTGTGATCACATAGAACTCGTGGTTGGGTCAGGATGTGGGCCAGGGTCGGTCTGATTTCCAAGCCTGGGCATTTTCTTGAGTCTCAGGGCCATTCCAGCAGCCAGCTTCTGGCCATGCTTCTGTCTCCAACTCCCTCCCCTCCAGGCCTCAGCTTCCCCACCTGTAGCTGGACCAAGTGTTGATCATGGGGTCTCCCAGTATGGAGACATTAAGTTCAAAGCCAGTGACCCTGGCCTGATGGGCCCTCCAGCCCAACACCTGCTGTCCCTGGAGGAACCACAGTGGGCGGGCTTCTCAGTGGGTCAGGGAAATGGAGGTAGATGAGTCTCCTCAGGGTTCCACTCTAGGCCCTAGGCAGTGGCTCCATCACTCTGGGCCTCAGTTTCCTCATCTGTCAAGTCAGTTAGTGACAACTGTGCACCACCTTGGGCTGCTGGGGCATGAAGTGGGGTCCCCTGCAAAGCCCTGCACACAGTCTGTGTTCAGTAGGTGCCCAGCATGGGCAGGGTTTCTCAGGTACCTGTAGCTGGAACGTCTGAATGATATTTTCTGGCTGAAATTGAAATGCCCCCAGGAACACCTCCTCCTTGGGAGAGCCTTCCATGCCCTGGAGAATCAGAACCAAGAATAAAGCATCAGGTACAGGCAGGGACTCCAGAAGGTGCTGCCTTCACCAGTCGAGACTTGCACGCCTCCCAGGATGGGTAGCTGTCTACCTCTTTGGGCACTGTTCCATCGCAGCACATGTAAAGGATAGGAGAGAGAATTGGACTGGAATCCAGAAGGTTAAGGGTCCACGTCTAAACACTGCCGTTGACTCTAGGGTTTGATGTATCCCTGCCCTTTCTCTGAAACTGTTTCGTTTTCAGTAAAATGGGGGTCAATTATCTTTGCAGACTCAATCGGCTCTGAAAAACTTGGGTTGTAATAGAGTACTGCTGCTGCTGCTGCTAAGTCGCTTCAGTCGTGTCCGACTCTGTTCGACCCCATAGATGGCAGCCCACCAGGCTCCCCCATCCCTGGGATTCTCCAGGCAAGAACACCGGAGTGGGTTGCCATTTCCTTCTCCAATGCATGAAAGTGAAAAGTAAAAGTGAAGTCGCTCAGTCACGACCCCATGGACTGCAGCCCAATTTACCCCTAATCCCAGAAGGCTGTGATCTGACCCTGACCCTGACTATCCCCAGCCTTAACATCCAGTCCCTCTAGGCTTCGTAGATTGTATGGTTTATCATAGTGCCGCGAAAGCTGCCATCACAACCTGTCCCCTCAGCTAAGCATTGCTGCCAGCTGGGGCATGCTCACGTAGATGACGAAGTCCTTGGGGGCGGTGTCCAGGCTGCCCGACAGTGAGATGGTCTTCGGGATGTGCTGCAGGGTCAGGTTGGACAGGTAGACCTTCTGGGCCAGTCGGATGGTCACCTGGCCGCGGTCACCCGAGAAGGCCCAGCAGTTGCCAGGTGTCACGTTGGGCTGGAAGCGGCAGATGCAGTGAAGGTGGATGGTTAAAGAGCAGATTCCTTACCCCAGCCTGGCTTCCCTAGACCTTCTCGGCCTTCCTGGACAAGCCCAGTCCTTCCTGTCTACAAAGCTCGGCTCGAATACCACCAACTCCAGGGAGCCTCCCTGACAGCAGGCAGCAATAATGACCCCTCCCCTCAGCCCAGCGCAGTGAGGGCTCCCTGACCTGCAAGACTTGAGGGCTGGGGGAGGGGCCTCTTCCAGTGCCAAAGCAGCCTGTCCCTGCCCCTGGGCCTGTCCCCTACTCCTGCCCAGCACCCCAACTTCTCCCCAGACTACCACCCCCCCACCCCATCAGTTGTGCCTTTTTCTGCCTCGGCTCCTCCCTCTCTCTTGTTCCGACTCTCCCCCAGGCCCCCGCCCTCTGCACTCTCACCCCAACCTCTGCCTCTGGCTCCTGCCCCCAGGCCCCTGGCCACACCCCTGCCACTCTCCCCCTGTCCTGCCATTCCTCCTGCCTCGAGGATCACGTCCGGGGGCTGTGCATAGTTCCACAGCCGGATCCAGTTCCAGTAGGAGCAGGCCTTGTCGTGGTTGTATGTGGCTGACGTCTGCTCAAAGTCGATGGAGGCCCCTGTGTGGGAGGCGATGGCAGCGAAGGGGTCGGTGGGGGGCAATAGGGGGAGGGGGAGGGTCTCAGCTGAGCAGCCCTGGCATCTGTCTGGTGGAGGGAGTCTTACTAGGTGCTAGGGGAACACCAGAAGAGTCACTGGTCCTCTCTGGACCTCAGCGTTGTCCTCTGGGATATGGGAGTAACAAAAGTAATAATAATAGTAGTAATGAGAGCATCCATTTCGTGGGGTTGTTGTGAGGTTGAAAGGAGTTAATACAGTAAACTTTCTCCAGCAGTGCCTGGTGCAAGGCAGGCGCTTGCTCACTTATATCAGCTTAGTTATTATAACCCAGTTAGTATCACCGTGGCCCGTATTATAGCCATTTTTCAGAGGAAGAGACTCCAGGTCTGAGAGCTTAGACCGAAGCCCTCTGACACCGAATCTCCTTGCGCCTAGGGGTGCCAGAGGGAGCTGGTGCTGTCTACACCAGGCAGCCCGCCCTGCCCGCCCACCTCGCCCCCTCCCATGCAGCCCCTCACAGGGGTACCTTTCATATCCATTCCTGCGGTTTGATACGAAAAACATTATTCTTCTTACCAGACCTCAACCCAGCGTGCTCCTCCCTACCCCTCTATTGCAGCCACTGCTTAATTTTTCAAAGGCGTGATTCCTAACTGTAATTAGGCCTGTGGCCAGTCTCCCCTGCACAGACAGGGACAACTCTGTGGACCCCTACATTTGGAGGGGGATGGGTGGATGATGGCCTCCCCTTCTCACCTCAGTCTCTGTGGGAGAAAATGGAAAACTGTGCAAGAACACCAGCCAGGCGGCTGAGGATAGCAGGATATGCCCCCGGTCAGAGATGAAATCTACCCTGTGAAGAGTTTCTCAGGAAACATGGGCTGGGCTGGTTGGTGAGGCAAGGTGGTGGGGAGTCACTCACCTATCGACTTCAGGGCAAAGTCCGGCTTCTCAATGTAATCTCCTTGGATCATCTTTATTATTTTCTGGGTCATTTTTTGCTGCGAAGGCAGAAAACCCAAGCTGTGCACTGGTGTGTTCTTACAGATCACGGTCCACAGCTGTGTTCACACCAGGTGACGAGTGGCTTCAGGACACTTTTTGTCCCTGCCTGCTGGCCTCTGCCTGGTCCACACATGAGGCTGTCACATGCTGTGCTGTGAGGAGGTCCAGAGCCGCCCCCGTCCCATCCACGGGGTTTCCTCGGTGCTTTCACACCCTCTGGGATGCACTGTCATACATGCAGGACCAGGAGTCCCAGTCAAGTCCAGGGCAGGGAGCCTGGAGTCAGACAGACCTTTCCTGCTAACGGTCCCTAGGCTAGTTACTGCCCCCGTGCACTCCCCTGCCCCGAGTCTTGATTTTCTTGTCTATGAAGTGAACGTGTTAGTCACTCAGTCCTGTCTGACTCTTTGTGCCGCCATGTAGCCCAGCCAGGCCCCTCTGTCCTTGGGATTTCCCAGGCAAGAATAGTGGAGTGAGTTGCCATTCCCTCTTCCAGGGGATCTTCCTGGCCCAGGGACTGAACCCCAGTCTCCTGCACTGTGGGCAGATTCTTTACTGTGTGAGCCACCAGAACAATAATCACATCCACCTCCTACTCTTGTGAGGATTAGAGCTAAGACTCATAAAGCTGCGACTATATGTCAGGACTGTCTTCAGTATGTTCATATTTATCCCCTCTCAGCAACCCTAGGAGGTATGTACTATTATTGCCCCCATTTTAAAGAGGAGAATATTGAGGCACAAAAAGGTAACTTGTCCAAGGTCACATAGCTAGTGAGAGGCAAACCCAGAAACTCTGGTTCCAGAGTTCAGGTTCTTAACCTCTACATTGCCAGATAAAGATTGCAAAGCATTGAGCACAGTTGGTGCTCAATAAATCACTGGCCATTATTTGATTAGACTTTTCACAAGAGTGTTGCTCAGTTGCTAAGTTGTGTCTGACTCTTTGTAACCACATGAACTGCAGCATGCCAGGCTCCTCTGTCCTTCACTATCTCCTGGGGTTTGCTCAGATTCTTGTCCATTGAGTTGGTGATGCTACCTAACCATCTCCTCCTCTGCTACCCCCGTTCTCCGTTTGCCTTCAATCTTTCCCAGCATCAGGGTCTTTTCCATGAGTTGGCTCTTTGCATCAGGTGGCCAAAAATATTGGAGTTTCAGCTTTAGCATCAATCCTTCCAATGAATATTCAGGTTTGATTTCCTTTAGGATTGACTGGTTGGATCTCTTTGCAGTCTAAGGGGCTCTCAAGAGTTCTCCAATATCACAATTCGAAAGCATCAGTTCTTCAGAGCTTATCTTTCTTTATGGTCCAACTCTCATATCCGTACATGACTGCTGGAAAAACCATAGCTTTGACTAGATGGACCTCTGTCAGCAAAGTGATGACTCTGCTTTTTAATATGTTGTCTTGGTTTGTCATGGCCTTTCCTGGTGGCTCAGACGGTAAAGGAGCTGCCTGCAATGCGGGAGATGGGTTTGATCCCTGGGTTGGAAACATTCCCTGGAGAAGGGCTTGGCAACCCACTCCAGTATTCTTGCCTGGAAAATCCCCATGGACAGAGGAGCCTGGCGGGCTATTGTTCACGGGGTCCCAAAGAACAGGACACGACTGAGCAACTAACACTTACGCTTTTGTTTTCAGGCTTGTCACGGCTTTCCTGCCAAGGAGCAAGCTGCAGTCACTGCTTGCAGTGATTCGGGAGCCCAAGAAAACAAAAGCTGTCCCTGCTTCCACTTTTTCCCCTTCTATTTCCCATAAGGTGATAGGACCAGATGCTGTGATCTTAGTTTTTTGAATGCTGAGTTTCAAGCCAGTTTTTTCACTCTTCTCTTTCACTCTCTTCAAATTCTCTTTAGTTCGTCTTCACTTTCTGCCATTACAGCGGTATCATCTGCATTTCTGAGGTTGCTGATATTTCTGCTGGCTATCTTGATCCAGCTTGGAATTCATCTAGCCTGGCATTGCACATGATATACTCTGCATATAAGTTAAATAAGCAGGGTGACAATATACAGCCTTGTTATACTCCTTTCCCAATTTTTAACCAGTCAGTTGTTTCATGTCCAGTTCTAACTGTTGCTTCTTGATCTCTGTTGAGGTTTCTCGGGAAACAAGTAAGGTGGTCTTGTATTCTCATCTCTTTAGTAATTTTCCACAGTTTGTGATCCACATAGTCAAAGGCTTTAGCATAGTCAATTAAGCAGAAATAGATATTTTTCTGGAATTCCCTTGCTTTCTCTATGACCTAATGAACGTTGGTAATTTGATCTCGGTTCCTGTGCCTTCATGGAGTTCAATTCAGTTCAGTCACTCAGTCGTGTCCAAATCTTTGTGACCCCATGGACTGCAGCACGCCAGCCTTCCTTGTACATCACCAACTCCCGGACCTTACTCAAACTCATGTTCATCGAGTCAGTCAGTGATGCCATCCAACCATCTGATCCTCTGCCGTCCCCTTCTCCTCCCGCCTTCAATCTTTCCCAGCATCAGGGTCTTTGCCAACGAGTCAGTTCTTTGCATCAGGTGGCCAAAGTATTGGAGTTTCAGCTTCAGCATCAGTCCTCCCAATGAATATTCAGGACTGATTTCCTTTAGGATTGACTGGTTGGTTTTCCTTGTAGTCCAGGGGACTCTCAAGAGTCTTCTCCAGCATCACAATTTGAAAATATTGATTCTTTGGTGCTAAGCCTTCCTTATGGTCCAACTCTCACATTTACACATGAATACTGGAAAAACCATAGCTTTGACTAGATGGACCTTTGTTGGCAAAGTAATGTCTCTGCTTTTTAATATGCTCTCTAGGTTGGTCATAACATTTCTTCCACGGAGCAAACGTCTTTTAATTTCATGACTGTAGTCACCATTTGCAGTGATTTTGGAGCCCAAGAAAATAGTTTCAGAGAGTAGCAGATTGTATTTTCTTAAATGACTGCAGACAGGTCTCCCGTTCCTTGCTCTTCCTGCAGTGTGACTTTGACACCCTTCTCATGGACACTTGGGACTTCAGTTCCCTCCCTATCCATCTAGGTGAGCCTGTGACTGATGGGAGTGATGCTGTATGACCCGTGGGCTCAGTCCTAAAAGGTGAGCCATCTGCTTTTGGGGGGATGCTCACTTTCTGAAGCCAGTTGCCGTGTTGTAAGGAAGGCCATGCCATACAAAGGGACCACCTATGGGGACTTTAGTCAACAGCCCTCAGTTCCCAGCTGACAGCCAGCATCAACCTCCACACACGTGAATAAAGATTCCACTAGATGATTCCAGATCCAGATACTGGGTCACCTCCAGCCTTCATGTCTTTCCAGCTGAGGCCCTTGACATCATGAAGCAGTGACAAACCATCTCCACTGCATCCTGTCTGAATTCTTGATTCACAGAATCTCTGGACATAATAAAATGGTTGTTCTGCACTACTAAGTTTCAGGATGGTAGCTGGGTAACTAGCATAGTAGATAGAGTGCTACAGGGCAGTAATTATACTCTATTTGTTGATGTGGAAACTGAGACTCAGACAGGTAAGAACTGAGCTCCTAAAGCTAAGAAAAGACATTGCTCATAAAAAGATAAAGATATTGTATTCACAAAATAAGAACAGAAGTATTGGAAAAGGAGTACCTAGAGAACAAAGAAAATTGTTAAGAATTCAGAGTGTGTTAGCAGAAATGAAAAATTCAGTATAAGTTTTGGTAGATAAAACGTGAGAGTGTTTTTTCAACTGTAGAACAAAGAGATAAAGAGAAAAGTGGGAAGAAAAGAAAAAAAGAAAAATGCAGATGATTAGGAGTTTGACATCCACATAATAGGAGTTTCAAAAATGAGAATAGAGCAACCAGGGCCAGGGATAAATAATCAATTTAATCACAATTAAAGAACATTACTTTCTTTCTTTTTTAACAATTGAAGTATAGTTGATTTATATTGTTAGTTTCTGATATACAGCAAAATGACTCAGGATACAAATGTATATATGTATATTGCAAATTATTTTCCATTATAGGTCATTGTAAGATATTGAATATAGTTCCACATGCTATACAGTAGGATCTTATTGTTTATCTATTTATATATAATGTCTCCTGTGTGCTCAGTTGTGTCTGACTCTTTGTGACCCCTGGACTGTAGCCCACCAGGCTCCTCTGTCCATGAGATTTCCCAGGCAAGAACACTGGAGTGGGTTGCCATTTCCTCCTCCAGGGCATCTTCCCAAGCCAGGGGTCGAACCCACATCCCTTGAGTCTCCTGCATGGACAGTCACATTCTCAACCACTGCGCTACCTGGGAAGTCCCCTATTTGCATACAGTGGTGTGTAATGTTAATCCCAAACTCCTGATTTGTCCCTCTCTCCTTTTCCTCTTTGGTACCCGTAAGTTTATTCTCTATGCCTGTGAGTCTGTTTCTGTTTTGCAAATATTGATAAGTCCATTTGTATCATATTTTAAATTCTACATAGAAGTGATATCATGTGATATTTGTCTTTCTTAAAGAACATTTCTTAAATGTGTTCTTAAAGAACACGTTTCCACATTGAAAGGGTTTCCACACTGAAAGCCAAGTGTGGCTACCTCGTAGGTACATTATTATGACATTTTAGATGTAAGGTAAGATGGTGTAGGGCTTCTAGGTTAGATGTAGTAAGTTACAGAGAACCAATGGTCCCACTAAAAACTAGAAAAAGCCAGATGGTTTGCTAAACCATGTTTTAATACCATCATTGAGCTATGAAAGAAACAGAACCAGATGGACAAAAATTCTAGACAGGGGACAACCACTCTGAAATATGCTGACATTCTTAATCTCTGGGGCATTTGATGATCCTGTACATGGGTTGAGGATCTGGGGGCAGGGGCTGCTCCTGACAAAAGAGAAAGCAGCAAAGTTGTTAGCATTTACATAGAGCAGGTAGGACAGAATCAGACACTTACGGAGCCTTGACTACGGCTTACTTCCCTCATTAGACATTAACTGAAAGCCAAGACTATGTAAGAAACTAAAGGGCTGCTCTGAAAGCTTCTGAAAAGCAGAATAAAATTTCCCAGTCTCAGAGTGCTTAATAAACAAAGTCCCTCTGAGGAAGAAGACGCCAAAACAAAGCAAGCAAGAGATTAAAGACTTAGCACAGTGATTCTCCTTATTATATGTCAGAATCACTGAAGGACTTGTTGAAACACAGAAAAGTTGGTTCCCATCCTTAGAGTATGTGATTCAGTCGGTCTGGGTGGGGCCCATTAATTTGAATTTCTAACATTTTTCCAGGTAATGCTGATGCTGCTGAAATGGGGGCCACACTTTGAGAACTGCTGTACTAGAGGAAATGCTGAGTCAGTACTGAGTAGCTACATCTGCTCTTCACTTGAGGGCACTAAACCAATTACAATTACAATGAGAATCCAAGCTTGCCCTGGTAGAGAAGGCTGCCAATGGGGTCAGAGATTTTGTATCCAAAATTGGAAATTCAAAGTCCAGAAATAAATCCAGATGCCCACAGTCAATTAATCTTTGACAAAGGAAGTGCGGATATACAATAGAGAAAAGAGGTTTCTTCAGCAAGTGATTTTGGAAAAGCTGGAAGCCTCATTAAATCGGTGAAATTAGAACACACTTTCACACCACACAAAAATAAAGTCAAGATGGTTTAGACTTAAATATAAGACATGACACCATAAAACTCTTAGGGGAGAACATAGGCAAAACATTCTTTAACATAAATCATACCAATCATTTTCTTAGATCAGTCTCCCAAGGCAATAGAAATAAAAGCGAAAAAAAAAAACCCCACAAGACCCAAAAGAAAATCCCCTCAAAGCAAATAGAACCTAATCAAATTTATGAGCTTCTGTACATCAAAAGAAACCACATACAAAATGAAAAAACAACCTACAGGTTGGGAGAAAATATTTGTAAATAATATGACCAACAAGGGCTTACTTTCCAAAATATACAAACAGCACATACAACTCAACAACAAAAAAGAACCCAGAAATGAGCAGAAGGCTTAAAGAGGCATTTCTCCAAAGAAGACAGACCCACAGATGACCAACAGACACATGAAATTATGCTCAGCATCACTAATTATTAGAGAAATGCAAATCAAAACTACAATGAGGTACCACCTGACACCAATCAGAATGACCATCATTAAAAAGTCTATAAACAAATGCTGGAGAAAGTGTAAAGAAAAGGGGATCTTCTTACACATTCATGGGAATGTAAACTGGTGCAACCTTTATGGAAAAGAAGTTCCTCAAAAAACTAAAAATAGAGTTGCCATAGGATCCTACAATCCCAATCCTGGGCATATATTCAGCAAAACTATAATTCAAAAAGAAACATGCACTCCAACATTCATTGAAACACTATTTATAATAGCCAAGACATGGAATCAACCTAAATGTCTATTGGCAGATAAATGGATAAATAAATGTGGTAAGTATATACAATGGAATACTACTCAGCCATAAAAAGGATGAAACTATGCCATTTGCAGTAACATGGACGGACCTAGAGATTATCATACTAAGTGAAGTCAGAAAGACAAATACTATATAATATCATTTATATGTTGAATCTAAAGTTTGACACAAATGAAGTTATCTACAAAACAGAAGCAGACTCACAGACATAAAGAACAGACTTGTGGTTGCTAAGCAGGTGGGGGAGTTGGGGAGGGAGTTTGGGGTTAGTGAATGCAAACCATTATATATAAAATGGATAAACAATAAGTTCCTACTGTATAGCTCAGGAAACTATATTCAATATTTTCTGACAAACATATCAGGAAAGTTTGAAAAGAGTGTATATATGTGTAACTGAATCACTTTCCTGTACAGTAGAAATTAACACAACATTGTACATCAACTATACCTCAATAAAAAATTGAAAACTCAAGAGGCCTCAAACATATGTTCAGTCTCTCCCATCAAGACATTTATCGATTTTTGAAACTGCATGGGCAGGAGGCTAGAGGGCTAAGCCAAAAACCTTTGAATAAATCCTATAAAAATTACAACCTAGGTCTGAACCAGTTCAATGCATGTTTGCATAGAAGTGATCAGTATACTTCACCTTCCTTACAAAGAAAAGGGAGAACTCTACCTAGTTGAAATTGTAATTATCTGGAACATCTAGTTTTTTTGTAAAAAATTGCCCAGAAAACACTAAAAAATTACCAGATATGAAAAGACAAAACCATAAGATTGATATGCCAAGAAAAAATAGGCAATAGGAGATCATAGATGATCCAGGTATTAGATTTAGCAGACAAGGATTTAAAAATAACTGTGACCAATATGTTAAATAAAATAAAGGAAAAGATGGACAATATAGATGAAATGTTGGAGAATTCCACCATAGAATTAAAATCTATGAAAAATAATCAAATGTATATTCTACAACTAGACAATGCAATATATGAAATTAAGAACTTAATGGAAATGTTTAGCAGTAGATTGGATAGAGCAGACTATAGGATTATTAGTGAACCTGAAGAAATATGAAGAGAAAGCATCAAAACTTAAGCACATAGAGAAAAAGAATGAAAAAACAAGCAAACAAGGAAAAAATACAAGAATAATATGGGAAACACTCCAGAGATTAGGATAGTTATAATTGGTGTCTCAGGAGAGGTGACAGATAATGGGTTAAAAACAATGTTTTAAGGAATAATAGCTAATAATTTTCTGAAACTACTGAAAAAGATCAACTCATAGAGTCAGTAAGTTCAAGAATCCCCCAGCAGGTTAGGGGGATATAGAACACTGGAGATAAAAAGAATATCCTACAAACTTAGGGATGGGAACAGACCACACTCAAAGGACAAATAATAACAGTGATATTAGACTTCTCTAAAGCAACAGTATAAACTAGAACACAATAGTGGAATTCTTTCAAAATCCTCAGGGAGAATTTTTCCTATCTATAATTCTATACCCAACCGAACTATCAACAAGTGCAAGGGTAGAATAAAGATGTTTTCAAACATACAAGTTCTAAAAAAAAAAAAATTAATTTATACCTCTTATTTTACTCTTTCCCAGGAAGTTATTTGGGCATAAGTTCCACTAAAACTTGGGATATGAGGAGCTGGACATCAGAGAAGTCAGTTTTGGGGCAGAATGGCTAGCCACTCACCTCATCAGACATGGCTTCCATCTCTTGGAGCTTGGTGATGAGCTGGTTCAAGTGACCTCGGAGGTCCTGGATTTCCCCAGTATGATGCCGCACCTTCTCTTGGTACATCCTTATGGGGAAGGAATGAGAACAGAGAGTGACTGATTTGTGATGCTCCTACTATTACCCTCAGCTTCTACCTCTGCCAGTCAGCACAAAAAGAACTAGCTTCACATCTCCCCACTCTCATGGGCCCATCCCTGGACCTACCCCCACAAATTCTTATCTCTAAGAATTTAGAGCAATGAGCATTACTCATGCCCTTCCTTCTGCTTGGACTATCTGACTATCCTTAAACCCAACTCATTCCTTCTGAATATTTGAGTATTTTTTTTTCATTTAACGATGCTGCCATGGGTGTATCTTGGTTAAAATTTCGTCTCAGCTACCATTTGCTGGGGCTTTCCCAAGTGGCTCAGTGGTAAAGAATCCAGTTGCCAAGCAGGAGACACGAGTTCTTTCCCTGGATTGGGAAGATCCCCTGGAGAAGGAAATGGCAACTCACTCCAGTGTTCTTGCCTGGGAAATCCAATGGACAGAGGAGCCTGGCAGGTTATAGTCCATGAGGTTGCAAAGAGCCAGACGGGATTTATGACTTAACAATAATAACAACCAAAACCATCTGCTGAACACTAACTATGGGTCAGGAACTATTCACAACATCTTCTTTAATATCCATAATTACCAACTTGGGTGTTATGTTTTATTTCATAAAGGAGAAGTGAAGTGTCTTGCATAAGTTTAGCCAGGTAGGAGGTATGGGAGCTGGGATTTAAGCCCAGGTTGTTCTGGCAGACCCCATATTCTTAGCCAGTAGATCTTGGCTATAGCTCTGGTTTTTAGGTAACAATAGGACTATTTAACAGATTCTTCTTACCTCAGGCTCTGCAGTGGACTATCTATGCTGTCTTCCTGGTGGGATATTGAGGAAAGCAAGGGATCTCCTTCAGATGGCCTAATCTGGGCCCAGTAGAATTTCATCAATCCATCCTCTCACAATCATACATCCATCCATTCATCCACTTTCCTGTTTTTTCCACCTGCCATCCATTCAAAATCCAATTTACCCTCCTTTTTGTTCACTCATCTGCACACGCTTCCATCAAACGTCCCACCCATCTACCATCCTATTCATCCCATTTTCCCATCCATCTGCTCCTTCATTTATCCAGTCTTTCTTATCCATCCACCTTACCTTATCCATTGACCCTTTCATCACTCTATGCATGCATGCATCCACCTACCCTCCTATCTATCCACTGTCCCACTCAGCTATCCATTCATCTATCTATCCATCCATCCAGTTACTCACCCTTATCCCATCTTCCCTCCCATCCATCCAGTCTCTCATCTGTACCTTCTTCCATTCATTTATCCATCTATCCCACTATCCATTTCCCGCATCCTTACATCCATCCCTTCCATCCCGCCTCCAGTCACACCCCCATCTGGCCATCTAAATGTCCAGAATTGATCATGTTTGCCTTGTACCAGGCGTTGAGGTGGACATTGCTGGAGCAAATCAGATCTGACTCTGTCTTCAAGGACTCTCAATACAGTTGGGGAAGCAGTTATGATTACAGAAGATTGTGGAAGAAGAGAGGGGAATGTGACCACCTCTGCTTAGGTATTTCTGGAGGAGAGGGAAGCATATGATGGAGTTCATAAGGGGAGAAGAAGAGAGGGAAGGACAGGTTCATCAGATCGCTTCTCTCTAGGCCTTCTGAGACTCTGCTGTCCTCAGACAGGGAGCTCTGGCCACTGATTTCTCTTCCTTCTTCTCCAGGAACCACAAAGTAAAGGTCTCATCTCATTTGAACAAAAGAACAAACTGCCTTGAGTATAGAGAGAAATGTGGTCTTTGGCCACACCATCCCATTTCAGGTGGGGGCCTTGATAACGGAAAGGTGGGTCACCTCTGGGAATCAGTGACAGGAGAGGATCCTGGAGGAGGAACTATGCAGCTGGTCCTTGAAAGTCACATTTTGACAGGAGAGATGGTTCCAGGTGGGGAACAAGACAAAGGCAGAGATTTGTATCTGGAATGAGTCAGCAGCCGAGTAGGGTCCAGAGGTGGTAAGAGGGAGAGGAACTTATGAAGGTGACATTGACTGGTTGGGGTGACGCCAGTCAGGGGTGGGGCCTGAAGAGAGTACGCACTCACCTGCCAGATGTCCATTTTGGACGGTAAGTGCACAGAAAACATCCAAAACCCTGTTGGGGTAGGGGAATGAGAATGAGCATTTAAGTTGAAAGCCTAAGAGCTTACATCTTAGGCTTTGGAGTTAAGACTTCTAGATTCAAATCCAAGCCTTGCCACTTCCTAGCATTGTGCAGTTTTGGGAGAAGTTACTTAATCCCTCTATACATCAGTTTACTCCTCTGTAAAATGGGAATAACAGTAAAATCCACTCCATGATCCAATGATATCATATATGCAAATCAGCTCACATAAACCAAGTAATCTATGTTTCCTCTTCCTCTCCAGTCTTAATCCTACTGGGGATAATTGGCAAAAAGAAGGAAATGGGATGGTCTCCTTTGCATTTTATGATTTCTATGCTGTCTGAAATCTCATTATTTAAGTCATTATTAAATACCTTTAAAATCTATTTGTTGTTTTAAAATAGAATGGAATGGAACTTCAAAGAAAAGAATGGAACTTCCTCAATCTGATGGAAGTTGTTTATGAGCCACAGCTAACATCATGCTTAATGGTGAAATACTGGAGGTTTTCTTCCTAAGGTCAGGAGTAAGACAAGGTGTCTGTTCTTAAAATTTCTTTTCTTTTTTTTTTTGATCCTATGAAGCTTGCAGGATCTTAGTTCCCTGACCAGGGATTGAACCTAGGCCTTGGCATCAGAAGCACCGAGTCCTAACCACTGGACCACCAAATAATTCCCTGTTCTTTCTATTTCTATTTAACATTATTCTGGGGATTTGAGCCAGGTCAATTAGTTAAGAAAAAGAAATAAAAGGCAGATGACATGATGTTGCATATAGAAATCTTAAAGTATCCAAGACTGGGTGTCTTGCCCAGTGTTAGCAGTAACACATGAGTTCAGCAAGGTTGCAGGATACAAGATCAGTACACAAAAATCAGTTGTGCAACTGATCTTTGACAACAAGTGCTTGAACTGTGGAGTCCACTTATATGCAGATATTTTTCAGTAGATAAACAGTTGGCTCTCCATGTAGGAGGGTTTCACATTAGCAGATTCAACCAACTGCTCATTGAAATTTCCACCCTCAGTTGGTCAAATCTGCAGATGCAAAACCTGCATGTAAGAGAGCTGATTGTATTCATTGTACTATATGATTTTATATAAGGGATTTGAACATCTTCAGACCTTGGTATATATAAGGGCTCCCGGAGCCAGTCCCTCGAGGATATGGTATTTCTAAACACCACTGCTGCTAAGTCGCTTCAGTCGTGTCCGACTCTGTGCGACCCCATAGACAGCAGCCCACCAGGCTCCTCCGTCCCTGGGATTCTCCAGGCAAGAACACTGGAGTGGGTTGCCATTTCCTTCTCCAATGCATAAAAGTGAAAAGTGAAAGTAAGGTTGCTCAGTCGTGTCCGATTCTTTGCTACCCCATGGACTGGAGCCTACCAGGCTCCTCCGTCCATGGGATTTTCCAGGCAAGAATACTGGAGTGGGATGCCATCGCCTTCTCCGATTTCTAAACACTGGCAATGAATAATATGAATAAACTGTAATTAAGAAAATCCCATTTATAACAGAATCTCAAAGAATAAAATAGTTAGGAATAAGTTTAACAAAAGAATTGCCAAACTATAAAGAGGTATGGAGAAGGCAATGGCAACCCATTCCACTACTCTTGCCTGGAAAATCCCATGGACAGAGAAGCCTGGTAGGCTATAGTCCATGGGGTTGCAAAGAGTTGGACATGCCTGAGCAACTTTGTTAGAGGTACAGAGTTACCCATCAGTAATGGAAGGACAACCCACTGCTCAGGGACTGGGAGCTTAACACTGGCCAGGTGACAGCACTCCCCAGATGCATATGCGGATCAATGCGGTCTACATCGAAATCCCAACACTCGCTTCAGAAGAAATGAAAAAGTCGATCCTAAAATCCATATAGTAATGTAAGGGATCCATAATAGCCAAAACAATCTTAAAAAAAAAAACACAAAACACAAAGTCGGAGGACTTGCACTTCTAGATTCCAAAACGTACTATAAAGCAACCAATCCAGGGATACTAGCAAACATAAAGACATATAGGTCAATGGAGTAGAACTGAAAGTACAGAAATACATCCTCATATTTATGGTCAGTTGATTTTCATTAAAGGTGCCAGACAATGCAGTGGAGGAAAGAATAGTCTTTTCAGTAAATGGTGCTGGAACAACTGTATACCTACATTCAGAAAATAAAGTTGGTCCCTTATCTCACACTATATACAAAAATTAACCAAAAAAATGAACCATAGACCTAAATGTAAAGGCTAATATTTTAAAATTTTAGAATAAAACGTGGGAGTAAATCCTCACCACTTTGGGTGAGGCAATAGTTTCTTAGCTATGACACCAAAAGCACATATCACAAAAGAAACGAGATAAATCAGACTTAATCAAAACATACAATTGGCCTTAATCAAAAGACTCCATCAAGAAGGATAACCCACAGAATAAGAGAAAACATTTGCAAATTACATATCTAATAAGGGACTTTTGTATTCTAACTATATGAGGGATTTTTAGAACTCAGTAATAAAAAGTCCATTCTGAAGGAGATCAGTCCTGGGATTTCTTTGGAAGGAATGATGCTAAAGCTGAAACACCAGTACTTTGGCCACCTCATGCGAAGAGTTGACTCATTGGAAAAGACTCTGATGCTGGGAGCGATTGGGGGCAAGAGGAGAAGGGGACGACAGAGGATGAGATGACTGGATGGCATCACTGACTCGATGGATGTGAGTCTGAGTGAACTCCAGGACTTGGTGATGGACTGGGAGGCCTGACTTGCTGCGACTCATGGGGTAGCAAAGAGTCAGACACGACTGAGCGGCTGAACTGAACTGAACTGAACTGAATAAAAAGTCAAATAATCCAATTTAAAAATGGGCAAAAATCTGAATAGACCTTTCTCCAAAGATGATATCCAAATGGCCAATAAGCACAAAAAAAGATACTTAATATCATTAGTCATTCAGTTCAGTTCAGTTCAGTCGCTCAGTCGTGTCCGACTCTTTGCGACCCCATGAATAGTCATTAGGGAAATGAAATAAAAGTTGCCATGAGATGTCACTTTGCATGCCGTGCTGCTGCTGCTAAGTCGCTTCAGTCATGTCCAACTCTGTGTGGCCCCATAGACGACAGCCCACCAGGCTCCTCCGTCCCTGGGATTCTCCAGGCAAGAATACTGGAGTGGGTTGCCATTTCCTTCTCCAATGCAGGAAAGTGAAAAGTGAAAGGGAAGTTGCTCAGTCGTGTCTGACTCTTCGTGACCCCATGGACTGCAGCCCACCAGGCTCCTCCGTCCATGGGATTTTCCAGGCAAGAGTCCTGGAGTGGGGTGCCATTGCCTTCTCCAATGCAGGAAAGTGAAAAGTGAAAGTGAATTTTCTCAGTCGTGTCCGACTCTTCACGACCCCATGGACTGCAGCCTACCAGGCTCCTCTGTCCATGGGATTTTCCAGGCAAGGGTACTGGAGTGGGGTGCCACTGCCTTCTCCTAGAAATAACCCTAATATCCATCAACTGATGGAGGATAAACAAAATATGGCTTATCTACACAATGGATTTTCAGCCACAAAAGGTAATGAAATGCTTGTGTACACTACAATGTGGATGAACTTTGAAAACACTGTGAGTGAAAGGAAACGAAAGGCAACATATTGCATGATTCTGTTTATCTGAAATGTCCACATCAGGCAAACTCATAAAGTCAGAAAATAGATTAATTGTCGCCTAGGCGTAAGGGAAGGGGATATGGAGAGTGACTGCCAGGGACTGGGAGTTTCTCTCTCTGGCAGTGAAAACACTGGAATTTGATAGCAGTGATGGATGTACTACTTCGTGAATGCATTAAAGATTGCTGAATTATACACTTAAAATGGCACGATTTATGGTGTGTGAAGTACACCTTAATAAAGCTATTATTTTAAAAAGTCTTATCTGTTGGATTGTGTTGTCCAGGAATTTCTAATTTCCTAGGAAATTCTCTTCCTTCCCTCTCCCTCAACCCCCACCTGTTGGTGTATTTAAGTAGAAGGAGGAGATTTCTTTGCTTGAGAAAGCAAAGCTGTAATGTGAGAGGTGGTGGTGTTGGCTGGGAGGAAGCCACAAAAACTGAGAGAGAAAGAGAGAGGGAGAAGGAGGGAGGGAGGGAGAGGGAAAAGAAGAAGAGGAAGAATAAGAATATTATATAATACAGTTTGGGGAGAACCTTACAGTTTTCAAAGTTTTTCTTAGCTTTCAAACATTTTCCCTGGACATCATTTTATCCTCACAGCAACACTCATTAGACAGATGAGGATACTGGTGTTCCCAGAGGGACAGTGTTGGGCACAGTGTCACATAGTTGGGGCCACAGCTCTTTCCCTCCCCAGGATGGGCATGAGCCCAGGATTAGGTACCTCCACCTGGAATGGGACAGGGCCCTGGACACGTACCAAAAGCACAGAGGATCAGAACTCCTGCTTTTTCTATCAGCTTGTGGATGAACAGCTTGTATCTGTAAGACAGAGAAGTGATGGTCAAGGTGAGGTAAGGCTTTGCACAGGCTGGACAGTCTCAGCCTGGCCCTTGCCCTGAAAGTACCCAGACAAGCACATTTCTTAACTGGGCCATGACGCTCTCTCCAAGATGCTGGCCATGTCCTGCGGCTCCACAGCATCTCCAAGGAAAGAAAGTCCTTAGCCCAGTATCTCTGGCCATCAGAGATCAACTCATAGTGTTCACCCATATCCTCCTCACTCTCTTCCTCCATTTACATACTGTTTGCCCTTTCCCAGCTTCTCCCCCAGTAAATGCATCCTTCAGGGCTTAGTTTAAGGGTGCCCTCTGCCTACAAGCTCCAGACTCAACACCCCCAGCTTTGTTGCTGTTGTTACAGTCGCTAAGTTGTGTCTAACTCTTTGCGACCCCATGAACTGCAGCATGCCAGGCTTCTCTGTCCTTCACTACCTCCCTGAGTTTGCTCAACTCATGTTCATTGAGTCAGGGATGCCGTCCAACCATCTCATCCTCTGTCACTCCCTTCTCTTTTTGCCTTCAATCTTTCCCAGCATCAGGGTCTTTTCCAATGAGTCAGCACTTTGCATCAGGTGGCCAAAGTATTGGAGTTTCAGCTTCGGCATCAGCTCTTCCAATGACTATTCAGGGATGATTTCCTTGCTGTCCAAGAGTCTTCCCTAGCACCACAGTCTGAAAGCATCAGTTCTTTGATGCGCAGCCTTTTTCACGGTCCAACTCTCACATCCATTCGTGACTTTGACTAGATGGACCTTTGCTGGCAAAGCGACATCTCTGCTTTTTAATATACTGTCTAGGTTTGCCATAGCTATTCTTCCAAGGAGCAAGGGTCTTGTAATTTCGTGACTGCAGTCACCATCGGCACTGATTTTGGAGACCAAGAAAATGAATTGTCTCACTGTTTCAACTGTTTCCCCATCTATTTGCCATGAAGTGATAGGACCAGATGCCATGATCTTTGGTTTTTGAATGTTGAGTTTGAAAGCCAGCTTTTTCACTCCCATCTTTCACCTTCATTAAAAGGCTTTTTAGTTCCTCTTCACTTTCTGCCATTAAAGTGGTATCATCTGCACATCTGAGATTGTTGATATTTCTCCTAGCAATCCTGATCTCAGCTTGTGATTCATCCAGCCCGGCATTTCACATGATGTACACTGCATAGAAGTTAAATAAGCAGGGTGACAATATACAGCCTTGATGTATTCCTTTCCGAATTTTGAACCTGTCTGTTGTTCCATGTCCAGTTCTAACTGTTGCTTTTTGTCCTGCATACAGGTTTCTCAGGAGGCAGGGAATGTGGTCTGGTATTCCCATCTCATTAAGAATATTCCACAGTTTGGTGTCTGTCTTCTCCACACATGGGAGCTCATGTGTGGTGGAGCCAAGGATGGGCCCAGAGAAGGCATTATAGAGATGTTTCAGTCTTCCCTGGTGGTCCAGTGGCTAAGAATCCACCTCCCAATGCGAGGGACACAGGTTTGATCCCTGGTCCAGGAAGATTCCACTCGCCACGGGGCAACTAAGCCCTTGTACCACAACTACTGAAACCCGTGAGCCCTAAAACCCAAGCTCTGCAACAAAAGAAGCCAGTGCAACGAGAAGCTCATGAATCCCAACTAGAGAGTAGCCCGCCCTCGCCACAGTTACAGAAAGCCCGCACCCAGAGCAAAGACACAGAGCAGCCAGAAATAAATAAGAAATGCTTAGAATGTAAACTTTAAATGCACAAATGAGGTGGAAGCTCTGCAGGAATTCAGAGGCATTTTGCATGGGCAGGAAATGAAAAGGGAAAGAATGGAGCAGACATTTCAGGCAGGAAGAACAGCCTGTGCAAACCTATGCAGGTGGGAAGAGGTATAGTGGGTCCAGGGAGTGAGAATCCTAGCCATGCTGGCCCAGTGGCTCTATTGCAGAAAGCAGAAAAAGGGGAGCTGGGAAAGGAAGGGTGAGGCAAGATTTCAGGGGGCTACAGCCTGGGGTGCTGGAGTGATAGGGAGCCACAGTGGATTCTGGGGTGGGGCGTCTGATAGAAACCAGATATGACATAGCTTATCTGAGGAGAGGTCCAAGCCAGTGATGGAGCTGCCGTGATCACCAGCACAGAGTTCCAGGCCCCATAACCCTCCCGCTCATGCCCCAGCTCACCTGCAAGTGTTGAACAGAACCTGGTGAGCCCGAGTCCTCAGGAAGCAGGCCAGGCAGGTGATCCAGGCTGTGGAGGAGACAGCAGAGCAGCGAGCAGCTGCATCCTCCTTCTTATCCTATGACAACTCGCAGGGCGAGACCCTGTTGCTGGGAGACCCTCTCAATTTGCTAGTTGAGCTACTTATAGGTAAGCATCAGCTTGGACTGAGTACTAGAACTACAAACCCACCAGTGACTGGCAGGTACTAAATACTTAAAAGTGACTCAGGAGCAAGAAAAGTTTGAGATGTCCCTGCCAATGTCTATTCCCAGACACTGAAAGCTTCTCAGTAGAAGAGCGCTTGTCTGGTTCATTCCTGAGCGCCCACTATGGCGGTGCATGAAGCTAGGCAAAAAGTATGGGCTCAGAATGGGTGCGTAGGTGGAGGAGGCATGGATACATGGAAGAATGGTTAAGAGAATGGCTTGGAAAAGAGGTGATTAGGAAGATGGATGAGAGGATGGGAGAATGAGAGGTGGGATGGAAGGGTGGATGGGTTGATGACTGGATGGATGTGAATGGTAACAAAAGTATGAGAGTATTGGTGGATGACTCAGTGAAGGGCTTGGATGGATGGAGGAACTAATGGGGTGTATGGATATTCCAACAGATGGATAACAGACAGATGGTTGGATAAATGACTGAGTGGATGAATAGTGGAGGTGTGGCTGGAGGAACACAGAAGACTGATCTTTAGGGTGTGGTCAGAACCATGTCCTAAAAGTGAGGGTGGGTTGCATGGAACCGTTCGCATGAGTTCAGGGGCCAGGCTAGTGGCAGAATGGGGGAGGGCTGGCAGTTAGCTGCCCCTCTGAACAGCAAGATCTCCCTCCCAGTCCCTCTTTCCAACTGTCGTTCCTCGCTGGAATGACACCCCTGACGCCTCTGAAGGGAAGACCTCCAGAGCTCCACCTGCAGCCCAGCTTGAGGCTGGGCCCTCTTCCCAGGCCCACGTTGATGGCCAAGGCAGCCCTTCAGTGTATACGTACATATGCATTCCAGCATGCACTGGGTCAGGCCCGGGGCATTGATGCGGACAGGCAACAGGAAGGCGTCACCTGCAGAGAGCACAGGGCTGTCATGTCGCTGCCAGCCTCTGGGACAAGGTGCCTGCAGACACCGCAGGAGCATCCCTACCCCCTGCCCTGCCCCTTGCTGGGGGACCCTGGGTTGCCCACTTGACCTCTCTGAGCTTCAGCCCCTCACTGCCCACAAAGACCCCAGGGCTCCCCTCTGCCCTCCCTTCTCACTTGCGTTTGACAAAGGCGCCTCTGTCATCCTGCAGATGTTCCGGCCTCGTTGGATGATCCTGGCAATGACAAGATTCACAATTGTATTTTACAGTTCACAGGGAGCATGGTGTCCCCATGTTCCAGATGGAGAAACTGAATCGCTGCAAAGTTTGCTCAAGACCACAAGGCTGAGGATCAGGGATAGACTGAGGTGTGGCTGACCCTCAGTGCAGGCTCTTCAGAGGAAAGGACGCAGTTTGCTGTGGCAGTCACGGGTGGTTGTCATCCAAAAGCCACTCCTTCCTCTTACTGGCAGAAGACTGATTTTGGTTCCTTGTCTCCTTCTCCCCTGAATGATTTAGGTGGATCTAATTGGTTTCTGATTGTTGCTGTCTCAGTCCCCTTGCTGTTGGCTCAAGGATGGGAAAGTGTGCAAGGGTGAGCTGTAGGGTAGATAAAGGGGTCTGGGACTTGGGGAGAAGGTTTTCTCATTGCTAAACTGAGACCCACAAGAGGCAACACCCTCCTCTCTGTTCGGATATGGCCATGCTTCTGTGCAACCCCCGGGATGGTGGTAGCCACCTTGTGACCATGAGAGGAGGCCAGAAGGGAGAGCAAAAAAGATGGCAGGAACCGGAGGCATGGCTGGCACTGCAGAACCTCAGAGTTAACATTCTCTGGAGCCATCCATACCTTGGGATCTTTTGGCATGTGAGATAAATTTTCTTTAATTAAAAAAAAATTTTAAATTGAAGTATAGTTGTATAATATTTTATGTTACAGGTATATGAAATAGTGATTAATAACTTTAAATGTATATTCCATTTATAGTTATTATAAAATATTAGCTATATTCCCTGCCATGTAGATTTTTCTTTATTTCTAAGGTAACAGTCTCTAATAGCTCACTTGGTAAAGAATCCGCCTGCAATGCAGGAGACACTGGTTTGATCCCTGGGTCGGGAAGATCCGCTAGAGAAGGGATAGGCTACCCACTCCAGTATTCTTGAGCTTCCCTTGTGGCTCAGCTGGTAAAGAATCCACCTGCAATGTGGGAGACCTGGGCTCGACCCCTGGGTTGGGAAGATCGCCTGGAGAAGGGGAAGGCTGCCCACTCCAGTATTTTGGCCTGGAGAATCCCATGGGGTCACAAAGAGTTAGACACGACTGAGCGACTTTCACATCATGTCCACGTCAATGGTCTCTGAACTTTTATACTCCCAACATTTTATATATATGTATTATATATATATTTCTCCAAGTGGACTGATGTATTATTTACCCTTTCAAATGTATAGGCTTTATTTACACCTTCCTGAGGAACATAAATTAAAAAGAGGATGAGCTAAAGAAAATACATACGGAAGTTCTAATAGCCTTCTCCTTACCCCGGTATGATTGTTCTGTATACCCTGCTCTAGGGATAGACAGCTGTTCTGGGGCCCAGAGGCTGGCACTGTTTTGAGCTGGAACTCCTACCACCTGCAGGCAGAGGCCTCCTGCAGATAAAGATGGCAGAGAGGCGTGCTTTTGTTTGCTATCTGTCTCCCTCCCGGGAGCTCCACGGGGGCAGGGAGCACGGCCATCTGGTGCAACACCATCGTCCCAGCACTCTGCCCAGTGCCTGGCACACAGCAGGTGCTCAGTGAACACGTGCTGAATGGACGACTGCTCCTCCACTCCCTGGCTGAAAGCCACTGTCCGGCCTCTCTGACTTCAGGTGCTGCGTCTGTAGGCGCAGCTGCTAATGCCGGCTGGCTTCCAAGAAAGGGCCGAGGGGCGGTGTTTCCTAAGGGCTGTGCAGAGGGGGAGGCTGCTCTTCTCACCTCCTGGGCCTGGCCTCCCTGGGGACGTGGGCCACATTTTCGGGTTGGTCACACGAGTCCCCGGGGTTCCTTGAGGACCGGGGCATCGATGTCCTTCTCTGGGATGGGGGATTGGCGGTGGGGATCGCTGGGAGTCGGTGAGGAGGAAGTGGCTGCTGCTGCTGCTCCCACCTAGTGTGCCCCGAAGGGTGCCGTGTGGAACCTCTCCCGGGTCAAGTGGAACTGCTGGCACTGTGACCTCACAGAGCAGATGTGGGTGATCTTTCTAGTCTCGTTTGGCTCTGGAACTTCCCCCTCAGGGGAACCCATTCTGTCCAACTTTCCACTTTTAATATGGCCTTGAAGGGCCATGCCAGGCACTCAGGGGCTGGACAGGGGCAAGACGTGGGGCTCCAAGATCCAGGCCATGCTTTTTCTTGCTCTCAGACCCTTTCTGCCCCAGGCTTCCTTACCTTCTTAGGCTGTACACAGATTTATTCTGTAATGCCAAGCTTCTCACTGGTGGATGTTTGACATAATACAAAACAATGTTTGGGTGTTGTTGTCTTAGTAAAGTTCTACGTTTTCCTGGTGAAAAATTAAAGCATGCAGAGTGGGAATGTCTGGTTATGGTTTTTCTACTTGGATTGTGGAACTAAAATGAATTCAGTTTTGCCCCCTGGTGGCAGTTGGCTTCCCTGGTGGGCTAGACGGGAAAGCGTCTGCCTGCAATGCAGGAGACCTGGGTTTGATCCCTGGGTCGGGAAGATCCCCTGGAGGAGGGAATGGCAACCCACTCCATTACTCTTGCCTGTAAAATCCCATGGACAGAGGAGCCTGGTAGGTTATAGTCTATAGGGTCGCAAAGAGTTGGACATGACTGAGACTTCACATGGACATGGCAGTTACTCAAATTGCAGGCTCGGTACTTGTGGTAAACAGAGTAACTGTCCTCTAAAGAGGCTCATGTGCTGAAGCCTGAACATGTTAGGTAATGTAAAAGTTCAGTTCTGTCGCTCAGCTGCATCCAACGCTTTGTGACCCCTATGGACTGTAGCACGCCAGGCTTCCCTGTCCATCACCAACTACCGGAGCCTGCTCAAACTCATTTCCATCGAGTCGGTGATGCCATCCAACCATCTCATCCTCTGTCGTCGCTTTCTCCACCTGCCTTCAATCTTTCCCAGTATCAGGCTGTTTTCCAATGAGTCAGTTCTTCACATTAGATAACGTAACAAAGGGGGAACTAACACTTGCAAATGAGACTGAGGTTGCTAATCAGCTAACCTTGGAGAAGGCGATGGCACCCCACTCCAGTACTCTTGCCTGGAAAATCTCATGGATGGAGGAGCCTGGAAGGCTGCAGTCCATGGGGTTGCTGAGGGTTGGACACAACTGAGCGACTTCACTTTCACTTTTCACTTTCATGCTTTGGAGAAGGAAATGGCAACCCACTCCAGTGTTCTTGCCTGGAGAATCCCAGGAATGGGGGAGCCTGGTGGGCTGCCTTCTATGGAGTCGCACAGAGTCGGACACGACTGAAGTGACTTAACAATCAGCTAACCTTGAAATCAGAGAATATGCTAGATTATCCAGGTGGGCCCAGGCGGGCCCTTAATGATAGAGGTCCTTAAAAGCGTAAGAAGGAGGCAGACGAGGAGAGAGATGGGAGCATAATGATCCTAACTTACTGGTTCTGAAGATGGAAGACGGGACCATGAGCCAAGGAACGAAGGCCAGGAAGTGGATTCTCTTCTGTAGTTTCTAGAAGGGAACAAAGTCCTGCCAGTACCTTGATTTTAGCCCAGGGAGACCCATCTTGGACTTCCGAGATCCAAAATGGCTAAGATAATAAATCTGTGTTTGCCAGTCACTAAGCTGGTGGTGATTTATAGCAGTGGTAGAGAGCTAAGACAGTGCCCAGAGGAAGATTCAGTGAAGGAGGAGCTCTGGAATGCTGCCACAGTCATTACTACAGGGGCCATTCAATGGTACATTCTTTACCCATTGAACAAGCTTTTATGAAATACCCGGGATTTATTAAGCACAGCTGTGAGCAGAACCAGCTTTTATCCCTGGGGTGGAGGGTGATGTGGCTGCAGACCAGCCTCCATGGAGCGGGTGCTCACAGAATGGCCCTGCAGGGAGGAGGGGCTGGTGAGAACCCCTCTCCTTTGTGTCTACTGGCTGGCACCCAATGCCCCCTGGTGCTTGAAATGTGGAGGAAGAGGAAGTGCTCATGCGGAGAGCAAACACCGAGAGTGGCTTTGGTCAATATTTGCGCCACTGTCCGCTGAATCTGATCTTTGCCTCAGCTCCTGTGAGGACCAGGAGGGCTGGTCTTATGCATTAGTGAGTAAGTGGGGGCCAGGAGAAGGATGTTAAGGAGCATGTCGCCAGCTCCTCTCATTCCTTTGTGCCTCAAGAATGAGGCGGGGGAGCATGGGCTCAAAGGCAGGACTGGTCCAGGGGAACTCTGGCCTCTCAGGGAAAGGCCTGATGGTTTCTACACTTCCTGTCTGCTCTGTGAGCCCTAGGGGAGGACCCAGCACAGGGGCTGGTGTGGAGTCAATGGGAGCCATGGAGAATTCTGGAGTTGGGGAAAGCCCTGGGTTCTTTGTGCCGATACCCCAGGAGAGCCATGCGGAGGAATGGAGGGGACTTCCCTGTAACTCTGCCATCACCTCCTGTGCACACATGCATGGACACACACAAACACATATGCACACCCCTAATGTCAGGAAACAGACTGCTAGACCCAGCTACACGTACATGTTCAGCCTCACAGACACACTCAGTATACTAAGTCCACTTAAACGTATTGGACACAGAACTCCCCACACCTGCACTCATGTAGGTTCATATAGACAGGCAAGTGACACCACAAACCAAGATGGCAACACACACACAATCACGCACTTCATGTGCACACCCACACACAATCACGCACTTTCCTCTGACATCAGTAATTATGACCTAGTGCACTTTCACTTTTCACTTTCATGCATTGGAGAAGGAAATGGCAACCCACTCCAGTGCTCTTGCCTGGAGAATCCTAGGGATGGGGGAGCCTGGTGGGCTGCCGTCTATGGGGTCACACAGAGTCAGACATGACTGAAGCGACTTAGCAGCAGCAGCAGCAGCGGCAGCAGCAGCAGTGTGTATGCATGACTACACGCGTAAACACATACACATATAAGCACACATATATCCCTGAGACACGCACGTATAGACAAGCCCCTTCAGGAGCACTCAGTTCTTCGGGGCCCATACAGCCATGGTGGAGGCTGTAGTTTGTAACGTGGACACTGCTGACAGGCTCAGTCCTCCATGAGTGGGATGCACCTTTGCAGAGAAGCTGAGTGTTAAGCAGCGGGACTGGGTCCTCCACACCCTCTCCTCTGTTGCCCTTTGAGTTTTGGCTCCATGTATGATGAGGGGGAAGTGTGTGACCAGGAACAGGGCTCAGGTGATGATGGGGATGGGACTCAGGTCTCCTCCTGCTCCTACTAGGAGAGCCGTGTTTCCCCGTGGAGGTACAGGCGGGAGGTCAGCCATCCCCCTGACCTATTTCTTTGCTTCTGTTTGTGTCTTTTTATTGAAATGTAGTTGGCTTACAATGCTGTGACAGTTTTTGCCACCCAGCAAAGTTACTCAGTTATACAATGTGTGTGTGCTCCTGAAATATGTGTGTGTGTGTGTTAGTTGCTCAATTGTGTCTGACTCTTTGCGATCCCATGGTCTGTAGCCTGCCAGGCTCCTCTGTCCAGGGGATTTCCCAGGCAAGAATACTGGAGTGGGTTTTCATTTCCTCCTCCAGGGGATCGTCTTGACCCAGGGATCAAACCTGGGTCTCCTGCACTGCAGGCAGATTCTTCACCATCTGAGCCATCGGGAAGCCTCAATATAAACATATAAACATTATTTTTTTTATTGGAATATAATTGCTTTATGATGTGATGTTAGTTTCCACTGTACAATGAAGTGAATCAGCTCTGTGTATGCATATATCCTTTCACTCTTGGACCTGCCTCCCACACCACCACCTCAGCACCCCCCACCCGCAGATCATCACAGAGCTTTACAGCAGCTTCCCACTCAACCTGTCATACAGAGTGAAATAAGTCAGAAAAAGAAAAACAAATATCATATATTAACGCATATATGTGGAATCTAGAAAAATGGTACAGATGAATCCGTTCCCAAGGCAGGAATAGAGACACAGATGTATAGAACAAACATGTGGGCATAACAGGGAGGGGAGGATGGGAGACTGGGATTGATATATATATGTATATATACATTCTTTGTAAATATTCTTTCCCATTATGGTTTATCACAGGATGGGGAAGGTGGTTCCCGGTGCTGTACATTAGAACCTTGTTGTTTGTCCATTCTAAACAGAACAGTTTGCATCTACCAAGCCCAAACTCCCAGTCCCTCCCTGCCTCCCTACTGCCTTGGCAACCACAAGTGTGCTCCCTCTGTGAGTCTGTATCTGCTTCATAGACAAGCTTATTTATTTTAGATCCCACCTATAAGGGACTACCTCCTTGACTCCGGGCACCTCCTTCGTCCTGGGGCTGCCTCCTGGGGCAGCCATCCTTCTTCAAGTCTGCTGGTCTTTGAGGTTCCAGAGCTGCCCAGCCCCAGGGTCTTAGAGCTGCTGGCAGCAAGCTTGCTACGTGGCAATGCCACTGCACACGTAGGGTGAGATGCTTTGGCAAAGGTCATGTTTGCAGGGAAAACACTTGCAACCACAAGCAAACCTGCCCCGCCCTGGATCCCTCCCTGGTGGACCCTGCGCACCGGGGAGCCTCATAAGGCAGTTCCACACCTGCTCGGGACTGCGGAGGGCTTGGCTGGGGCTGAGAGTCTACCTGCCCTGGGAACCGTCTGAGGTAGGAAGAGAGATGGGGCTGGAGCTCTTCCAGGGAGGAGCCTCGATTTTTCCATCTGTTCAATGGGGATGCTACTTCCAAAAGCCTTCTGCAGAAGGGCCCATCCCTTATCTTGCTGTGGGACCCTGGACAAGTGCCGCCTCGTTGGGCCTTAGTTATCTATCTGAGCAGCAGCCCCCAACCCTGGTCCCGCCTGACTCCTTCTCCCTAAGTCCGCTGAGCTGGGCTGAGTGGGGAGGGGCTGGGGACCATGTGAGAGGCCTACACTTAGGACATTTCCTCACCTAGCACAGGATAAGATGAGGGTGGGAAGCACCCTGGATCCTTCCCTGGAGGGTTCGGACAGCTGGGCACAATGCCAGGCTGGATTCCTGGCATCAGGCGACACAGCGCTGGCCTTGGGGCACTGGGTCTAGGCTCCCTCCTTGGGATGGGACACTGCCCTCAGTCTCCCCATCTGGGAGTCCCCCCATCCTCCTCTGGCATGACTTGGGTCCTGCACCTGCTCCTAATTTGCTGCATGGTCCTAGGCAAGGCCATGTCTTCTCTGGGCCTTGGGACCATGTCCAGACCAGATGCCACTGTGGTTGCTGAAGAAGCAGGCTGGGATGGGGATTCTTCTCAGAGCAGAGATGCAAAAACTAATGTGTAGGGGTGAGGGGTCTGGGCAGGGCTGGGATAGCCGCTCATGGTTTGCGACCTCTGGGTTGGGATGGGGTTTAAGCCACCCCGGGTGGGGCCATTCTGGACTAGTTCACTGATGCTTGTCCCCACTCCAGCCCACAGATCCTGGGGGGAAGGGGCCAGGGCCACCATGCCTGGGGCGTGTGGGCTGGGCCTGCTGCTGGCGCTGCTGCTGCCGCCCGTGGTCAGCGCCTCCAGGCCGGGTACTGTGTTCAGACTCAACAAGGAAGTGCTGAGCTACGGTAAGAGATGTGCCGTCAGGCTGTCGGCCATGTGTGTGTGTGAGAGGGTGAGCTCGGGTGTCCATGCCTGTAGGTGTGTGTACAATCCTAAATGTACATGTGTATCTATGAACTCAAACCCCATGGGGACCTGGATTTCTCTTCTGCCATGGTGTCCCTGGGCCCCAGAAAGCGCTGCTCAACAAATGTTTATTCAGTGGGTGCATGAGTGGAGGCACAGGCCGTGCCCGTGTGCACGTGGCTGCCATGCCCAAGCGACGTGAGGATGGGTCAGTGTGAGTGGCTCCTTTTGCGTATATGTGGCTGGTATGAGTTTGAAAATCCATGGAGATATCATGTGCCCACCTGCGTGCTTAAGGGTTGGGAGGGCGCCTAACCACTGTCACGCTGTGGCCCTGCATCCTGGGATGTGTGTGTGTGTGGGGGCTGTGTGCACGCGTGTGCTGGGGCAGGCACACCTAGCACTGCACTCGGGAGCGTCCAGGAGCTGGGCCCTCCCTGCTGGGCTCCCAGGAAGAAGCAGCAGCCCCTCTCTGGGCCCTTCTTGGCGAGGTGTCCACCCCGCTTCTCTATTCCCTCCTTCCAAGTCCCGTCTGACCCCGGAGAGGATCAGACATCCAGATGTCCAAAATGAGGACATCCAGGCCAGGGTGAGACAAAAACTGCCCTGTAACTGCCCCTGGGGAGGCTTTGGGATCCCACCAAGGTTGGTGAGAGGTCAGAGGTGAGAGATCAGAAGCTGTTTATGCCAGGGCCAGACCACACTCAGATAACAACATGAGGAACTCAGGTCAGACAGTGGAGGGGACTTTCAAGGGTTCTGCAACACAAATGGTGTGGAGGCAGGCGGCTCAGGGAAGCAGCAAGGTCCCCCCTGGGGCGCACGACGTTTTCCGGAACGTTGTATCCGGACAGACGGGCAGACAGTGAAAGCGGGCAGTGATCCGTGTCAGAGTGGCACGAGGGTGACTACAGGCCCGCTGCCCTCCCTGCGCTGTGCGAGCCGCCTTTGTCTCCAGACAGCGCTCCCAGCTGCAGCTGCATGTTTGTTTCAGTGGAAACACACTGCCAAGAGCACACTGCTACACACCTCCTCCATGGCAAGGCTGGAGGCTTTTTCATAATACTGCATCCTCCTCCTCATCCCCTCCTGCAAGCCCCAGGGTTCAAGCCCATGTCAGGGGAGCACTGTGGAGGGAGTCCAGAAGCCCGGGTGTGAGTCCAGTTCAGCTACAGTTTAATTAGCACCTCCGTCAGCCCAGCAGCCCAGGTGTGGGAGAAAGTCCAGGGCCTTGAGGGCTGGGTGTCTTGGCCTAGATCCAGCCTCTTCTTGCCCAGGTCCTCAACCTATTGGTAAACTGGGTATAATATTGCACTGACATAGAATTTTGAGGAAAGCTAAAGCACTCAGAACAATGCCTGGCACAAAGGGAGCATGATAGGAGTGCAAGCCATTATAACTACAAATAGCCACACGAGCTAATATTTATTGTGACCTGAGTGGGTCTTTCCAAGGACCCCATGTGACAGGCACCAATTTTTTTTTTTTGAGTGCGTGATTTGAACAAGCAAAGTTTAATCTATATTCAGAGAGAACTGGAGTAACAGGGAGTTGGCTGGTAAGAGGTAAGAAGAATTCTAAAGAACACAAGTTGTTGTTCAGTCACTCAGTCATGTCAGGCTCTTGGCAACCCCATGGACTACAGCACGCCAGACTTCCCTGACCTTCACCATCTCCCAGAACTTGCTCAAACTCATGTCCCTTAAGTCAGTGAACAAAAACACAGGAGTGGTAGATATAAGGGAAAACCAGTACCCCTAAGGCTGCGATGAAGTCCAAGAAGAACCATCCCATCACGAGGGCAGAGATTCAGAGATCTTAATGGAGATGGCAGGGTATTGGCTCCCTGTTGTTGCAAGGGTCACAGGGATGTTTCATTGGAGACACACTCTTTAGAAAAGACCCTGATGCTGGGAAAGATTGAAGGCAAAAAGAGAAGGGGGCAGCAGAAGATGAAATGGTTGGATGGTCTCACCAACTCAATGGACATGAATCTGAGCAAACTCCGGGAGATAGTGAAGGACAGGGAAGCCTGGCGTGCTGCAGTCCATGGGGTTGCAAAGAGTCAGACACGACTGAGCGATTGAACCACAACAGCAGTCCTTCAGGGACTTGGAAGTAGCAATTCATAGTGTGATGTCAAACCCTGGAACTTGCTAGGTGCCAAGGAAAACTGCTGGCTGCCAATGGAGTTAAGAAACTGTCCTCTGCAGGCGTCTAGTGCACTTTCACGTGTGTCTTGGGCCAATATAGCTCTTGATGGTGCCCGAGATAAAAGCTGAGCAGCTGGCTCCCTAGATACGCAGTGTTATGGGCTCCCAGTAGGTACCTGGTAGGGCTAAAGAAAATATGGGGAGTGGTGACCTAGGCTGGCAACAGGTCCATGATGTCTGTGGCTCCGGCATACACCACAGTTGCCCAAGTCAAGCTCTGGGGAAAGTGCAGGGGGCGGGGAGGTGCCAGATCCTGAGAAAGCTGACAGCTACCGTTCTAAGCACCGTATTGATTTGCAGGGAAACTGAGGCACAGGGCAGCAGCACAGGTAGTGAGTAGCAGAGGTGGATTTGCACCTAGATTTTGAGAGGCTCCTGAGCCCTCAGCCTGTAGGAGAGACTGCTTCCACCCTCTCCCCGCAGGGCTGGGAACTGCTTCTTCTGCTTGGGGCCTTGTAGAAGCTCCCAAGGAGGTGGAGACTGATCAAGGCCTTGCAAAAGGGCAAAGGGTGTTACTGTTTTTGAGGAGAGAGTAGCTACGTGGGATTTGGAAGGGCAGAGAGGAAAGACATGTCTGGAAGGGCCTGGTGGGGTTGTGCCCCCCAGATGGCCTCCTGTGCGCCTGTGGACAAGCCCGCCCCTTCCAATCTCTGAGTTCTCCTCGCCCACGGTGTGGGGCAGATGGTGGTTGGTGTGGTCTCTCTTGACGGCTCCTGAGGATGGCCTGACCTCACCCTGCTCTGGCCCCTCAGCGGTTGAAGCCGGGAAAGCCCCGCTCCAGAGGGCCCTGCAGGTCACAGTTCCGCTTTTCCTGGACAGGAGTGGAGGGGTCTTCCAGCCCACCAGGTGAGTAGCTCACCTCCAGGTGAGTGCTTCCCCCCACCAGCTAGACGAGTGTTTCCCTCACCAGATTAGATACTCCTACCTGCCGGCTGAGTGGGCACAAGAGGCTGCAGGAGCTGGGACCAGCCAAGGGGGTCTGATGCCTCCCAATTAGTAGATTTCTATGCACAGAGTCTAAAACTCTGGCTCCTAGGTCCCCATGGCTGACAGGACCTTGGCTACTTCTTCCAAAAGCCTAACATTGAATCTAGACACAAATGTGAGTCTAACATATCCCTCTCCATAAAGCAGAGACTCAAAGGCAGAGGCAGGTGGGAGCACCTCAGTCTCAGACACTTTTAGGAACTGGGCTAATTGTCCCCATCCAGTGGGAAACAGACTCACTATAGCCAAGACTCTGGATTTCCAAGAAAATCCTTATGTATATGCATGTATATATACTATGCATGTATAGGAACTCATATATGTATGTATATACATATATTCTTATAAAAAGCCATGTACATTTTTTGACTGTTGCTAGCAGCAGTTTTATTTCTTCATCACCATCATCATCGTCATCAACAACAAACAGGTACTTTCTTCCTTCTGTGTACGTTGCATTGTAAAAATGGGTGCTACACTGTCTATGGTACAAAGTTGATAAATGTGGTATGCTGATACAAAGTTGAAGCCATTAAAAAGAGCTTAATAACGCCTTCTTGGAGATAATTAAACCTGATCTGGAGTGTTGAGAGAATTGATGAAGAGATTTATTTATTTAGTTTTGCTTTTTTTCTTCTGATTTTATTTTTACACTTGTTATTATTTTTAATTAATTTTTAAAAATTGGAGTATCGTGGCGTCACAATGTTGTGCCAGTTTCTGCTGAACAACAAAGGGGATGAGCCCTGTGTGTACATATGTCCCCTCCCTCTTGAACCTCCCTCTCCACCCCCGCATCCTCCCCAATGAAGAGATTTAGAAACAACACACAAACTCAAATATTTAGTAAAGGATTTACTTGGGAAGGAATGAAAGCTAAACGTCTCATGTCATGGGCTGCTGAAGGGTTCTCTCAGGTGCTCCCAGTGGACTTTCCTTCTGCTCCGATCTTTGAATGGTGCCAAGTGTGGCAGGCTCCACCACTCTGCATTGTCACAGGAGAGCCCAGAACCATATCTGTGTCTATAAAAATCTACCAAGTTTTGAATGACGGCAACTCGTTTTAAAAAGTTTAAAACTTGCAAACGCTGTGCGGGTGAAAATGCAGCTGGTATGGAAGCCCCCAGTTTGAGACCCTGGGGTAGGGTTGGGCTGATGATGTCGGGCCCAGGAGCATCAGTGTCCCAAGGTCAAGGATCCCTAAATGATTTGCAGTCTGGCCACACAGAGGCTCAATCATGAGATTGTTGGAAAACAGAGCCAGGAGTCCTTGTTTGTAGATGTGGGAACACATCCAGAATGGTTGTCAAGTGAAAAGAAGCAGGCTCTAGGTCAGCTTGTGTCCCAAGGAGAGTCATGGAAAGATGTCACCCAAGTGCTAACAGAGAGTGCTTTGGTTTGACTTTTAACATTTGCCTGGAGACTTCCATGGACAGAGGAGCCTGGTGGGCTACAGTCCATGGGTCGCAAAGAGTCGGACACGACTGAGAGACTAACACGTTCACTTTAACATTTACACTGCTCTGTAGTGCCCCACCTCCCACAACTAACTACTGTGCTGGAGAGAGAGAGAAAAAGAAGAAGACTTTTATTCAGGAAAAAAAGAAATCATAGGTTAGCTGGAGAGTGCTGAGCAATCAGAACAAGCAGCTTTGAAAGGAGTTGAGTTTTCCATTGCTAAAGTGCTACAAGCCAAGGCTGCTGACTAGAGGGGGATTTCTGCCTTGTGTGGATCCCAAAGTTTTTTCTTTCCCTACCTTGCCAGCTTTCCAGATCTCCATCAGAAACTAAAATCCCTCCAAGACCTGGGTAATCATCATCTCACTTAATTCATGCCTAATGCTGGGATGCCCTTTGCATCTTTTCCCTACTGGCAGGTTGGTTACCCTTTGCTTGCATGCCCCCTATGATGGTGAACTCACTACCTCTTCCTCACCCCATAGTTTTAGTGTCAGAGGTCCTTTATAAATACCAACAGTGTGCACAGGCTCTGAGCCCCCGCCCCAGAGTTGATGCCATGGTTTGATGGGGACCGCCCTGTCGCTTTGACTCCTACCCTGCAGGATTCAGATTCTGAACGTCGATGTGTCCCACCTCCACCTGACATTTGTTGCCGATTTCGGAATACGCTTGTTGGCAGCCACCAATTTTACTTTCAAGATCTTCCGGTGAGTCAGTCTCCTTGTTGGGAGTGGGAGGATTTTCAAGGACTCTCTGAAGGTAAAACGGAGGAAAGGGATTTAGCAAATCCCAAGATCCCAACTCAGACCTTCTAACTCTGTTCAGCACTCTCTCTCTCCAGTGCCTTCTCTCCCATCCTCCGTGGGGGAGTGAGACAGTGAGAGAATTTCTGAGAATCCAGACCCTGCTCAACAGCTATGCAAATGGAGAGAGTCATTTCACTTCTCTGACCCTGTTTCGTCCTTTGCGAAAAACCAAAGCAAAAGAAAACAAAACTTTGCAACATGCCTATGGAGGTTGAGGGCTTCCCAGGTGGCGCTAGTGGTAAAGAACCCTCGTGCCAGTGCAGGTGATATAAGAGACACAGGTCCGATCCCTGGGTTGGGAAGATCCCCGGGAGGAGGAAATGGCAACCCACTCCAGTATCCCTGCCTGGAGAATCCCATGGACAGAGGAGCCTGGTGGGTTAGGGTCGCAAAGAGTCAGACACGACAGAAGCGACTTAGCAAGCAATGGAGGTTTGAGTGGATGGATTCACTGCTATGATTAAAATTATATTACCCCTTTCACGTGCAAGGCACCTGGTGCTCAATAAAATACTAGATTTGTTTCTGTGCATCAGTCACTATATATGCATTTAATTTTCAAACTAGGGGCTGAGTGTTCTTATTTTAACTCCTCTGTCCTGATACTACCATTTATGAGTGCTAGTGGGCCAGCCTTCAAGTAGGATGTTTTCACATGATTGTTTTCTAGAAAATTCAGCATAGCAGCCTTGTGAGATAGGAACCACCAATCTGATGTCCATTTCTACAGAGGAAGAATCTAAGGCTCAGTATGGGGAATGACTGGCCCAGGGTCTCACACAAGAGGGTACGGGGAGCCAGAGCTCACAGCCATCTGATTCAGTGTCTGTGACCCTGAGTGGAGTTTGGGGGTGTGTCCAGCCTGCCCCGGGGGGACCATCTCATGCTGAGTAGGGTCCCTGCCTGTGTTAAGGGGTCAGCAGGTGGAGACCCCTGGCTGGGGGAGGGGGTCTTGCATCTGTCACTGTGGGCTTGCTAGGCAGTGCCACTTGGACTCAGGACTGGTGTCCCCACAGTGACCCGGAGCCCCTGCACCTCCTGCTCCCCATAGCACTGCTGGCTGACACCTCCGTGGAACAGGGCTCCATCGGGACCCCCCTGGTCAGCATCTCCAGCTGCTTTTCCATCTTCGACAAAGCCGTCGTGTTTGATGGCCGCAACAGGTGGGTACTGGAGGCTGGGCCGCTGGAACCCAGACATCGCGGCTATGGTGCTGTTTCTTGAACTTCCTACTTCATCCAATCCCGATGATGGATCTGAGAGCTGGCCCTGCCCCTGCCCCGCCCCATCACCACCAGCATCATACCTATTTTATGGCTGACGACACTGAAGTTCAGAGAAGGGAAGGGACATGCCCAAGGTCACACAGCGAGTGTGTGGCCAGAGCCCGTGGCTCCACCGCTGCTCTGCACCATGTGACAGCGCACGCTGGCCATTAACGTCCTGTTTGGAGAGGGACTCGTCTGGCAGCCTCAGTCGGGAACCTCGGAGGGCTGCCCCGCCCTGTGGAGATGAGGAGTCTGAGGCCCAGGGAGGGGCTGGGACCCGCCAAGCTCTCCCCATGAGTCAGGTGGCTGCTCCTGTTTTGGAGTCTAAGGCTGACAGCCACTCCACCTCCAGAGCACCACTGTGTGCTGGGCACGTTCTGGGCCCTTTCTGTGAGTCATCTCACAGTAGTCCTACCAGGTCGGTGGAGGCATTTCCCTCATTTTGCAAGAGAGCAAGTGGAGGCACAGAGTGGTTAAGTGACTTGCCTAGGGCCACACAGCTAGCACACGGGTTCAAACTCGGCAGCCTGATCGACCCCACTGCTACTAATTCCTCTGCTCACTTAGAGGTGGTTGAATATTTTAGCATCTTAAAAGGGAGCAACATTTACCCAAAGACTGGACTTTTTCCTAAGACAAGGCTTGGGTCTAAATCTATTCCTATTTGGGCCCCCTGCTCAGCCTGTGTAACTCATGATCCCACACGGTCCCTCACAGTCCTTGTGGGCAGGGGCTGCTCATGGTTTATTGATGGAAAAACAGGAGCCCAGAGTTTGATGCCGCTGAGAACATTGGCGCCTTCCTCCTGCCTCCCCAAGAGGCCACTCAGCAAGTCTGGGCCATGCCTCATGTCAGCGTGTTAGGGAACCAAGGAACCGTGACTTCTCATGGATCCCCATTCTGAAACACTGACTCAGCCCCACGGCTCAGTGAGGAAAGGACTGCAGTAGGTTTGCCACAGAGAAATGGGGCCCATGCAGGGAGCAGACCTGGGCCCCGCCAGCCACGGCCCCGCCTCACTGGGCTCAGTGGCCCTGAAGCCAGCTGGATGTGGTAAAGTCCAGGCTTCACAACACCCTCTGTCTCCCCACTCCACTTGGCCTCATTCTTGGCCACTTCCAAATCTTGAGACCAATGGCCCCTTCTTGGTGGCTTGGTGTCTTCCACTGTGGAGTCAGTCGTGCTGGTTCCACGCCTGGCACATGGCAGGGTGTGGCCTGGGCACAGGCTTTTCTCTGGCACCCTGGCTTTGGGGAGAAACAGGCCCCTATGGTGCTGACCTGGGCTCAGGGGCCCTTTCTGGTCTCCTCCTCAGCACAGCCCCTGCGATGCTGGCCCCGCTGCAGAGTCACATCAAAGCTGTGCTGAAGAGCAAGGTAAAGGACCTGCCAGAGCCTGCAGGATGGGGGGCGGCAGCGAGTGAAGAGGGGGGTCGCAGGCAGGGATTGTTAGTGCTCCTCCTGAGGGTCCTCCACTTTCCCCAGAAGGGCAGGGAGGAGGCGGGGCTGACGGTCTAATGCAATGACCTGGCGATTGTGGGGCTACAGGGAAGGGAGGCTCCTCCACTCAGACCACCCCGGTGCCCTGTGGAGTGGAGTGCTTTCAGGGCCACGTAGCTTCTGAAAAGAGAACACAATGGGAGTGGATGAGGGCCTGGGCACCAGGGGTGGATGTGATCCTGGTCCCCTCCTTCCCAGCGGGGACCCTGGACAAGTCACCTGGCCCCCCTCTGCCCCTCCTTCCACATCTGTAAGGAGAGAGAACCACTGTCCCTACCCAGCCCCTGTGGGCAGGCTGTGGGGCTGAGTGCATCACAACGTGCGCAGTTTACAGCAGTTTGGGGAGAGTGAGTGTTGCTGTGAAGGCCACCATGTTTGTTCCTGTCATTGTCTGCGGGGGGCCGACTTGGTGAGCAACGGTGTCTCAGGGGCCAGGGCCCTACTCTCCCTCCCTGCTCCTTCCCACCCACCCTACCTCCAGTAGCGGCAGTAATGGAGACCAAGGCAACCCACTGTGTGCCATTTCACACGCTCAAGAGGTAGGCCTCAGGATCCCCATGCTACAGATGAGAATACTGAGGCTGGAAGGCAGAAGCCAGTATAGTCCTCTCCTCTGCTCCAGTACTCAAGCATGGATGTGAGGGCTGGGCCATATAAAAGGCTGAGCACTGAAAAATTAATGCTTTTCAACTGTGGTGTTGGAGAAGACTCTTGAGAGTCCCTTGGACTACAAGGACATCAAACCAGTCAATCCTGAAGGAAATCAGTCCTGAATATTCTTTGGAAGGATTGATGCTGAAGCTGAAGCTTCAATACTTTGGCCACCTGGTGCGAAGAACTGACTCATTGGAAAAGACCCTGATGCTGGAAAAGATTGAGAGCAGGAGGAGAAGGGAATGACAGAGGATGAAATGGTTGGATGGTATCACCGACTTGAGGGATATGAGTTTGAGCAAGCTCCAGGAGTTGGTGATGGACAAGGAAGCCTGGCATGTTGCAGTCCATAGGGTTGCAAAAGTCGGACACAACTGAGCGACTGACCTGAACTGAACTGAACTGCCTCTTGGCCTCGCCTCACCAAGTCCTCCCTGGATCAGCTATGAGCACCCCTGGCCTTGCAGTCTCTTCTCTGCCCCACCTTCTGTCACACTGACCCCAGCTTAATCCACTTCTGGTGGCCTGCTGGGAGGACTCCAGTCTCCCTGGCCCGGCTTGCTGACTGCAGCCTGCATCCTCTGCAGGGAGCATCGTCCATCAGCTGGGCCTTTGGGCCGGTATGCAGCAGGCTGCCTGCCTCAGTTTCCTGGGCCTGGCTGCGGCCACTCCCACTGGGCCCCACAGCCCTGTTCTTTCCTCAGTGCTCACAGGCCCCAGTGTCCCCTCTGAGTCCCCAGGGCCCAGAGGAGGTGCTGGAAGAGGCCCACTGGCTGGTGGTGGAAGGAAGGGCTCCCAGGCCTTGGTGTCCAAGTTGGGAGAGTCTTCCTCCCAGGGCCTCTAGACCCTCCCAGCCTCACCCCCTCCAGCCTTGAGAGCCGCTGGAGCCTCTGTCTCTCTGCAGCTGTGCCTGAGAATCTCCAACCTGGTGCAAGGCCTCAATGTCCACCTGGGCACTTTAATTGGTAAGACCTGGGAGCCTGGGGAGGGGGCTGGGGCCTCTGAAATCCTCTGGGATCCCCATGACCCTTCAAAGACCCCTCCTTTGCATCAGAGTTGACCTCTGGGAGATCAATCATAGGATGTCTGAACAATTATTGGTGGAATTTGGAAGTCTCCAAATTGTAGAACCAAGTCTTTGAATATTTTTTGTGTGTGTGTATGTGTGTGTGTGCGCACGCACACACGCGTGCGTGCCCTAAGTCACTTCCATGGTGTCCGACTCTTTACGACCCATGGACTCTAGCCCACCAGGCTCCTCTGTCCATGGAATTTTCCAGGCAAGAATACTTGTGTGAGTTGCCATTTCATTCTCCAGAAACAAGCCCCTGACAGGTCTTCAATTTACAATATGGAACTAAAAGCAACAGAAGTAGGTCAGCTTCATCTTTGTAGTGGTATTTATTAGTATTGAAGAACTATTGGTAATTACTCACCCATTCCCAGACTGATCAAAGAATGCATCCTCTGGTGACTCGGGAGGAAATCTGTGCTCAGCGAGCCCCGGGTAAATTCAGGGCATCCTCTCTCTTTTCACAAGCCCATTTTTAAAGCTGCTTCTGTTTGAAGTGCACCTTCTCGTACCTGAGGACTTTCTTTGCCTGGGACTCTGGAGTTTCTCCTGTGTTGCCATCACTGACTTTGCGAAATCCAGAGCTGTCTGTCATTGGCAGCTGCCCTAGGACATTGGTTGGTTTTGCCTTTGAGTTGGGGGTTGTATCTAACCCCTTACAGAGCCTGGGACAGGCGTGCAGGGTGATGTACTGGCATTAAGCCAGGAAGGATGCCAGGCAGGGTCCACATTTATCTGCAGTGACTTCTTCAGTGAGTCTTTTTAAATCAGGATAGCTCTTTGGCTTTCTTGGGCAAATTTTACCAATCTTACAAGGTTGCGTCGTTATCCCCAACTTGTAGATGGAAAATCAGAAGCTCTGAGTTTAAAGTCTCAGCATGGTACCAGCACCCTGCGTGAATCAGCTCACCTAGAGTTTCTCCTCCTCACACGTCCACCTATCATCCTGTCCACACTTCACAGCCCAGCTAGAAGTCTGGGGAACATTTCTTGAGCTCCCCCACCCTCCTCACGACCAACCCCAATATTACCTTAACAGGAGGTACTGAGAAGCCAAGGAAAATGGACGGAATCAAAGGATATGAATATGAATTCTGGCTCATTTGCTGTGTGACCTTAGGGAAGTCACTCCATCTCTCTGGGCTTAATAATTCCATCTAAAAATAAGGATCAAAATTTCTACTTTTCCAATGTGTTGCTATCGTACAAGACAGCCCGGGTTAGGTGCCTGGTATGCAATAAACTCAATAAGCCTTAGTCTCTTCCCTCTCCCTTCAGAGGGATTGTCTTCATCAAGATGCCTTGGACCCGGGTTTATACCAAAGATCAGCTCTTGCCCTTGCCTTTGCTTCCATCTTGCCTTGGTCAGGGGATGTTTGTGCCTGGAATGACCCTTCTCCTTTCTGATTTAGGGCCTTTAGTCTTCTGCTGATTGGGAAAGTAGAAACCTAGACTGTTAGAATGGTGTCTAAGAATCAGCAGGTTGTGAGCAGCTGACTCTTGGGTGTGCATTTTGCAACTTAAATTTGCTTACTCATGGGGCCTTTTCACGCCTCTTTTCTTGGTCTGGGTCTGGCTAAATGAGGTATGCGGGCATGTGTATGCTCAGTCACTTCAGTCATGTCTGATTCTTCGTGACCCCATGGACCATAGCCTGCCAGGTTCCTCTGTCCACGGGATTCTTCAGGTGAGAGTACTGGAGAGCTCCTCTCCATTCATCTTACCTTCTCCCCGACCTTGCCCATAAGTCTGTTCTCTATGTCTGTGTCTCCTCAGCTGCTCTGCAAACAGGTTGATCAGTAACATCCTTCTAGATCCCACACACATGTGTTAATATACGATATTCACTTTTCTTTCTGACTTACTTCACTCTGTATAATAGGCTCTAGGTTCATCCACCTCATTAGAACTGACTCAAATGCATTCCTTTTTATGGCTGAGTAGTGTTCCATTGTATGTATGTACCGCAACTTCTTAATCCATTCATCTGTTGATGGATATACACTAACATATGTAAACAGCCAATGAGAATTTGCTGTATGACTCAGAGAACCCAAACTGGGGCTCTGTAATAACCTAGAGGAGTGGGGACGGGTGGGACTTCGGAGGAAGATTCAAGAAGGAGGGAGCCTACATATACCTATAGTTAATTCATGTTGATGTATGATAGCAGTCAAACCAATATTGCAAAGCAACCATCATCCAATTAAAATAAATAAAAATTAAAAAAGAGAATACTAAAGTGGGTAGCCATTCCCTTCTCCAGGGCATCTTCCCAACCCAGGGATCAAAGCTATATCTCTTACGTCTCCTGCGTTTGCAGGCGGGTTCTTTGCCAATAGTGCCACCCGGGATGCCTGGCTAAATGAGGCATTGGTGGATAATGCTGAATATGCCATCTTTTGTTCTGCACCCTGGTTTCCTTCAGGCCTCAGCCCTGTGGGTCCAGAGTCCCAGGTCCGCTACACCATGATTGACACCCCTACCATCACCAATGACTACATTTCCTTGGATATCAACGTAAGTGGCTCCTGCTCCACTCAGAGCTGGGGCCTTGTTACCTCCGGAGTCCTTGGTGTTTTGCAAGATTCCTAAAGCGGCAGGAGAGATGAGGGGAGAGGAGCTGGGATGGCATTCCAGGAGGGAGCGTGGCACGTAGGTGAAGGGCTGAGGCTGACAGCATGCATGGCATCTCGGGGGTGGGTGGCATCTCACAGCCCAGGGTCTGCCATGGAGCCGCTTGCCTACTGAGGCCCCGCCTCTGTTCTCCTCCTCACCCCCAACTCAACAGGCTGTTCTCTTCCTGCTGGGCAGACCCATCGTCCTGCCTGTGGATTCCACCCCCTTTGTGCTGCCACAGCACATGGGCACCAAGGGTGCCATGGCCACCGTGGGCCTCTCCCAGGACCTGTTTGACTCTGTCATCATGCTGATGCAGAAGGCTGGTGCGCTCAACCTAGACGTCACAGCGCAGCTGGTGAGAGCTGGTCCTGCCACCCTAGGCACGCGGGGCAGGAGTGCCCTGTCACCCAGCCTGGGGAGACCCTGCTGAGGCCAAATCCTGGGTGGGTGGGGCAGTTGAAGCTTTGGGGCCACAGGGTGGCTATTGGAAGGGTTAGACAGAGGGGTAGGGTGGGGATTAGACAGAGGGGTTGGGGTGGGGAGACGAGGTGGTCTGGCTTGGGGAGTGACTGTTCTAAAACCTGTCATGTGTTGGGAGTTGATTTCAGAATTCGAGTAACAACCCGTTGAACACCTCTGTGCTGGGCCAGCTCATCCCTGAGGTGGGTGATGTTTCTGGTTATTCCAGGGGCTGAGATCTGGGATTGGGGTGGGAGGCTCTCTGGGCTCTGGGGTCTCTGCTGGCTCAGCATCTGCCCTTCCATCTGCACGTCCTCTGTCTCGGGGTGGCCCCTCCTCCGGCCAGGCATCGCACCATTTCCTCCTTTCCATGCAGCGGGCAAGAAGTGCCTACACTGTCTCCTCTGCTTCCTTCCCCTGATCCATCCAAGTCCAAGCTCAAGGGTTGCCTCCCACGGGAGGACGAGACCCCTTGTCTGGTCCAGGAGCCTCCTTGTGCTCCCACATCCCTGGGCTACCCTCCCTCCTGGCACAGATCACAGGCTGTGACTGTCTTCATGTGGCCACCCATCAACTGGGTGTCCCCAAGGGTGGGAGTCAGGGGTGGACCCACCTCTGTGGTCTGGGCACTTATGGCACAGCCGTGGCTTGATCAGCATCTAAGGAATGATGAGTGAAGAGTCCACCCAGTCTTTTCCCCCATGTGCCCTCCTCCCTCTTGCCCCTCTGCTCTCCAGGTGGCCCGTCAGTTCCCCGAGCCCATGCCCCTGGTGCTCAAGGTGAGGCTGGGTGCTACGCCCACAGTCACGTTCCACACCAACAACGCCACGCTGCGCCTGCAGCCCTTCGTGGAAGTCCTGGCCCCGTCCTCCAACTCGGCTTTCCAGTACCTCTTCTCCCTCAATGTGGTGAGTGAGGCGGGCTGGATGGGGCTGGCCGGGAGGTGGGCGACTCTCAGGGAGGCCTCACTTCCTCCCACATGCTTCTCACTTTTTATCCACACTGGTCTCCTTGCTGTTCCGTCAATGTGCCAAGACTCTCCTGCCTCAGGACCTTTGCACATGCTGTGCACGTCCTGTGCCCTGTGCCTAGGACACACTTTCCCTTACTCTTGGCAAGTCTAGCTTCTCCTCATCATTCAGGTCTCAGCTTAAATGCTGCAGTCTTCCTCCAGGCAGGCTTCTAGATGGTCCCCACCCCTCCACATACCACTGTTCCTTTTGACACCCAGCACTCTCTGAAAGGGTCTTACCTGATTTCTTTGGCTGTTGTTCACCTCCCCAGTGGCCTGTGTTCCACAAACACCTGAATGGATGGGGTGTGGTTGGGAGACTGGGATAACTGGTGGCCAGCTGAGAGCTCCCACATGGTTCTGTGTCCTTTGACCCTGCTCTCCCCATGTGCCCAGGTAGTGAACCTGAGCCTCCAGCTTTCCGTGTCCCAGGTGAGGCTTCGGGGGACCACATCTGTGCTGGGGTAAGTGAGGCCTCCTGGACCCAGCAGCCTCAGTATGCTCCTCTGTGCAATGGGCCTGCAATTGCCTGTCACAGTGCCAGTCAGAGGAGCTTGGGATGCCGCTGGTGTGGTAAGCAGGTGAGAGGCACTAGGCCCCATTCCCACCCCTCCCCTCTGGCTTCCCTTTCAGGAATGTCCAGCTCACCGTGGCCTCCTCCAATCTGGGCTTCATTGATGTGAGTATGGGACTGGGGTCTCCAGAGACCCCCTCACTGGGTGGGGCAGGCCCTGAGCCCAGGGAAGGGGAGTGTGTGCCCATGTCTCTCAGCTGACTCTCAGGCCAGCAGTTCCTGGGGGCTGGATGCTGACACAACCCTGGGAGCAGCTGGGCTCTGCTTGAAGCCTGGACAGGGGTGACTTGCCCTTGTCCCTCCTGCTGCACCTCTGTCGGTTGATCTGTCTCTGTGTTCACGTGTCTCTCCTGGCCCCTTGCCGGGATGGGCCCGTGGTCCCCATCTCCCTGGCTCAATGGCTGCAGACTGACCAAGTCCAGACACTCATGGGTGAAGTGTTTGAGAAGCCCTTGCTGGACCACCTCAATGGTGAGCTCTGCCCTCTGCCCCGTGTGGCCCCTCTGGCCCCTTCCACCCGCATGCCTGCTCCAGGCTCTATCTTGGCCCCTTCCTACATCCCAGGCTCAGAGGCTAACAGGGTGGCTTTGGGAGTCCTGCTGCCTGTGCGTACATCTTAGCTCGGCTGTTTAGCAGCTGTGTGATCTTAGCTAAGTTCCGTTTCCTCCCCTAACCTCAGTTTTCCCTTCTATAAAGTGGGTATAGTAATAGCAGTTCCCACTTCCTGAGTATCTGTGGACCTCGGTGTCATGATGCATGTGAAGACCTCAGCTCAGGGCCAGCTTCAGGTGGCACTTCGTTACCGGCTGACCTTGATTTCTCTTTTCTCTCCTGCAGCTCTCTTGGGCATGGGGATTGCCCTCCCCCACGTGGTCAATCTCCAGTACGTCACCCCTGAGGTTTTTATCCAGGAGGTGAGACCCTTTCAGTGTGACCAGAGGGGCCTCCTTCATCTTTGGAGGGAGGCTGGACTTGGGGAGGTTGGGGGTCACTTCTCTCCCTCCCTTCCTACTACAGCACACAGTGGGGTCCAGGGTCGACCAGGCCTAGGAATGCCCCCCTGCCCAGACCATGCATGAATCAGCTGCGATGAGATGGAAAATTCTAAATGTAAGGTGACATTGGAGCAAAGGTTTCACTCACCCTCATCAAATATCACACCAGGTCACACTCAGTGGATTCAGACCAACTGTGATGTGACTCTGTGCCCTGGGATAGGCACAACCCCTCTGGAGTCTGGGGGAGGATGAGGGAGGGAGTCTTTTCAGGGTTGTACACAAATCTCCACAGGCCAGATGGTAGGAGGGGATCCTGACACTTCTAAAATGATCTAATGTCGGGATCAGATATTGTGGGCCCAGGATGACATCCTACCACTTCTTTCTGTTTCACCTGAGCTACAAAAGGACAATATTCTTCCTAATTCCCAGATGTGCATGGGACAGAAAACTTAACCAAGGTCCTTCAAGCCCAACATCTGTGTCATTCACACTCCCTAAGAGGGACTGGCTAAGGGCTTTCAGGGAGGATGGCCTCCTTGCTTGAGAACTATGGTCCCAAGGCAATTGGCAGTTAGTAACTTGCCCCCAGAAAAGTAACCATCAGCACACGTGGGAGCAGGGCTTTTAGTGGGAATTTCCCCAAGACTTCCTTTATTGGGCAAGGTCAGTGGCTGACTCACCTTGGCACCCCCTAATCCAGCCACTTGGGACTGAAGTCAAAGGTCCCTAGACCAGCACTGCCCAACAGAACTTCCTGCAAGGACAGAGGTCTGCACTGTCCAAGGCAGTGGCCCCTGTCAGCCACTGGGCACAGGTGACTTTTGGGCCCTCAACATATGACCAGTGTAACTGAAAAGGCGAATTCTAAATCTTACTTAATTTTACTTAATGTAAATGTACAGTAGTCTCACCTGTCTGGGGGAGACACATTCCAAGATGCCCATTGGATGCCTGAAACTGTGGATAGATAGTACTAATGGGTGGGAATCACATACAGTGTAGATCCACCGGACAAAGGGATGACTCACATCCAGGACGGGATGAGTAGGATGGCATGGGATTTCATTATGTGACTCAGAATGGCATGGAATCTAAAGCTTATAAATTATTTATTTCTAGAATATTCCATTTGATATGTTTGGACCATAGTTATACTTAGGTAAATGAAACCATGGATAAGAGGGGGTAACTGTAATTAGCCAGGTGTTAATGGTTACCCTATTGGACCATGTACAAGTTACACAAAGACAAGGACTGGTTCTGGTTATTTTTCTGCTGGGTTCCCAACACCTGGCCCAGGGCTTGGATCGTAGTAGAGGCTCAATGAAGATTGAAGAAAGAAAGAGAAAGAGGAAGGAAGAAAAAAGAAGGGAGGGAGGGAGGGAGGAGGGAAGGAAGGAAGGAAGGAAAAGATCAGCAGGCCCTCAGAAGTTTCTGCAGTGCAGTGTAGACAGTAGGGGACATTTTGGGGGGGAGGTATGCCTGGTTTTGCTAGAGAGGCTTGGACTTGGGGAAGATACTCAGTGGTCTGAACTCCAGGTCATAAAACAGAGGTGGTCCTGACCATGTATGAAGCCCGAATCAAGCTCAGCTCCACAGAGTGCTCTGCCTGTGTGATCTGGCTGCATCCATCTATCAGTAGCAGCCTTGCAAAGTGGATGCTTTACCGTCCACGAGAATCAGCAGTACACTGAGACTGGAGAGAAAATGGCTGCGCTCAGGACACACAGCAAGAGCGGCAGAGCCTGAGCTAGGGCCAGGCTGCTGGGCGACCGGGGTCCTATGGACCCCGCGCGGCTTCTCACCTGGCCCATGGTTGTCTCTGTCTTTCAGGGCTACGTTGTGGTATCCAGTGGACTCTTGTACCAGCGCTGACATGGGACCACTGGGAGAGCTGCTCTGGGGACCCTTTGGCCTCAAGCCACTTGGGAAACTGAGTCAAAGCCACACTTTCATCACCACACTTAGTCATTACCAGGAAGTTGGTTGGCCCAGCCGGTCTGCTTCATCCCATGCTGGCCCCTTCCCTCCCAAGCCCCTTCCTTCCTTCATCCCCTCCTTATGGGGAGCAGATATCTCCTCCAGGCTGTACAGATCTTGCATTAAACACCTTCTCTTGAGCTGCAACTTCCAGCCAGGCTCGGCAAACTCTTTGCATACTGGAGGCCAGTTTCCTGTCTGTCCCTGGAGTCCCCAGAGCTGGCCTGGGAAAGAAAGAGGATGTGGCCATGCCCCTGCTGACCAAATCTGTTGACAGCATCACCTCCTAGCCCAGGGGAGCAACTTGGATGAGCTGAAGTTACGAATGCCACAATGGCACTTCAGGCGTGTGCCCTCACCTGGTGGCATTTCTCCTCTCAGAGTCACATCCCATCCTTCTCCTAGAACCTCAGGAGCCCTGAGAGTTCTGCGGGCAGAGCATGCAGTCCCATCTCACAAAGGCAGAGATTAAGGCCCAGTAAGGATGGGAGTGTGCCCAGAGTCTCCGAGCTGGGGGATGGCAGATGGCAACCCCAGGAATGCCACCTTCCTAGGATTCAGACCTAAGATGCTCAGTCCTCTCTTCCATCACCAGCATTCCCACCTGGGGCTGGACCTTAGGTCATGAGCCTCAGGTGACAGACACTCACCGTCTTCTCTAGCAGCTTTTCCATCTCGGTTTACGTGGCTCACAGGCGAGTTTTTGTTTAAAGGAGACAGGATCTGCTTCTTGGGCCTGTGTCAAACACTGTCCATGTCTTATTCCTTTTTGCTGTGAAACCTCTTCAAACCCACCAGGTCACAGGTGACAAGATGACCTAGGGGAAGCTGAGGGGTGCAAATGCTGGCAGGATGAAGCCATGTGATTTTGCTCTTTCTGATAAGCTAATCTTTTAGCCAGAGATCATATTCCTTTCTTCCCAGATACACTGGATTCAGGTTACATTTATGTTTCTCTGGGGAGTAAGGTGTCCAAATTTCCACCATCAGTAAGTAAAGCCCTTGGGACAGCGGTACACTAATCTTCCCCCTGTAATGGTTATAAGTTCAACCCTAAAGGCTCCGAGTGACAGGCTGAGGGGCCTGGAACAAGCCCGGAGTGTTAGTGGGACGAGGTGGGGGTGGTCCTGAAAGCTGGAAAGGGCCAGGCTATAAAGTCCCACCTCATGATTTCGCCCAGCACAGCATGGCTTTTATTTCATTTGGTTGTTTGGTGAATTAATTCATGAATCCTACTTTAGCAGGTCTTTACACAAGCTCAGCCCAAGTCTAGGTGGTATGGAATATGGGAGAGACAAAAACTTTGAGACACAGACTCAGCCCATAAATTTAATACCTAGAAAAAGATCAACATGTGAGATCTATTCATTAAGCCATCAGTCCAGTGGTCCAGCTATTATTCCTTTCTTCCTCCTGTTCTTCCTTCCTTCCACCCATCCATCTGTCCATCCATCCATCCATCCTGTCATCCACACATCTACCCATTTATCCAGTGATGTGGTCTAGATCTTATTTGTACCCATGATGCTCCTGGTTCAATAATATACATTCTTTTAAGATGAGGGGGATGAAACAGCTGAGTCAAGCTCTCTACCCAGAAGGAAGCCGGGGTCGGTCTGAAGAGAACTGGCCTAGTCCCTGAGGGGCCCCATTCAGCCTTTCAGTAAGGAGCCCGCTGGGCCCTGGCTACTGGGGGACACAGATGAGCATGGCAACCTGGGTCCAATCAGAAGGTAGAAACCACATAATATCTAAAACAGGGGACTCTCACTCTGAAGGATAATTAACTATGGTAAAAGAGTAACTGCAAGCTGAAGGATATGCTATACAGTTCGCTAGGGCTGAGGGGGAGTACCTGGAAGGAAAGACTTGGAAGGGCTCAGATCTTGATGGGGAGGGTGCTGTTCAGCTTTCTGGGTAGCAGGGGGGCTCACTGCCAGGTCGGAGCTGGCCTGAGGTTGCTGGGCAAACAATGGCAACCGAGACCTAGAGGAATTCCCTGGTGGATCTGTGATTAGGACTCCATGCTCTCACTACCAAGGACCTGGGTTCAATCCCTTGTCGGGGAACTAAGATCCCACAAGCTGTGGCGTGGTCACAGGGAAGACCTCCAGAGCCCCCACTACCGGGCAAGCCGCACGGGGGAGGGGAGGGCGTGAGAGGAGCGGTGGCGGTTGTGAGTTGCAGATGTGGCAGCCACACGCAGAGCAGCTGCCCGCGGGACTGCGGGCACTGTCACGGGCCAGTGGCCTTCAGGGCGAGTGGACAGCAGGCGGGTGCAGGTTTGGGGAGGGCGCTGGCTTATTTGGAAAGGGCTGCAGAAAGGCTGCCCCCAGGCTGAGCCAGAGGGGTCGAGTCTGGGCGGGTGGCTGAGACGAGCTCTGCTGGATGGTCTCCTCCCCACACGGCTCACCTCGACCCCACCGGAAATCACAGGAAGCCCCTTCCTGTCTCATGCCTCCCCGCCATGCGCCCTCTGGTTAGCTTCATGCTAAAGGAGATGTGCTGAAAAGAATTCAGAATTGACTCCTGTATACAGACCTGTACTGAAGGGTGCGTTTTCAGGTCTGGTTCCTTCACGAACCTTCTCGAGGCCCACCTTTCAGCCTGACCTTGACCTTGCACACTTTCCCTCTAGGCCTCGGGCTCTATGCCCTGCCTGGGCCACCTTAACCTGAACTGGTTTACCCTGCCCATCAGCTCACAGGCGGTCTCCCTGGCCATGTGCAAACCCCTCTGCCCTGGTGACTCTGCTGCCCTCCAGTTTCTGACGACCGTGGCTAGTGTCTGCGGCTTCTCTCCGCACCACCCCTCTCTGACCCTTCCAGAGCCCTGCATACAGCAAGTGTGTAATAAGCATGTGGTGAGCTGCTTGTACTGTGTATATGCCGGAGCTCTGGCCCAGGCTTACCCAGCCCTGAGCTTGGGAAGCCGCGTGGAGTCCAGTCCCTGTAGGCTGGGTGGCTGAACTGGGTGTCACCCTTGCTGATCTTTAGGACTGGTCTGATCTTCAGTATCTGAGGGGTGTGTGTGGGGGGAGGTGGCAGAGGAAGTTTCCCTGGAGGAAGAAGCTGCAGCTGGTCCTGGAAGCATGGCAGGATTTGGAGCTTTGGTAGGGACCAGGCAGGACGATGCTGCGGCATGGGGCAGGGAAGGGAGGTCGGCAGGTAGGCAGTGCCCCCTTGGGTATGCCTTAGCATGTCTGGCCTGGCTCTGGAGCTCTTGGCTCTGCCATCACTTGCTGTAACTTGGGCAAGTGGCTTGATCTCTCTGAGCCTCTGTTTCTCAGTCTGTAAAATGGAAAAAATTGTCAGAGTGCCCACCTCATAGGGTAGTCCTCAGAATTAAGTGGACTAGTGCATATCAAACACTCAGCACACTGTCTGGCACAGATCAGGTGCACAGTAAAAGGGCCCTCTTGTTACTATTACTATCACCATCATAAGAGCTGAGTCGGAAGTGCTTCCAGAGGCTCTAGCCACAGGTTGGCTGAACCAGGCTTCCCAGGGTACACTGAAGCCATGTAATGACCCAGGGCCCCAGAAAAGATTCACTGTGTCCCTAAAAGAATTTGTTTTTAGGGAGCTTGGCTCCTCTCTGGCCACTTTGACCTTAGAGAAAGAGAGGATGGCATGACTTTCCTTTTCCCTCTGAGCAATGCTATCATTATTTGTGCCCTCACATTATAAAGAGGATAAAAAATGTGGCCTAGGGAGGCTGAGGGTGCTACCCAAGGACACACAACTTGTGAGTGCAGAGGCTGGGACTGAGGCCCAGATCCCCAAACCCATGCTAAGGGGTTTCTTCAGCTTCCCCCATCCCAACCATCCCATGTCTTTCCTGCCTCCGCCTTCCCCCCAATACCCAGGACTGCCCTGGGGGAGGCAGGGAGGGCTGGGTGATCGGAGGCACACCCGGGTGGATTTCCATGCAAGGAGGAGGTGGAGCCTGCTGGTGCCTCTGTCTGTAGGGGGTGGATCTGCTGGGATAAAGTGATGCTGTCTGTGGTTTGGCTCCTCCAGTGCAGGGCCCACATCAGGATGGAGACTGGCTATGCTGACCTGGGTCCTTCTCTCCCTCACTCCAGTCTGGTTTGGCCCCGCAGATTTCAGGCAGGCCTTCACCCCTCTCTGGCCTCAGGAGTCCCCTGTGCACAATGGGCACAGAAGTGTCCTTGATCTTCCACACCTGTGAGCTCCCTTTAGGTGGAGGACAAAACCCCATTTCTCCAGCAGCCCCCTGGGACTCACCACCTTCAAGGTGCCCCCAGCCATGCCCCTCAAGGGTCTCACCAGGAGCAGAGCAGAGGCTGGGCACCCTGAGGCCCCAGGTCTAACTCCAGCTCTGTGGCCAGCTGATCTTGTGGCCCTGGGGTCAACCTGCCTTCATTGCCCTCCAGATCTGGAGAAAGCCCTCATGCTAGCATTTACCACCTCCTGGCATCTCCTCCAGGAGGGTCTCCCTTGAGGATGCACCACTGGGCCATAGCTCTTTGCCCTCTGTGAGTGTCAGGGGGCCCAGTCGTGATGGTCTAGCCCACACGTCCCAGGCCCTTGCACCCGCCGACTCCTTGCCTGAAACACCTTCCCCTGCCTTGCAGCGCTGGCTGTGTTTGCCCCTCAGGCATCAGCTCTAACACCCTCTGCTCCAGGGCTCTTCTGTTCTGGAATAACCCCCTCTTCTCTCCCTGTCCCATCTCCCAGTTCACTGGCTTCCACCACCCTTGGCTCCCCAGGACTGACCCGGCTCTGTGCTTTCCACTTGCAGATGGCCTGTCCCCCCAGGCTCCAGGAGCGCCCTTAGGATAGGAAACGCAGCTCCTTTGCTTGGTGTGGCATCTCTCGCCCCTGCACAGGCCTGGCACACAGTGGGTCCTAGGTAAACATGAAAGGAATGAGTGCCAACAGTGTGTCCAGTCCTGTGGGAGGCACTGAGTCTCGGGAAGGGGAAGTGTGAGCCCCGGTGGCTGCTCTGGTGACCACATCTCCTCCCCAGTGCCCGCCCTGGGGCAGCCATCCGTGTCCTCTGTGCTATTTATGTTGGAACAGGCTGAATCGTCACGTGAGCTTTGGGGCTCCTGTTCTCTGGGCCTCTAGATAATTATCTGGGCCTTATTAAACCCTTAATTATCCAAGCAGCTAATCAGGCTCCCAAATATAAGGGCTTCCTCATCGCAGGGTGGGGAGGCAGGGGCCAGTCATCAGCAGGACATCCCCAGGCTCGGCAAGGTAAGGACAGGCTCCACCCGTGGGCCTCTCCCCAGACAGTGTCTTTTTCAGCCCTGTCATTTTACAGTTGAAAACATTGAGGCTCAGAGTGGGCGAGAGACTTGCCTGAGGTCACACAGTAACTGGGTGGTAGGACCAGGGCTTGGATCTATGTCCTGACTCCCACCTAGTGCTCTGAACCTGACAGGAAGCCACCAGACATTCACAAACCTCAGATGCTGTAGGATCTGGGCAAGATCAAGGAGACAGCAGATCTGGGGTGCCTCCTTGGGTTCCATCTGAGGCCAATGGGAGACAAGGGAGGCTCTGCTTTGCAGGAGCTCAGAGCTGAGCAGAGGCAGCAGCGGGTGGGGGGACGGTGATGGTAGGGGCATTTGGCAAGAAGAAAGCGAAGGACTCCAGATGGAGGAAATAGTGTGAGTAGAAGATGGGGCTGGGCAGCAGGAAACACTCGTCTTGGGGGGATGGATCAGATACATGCTCAGGTTCTGCCTACGGTCTTCAAGCTGGAGAGAGTTGGAGGTTGAGGGGAGGCTTCATGGTGGAGGAGGCAGGGGCTGAAATTAGGACTTGAGGGATAAGCAAGGAGGAGGCAGGTGTTTGAGGGAGGGACGGCTTAGGCAAAAGCACAAACACAACCAGAAACAAAACCCTGGCACTGACCCTTTGTCCCGGAAACACCTGTCTGACTGTGTTCCTCAGTGAGTGACATTGCTCAGTTGTGTCCAACTCTAGCCCACCAGGCTCCTCTGTCGTGGAATTCTCCAGGCAAGAATACTGGCGGGGGTGTTCCTCAAGCCGCTTATTATTCCAAGAGGGCAAAAATCCCTGCTCTGAGTGGCCTTGACACCTGACATCAGTTCTGGTCTGGGAATGGGGGGACTGGGGTGGCGCTCAGTCTTGGGGCTCGGTCTCCCCACCTTAGGGGTAGGGCAGGGCTAGAGAAGACATTTACCCAGCCCCTTCAAGCTCTGCTGCCGAGTGCTGAACTCCATAGTCACCCACAGGATGAACTTCAGAGATCTGGCACTAGGTTTGTTCACAGGGATAGAAGAAACACCGTGATTGATTATTTTCAAGCTCAGATAGATATCTAAAAATTGAATGGGACGAGAGACAAATAGAACACAGTTTCACTTAGCAAATATTGATTGTAGCCTCGATGGTCTCCTTGTTTTTTTTTTTTTTTATACACTGGCTGCTTTTCATCCTTTAGGCCTCAGCCTAAACATCTCCTCCTTAGAGAGTCCTTCCCTGATGCCCACCCCCACTCCCTAATCCCTCATACACATTGCATCCCATTCGATTTCACCTCGCCAAGATTCAGGACGAGCAGGACTGTCTCCGCTGTGTGTGCCTTGTAGCCCGGCCTGCTTGACACACAGCGGGGACTCAGTAAGTGTGAGCTGAATGGACAAACACACACGGGCAGGCGTGGGCTCGACTGGAAAGAGGGCCCCCAGGAGGTGCCCGTTTCTGTTTCTGGGTCAGTGGCTGGGCCGGCTGTCAGCAAGCTGGAGCCCATCGGGAACTCTTCCTCTTCGGTGACACAGGCCTGCCTCAGTGGCCGCCCCACCTTGATTCTTTTCAGCCGCAGCTCAAACCTGAAATAAACACTCTGCCTCTGGTTGGAAGAATTTCAGGTCTTGGTAAGTAGTCCACAGGAAGAAAGGTTGTCTGGGAGCCCAGGGATGGGAAGGGGGTTTCCTGGGAGTTTTGAAGGATCTGAGGTCAGAGGTCACCATTTGATTCTATACTCACTGACTGGGAGACCTTGGTGCTGGTTCAAACTATGCCTTGATTTCCCTATTGGTGAGGCATTGTCTTCAGGGGCCTTAAGGGGCTGTGAACTGAGATTCCTGGAAGGGAGGCTGAGCTGGGGGAGGTGGGGGATGCCCTGGGCTGTCGTGTGAGGGCTAGGGGAGTGGAGGTTCCCCCATTCCCACACTGCACTGCATGGGGAATTCTTGGATCAGGACCAGGAGGGAATTCCCTCTGTGGCCCGGGCACTGCTCTTTGAGCCACAACTTGAACACATGAAAAATTGCAGCTAAACCTCCCACCAACCCTATCAGGCAGGCTGATCAGAATGCATCAGGCCCACAGATGAGGAAGCTGAGGCTTAGAGAGGGAAGTGACCTGCTCGGGGTGACTCCAAAAGACCTGGTGTTTCATCCGGACACCCTTGGGCCCTTTGGGAGGAGGCAGGCATGAGGTTCTCTGAACTGGCTGGAGTCCAAAGGCTCCTAGACTTCTGAGATCATCCAGGGGGCACTGTCTGCTCTGGAGCACGAGAGGTTCCCGGGAGAACCAGGGCCTGCTGAGCTGCACCCAATTCAGGCCCTATGGCACAGGTGGAGCCATGTTGTGGATCTTGCGTCTGGTGCTCTGCAGCCTGCTGACTCCCACGCGAGCAGACCCTGGGGCACTGCTGCGGCTGGGCATGGACATCCTGAATCGCGGTGAGCTGGCGCAGGGTGTTGGCAGGGAGTGTGGGAGAGGTGTGTGACTGGGGTTAGGTAGTGACTGCCCATGTTTACATAGACTTGAGGGCTCTGTGATCCTCAGAGTAAACTTATAAGCAATGTGTTATTCTTCCATTTTAGAGAGAGGAGAGGAAACTGAGACCTAGAGAAAATAGGATGACCTTCCCAAGGTCCCCCAACAAGCTGAAGGCAGAGCTGGAAATTCTCCCTCCTGTAGCCTCTCCTTGGCCCTGATGGCAGGGGTTGGTGTCCACAAGTGGGTCATCGGGGTGACAGACATGAGCCAAATCCCAGCTCTGCCAACAATTTACTCTGTGACCTCAAACAAGCCAGTTACCTCTCTGTGTTGCCAGTGTGCTCATCAGTGGATGTAAAATGTAAAGAAATGTGAAATAGTGGGACTTCCCTGGTGGTCCAGAGGCCGCTCCGAACTCCAGTGCCGGCAGCCTGGGTTCAATCCCTGGTCAGGGACCTAGATCCCACAGGCTACAACTAAGAGTTTGCCTGCTGTCACTAAATACCCTGCACACTGCGACTAAGTCAGTGCAGCCAAGTAAATAAAAATATATATTTAAAAATGTAAAATGGTAAACTGTCCTTTTGGGGCAGGATCAAATGAAATTGTGATACAAACTCCCCGTGGCTCAGAAGGTAAAGAATCTGCCTACAGTCCATGGGGTCGCAGAGAGTTGGATACGACTGAGAAACTAACACACTTCAGATGAAATTGAGATGAAAAGGCTCTGAGGGTTCTTTACTAAGAGGTATTTTCCACCCTCAGCTCTGTGACCCTCAGGGAAGTCACATCCAGGCGCAAAGAGCTAACGATTTTGTCAGCTCAGAATTTGTCCCCTCTCTGGGAACTAGCTTGTGACTATTACAGGGTGTTTCTGGCACAGTATCATTTGGGGTGGGGGCCCCCAGGCCTGGGGAATCAGAATGTCTTGGCTTCAAGCACAGTATCTCTACTTTAACAAGCTCCCAGTTGAATTCCCTAACCACCCCGGATTGAGAGTGTCTGGGCTACAGCGTAAAGCCCTCTAACTTGAGGTTCAAGGCCTCCGGGATGTGCCCTGGAAACTGCTCCAGAGTCCAGTCCTGTCCTCCCCACTCCAGCCACCCTGCGTTCCTCTCTCCTCTCTTGCCACGCCACCTCCTTCCCCTCTTCCCGCCTCTGCCCTTGGTGCGTCCTTTGCCCTGAGCCACCTCCTTTACCCCTTTGCTTCCTGGTGAAAATCCTATTCTTCCTTTAAGGACCAACTGACAGGTCACCTCCTCCTGGAAACCTGCCCCAGCTCTTCCTTTCCTGGCCCAAACCTGTCATGCGGTTCCTCTAGCTGCTTGAACTTCTTATGGCTCTTATCACTTTTATTTACAATATATTTCTTGCTTGCTTTTTTTAAAAAAAATTTTGACTGCACTCCACGGCACGTGGGACTTCAGTTCCCTGACCAAGGATTGAATCTGCACTCTCTGCAACGAGACGTGGAGTCTTAACCACAGCACTGTCTTAACCACAGTACCGGCAGTCCTGGCTCTCATCACTTTTTCTTCTTTTAATGATGAATTTTTATGTGGTACTCAAAAATACAGCTATTTTACAATGTCTAATTCCAAAATATGCATTCTATTGAACGCGAGCACATTTCTGTTGGGTATGTAATTAGTAGCAGAATTTCACGGTTATAGAATATATTCTATTCAGCTTTCATAGATTCTGCCAAAATATTTTCCAGTAGAATTCACTGTATTGTTTATTGTATTTTTAGTTGCAGTATACAATGTTATGCTAGTTTCTACTGCATAACAACGTGAGTCAGCTCTGAGTATACCTATATGCCCCCCTACCCTTGGACCTCTCTCCCACGCTCTCTCCCCACGCCACCCCTCTAAGTCATCTCAGAGCCCGGAGCTGAGCTCCCTGTGTTATGCAGCAGCTTCCCCCTGAAAAAAGTGAAAGTTAGTCTCACAGACATGTCCAGCTCTTTGTGGCCCCATGGACTGCGGCCTGCCAGGCTCCTCTGTCCACGGGATCCTCCGGGGGAGAGTTCCCACTAGCTATCTGTTACCACAGTAGCGTCTGTATGTCGATGCTGCACTCTCAGTTCACCCACCCTCTCCCTCCTCTCGTCACTCCCTGCTGTTTTTGTTGGTGACTCTGTCTCCCCCGTGAGGCTGGAAGAGGGCAGGGTCTGCACACGACTTGTTTCTGGGATGCCTGAGAGACTGGCCAGGGAAGGAAGCAGTGAGGAGCCCAGGTGAGGGTCTATCTGACTCTTCTCCTTTCCAGAGGTCCAGAATGCCATGGATGAGAGTCATATCCTGGAGAAGATGGCAGCTGAGGCGGGCCAAAAACGCCCAGGAATGAAGCCTATCAAGGGCATCACTGAGTGAGCAAGGGAGGAGCTTCATGAGCTGGGGGAAGGGGGTGGTGGTTAGGGCAGAGGGTGGTGGGTAACGCTATGCCCAGGACCTGAGTGAAAGAGCTGATACAGGACATGGGGCCTCTTTCTGGCTTTGCTGCTGGCTTGCTGTGTGACCTTGGGCAGGTCACTGCTCTTGCCTGGACCTCAGTCCCCTCAGTCACCCACTGGGGACAATTCTAGTCCTGTTGTGAGCAGGGCCATTGGGAGGAGGAAGTGAAGTTGGAAAGTCAGACTCCAACCCCCTGCACGAAGCAGGAGTTTGCTGAATGAACGTGAAATTGAATGAAAAATCCTCCAGTGGCTGAATGGAAACAATCATCTAAGGACAGGGGCAAACTAGTTTCGTTGCTTGCATCATACGGGATTGATTAGTAGGGGCTGTCTGGAATGATGTACTGGGGAGGGTTCTGAGACACTTTGTGGACTTAGCAGGAAATAGCAGTGTGATCGGTTACAGTGTCTGCCAAGAGCTCTGGGTGGGCAGGTGAAGTAAATGTGCCCCAACTTTGTTATCCCAGATCTTGACTGGTGGTTCTCAGCCAGGAGTGATTTTGCCTCCAGGCGACATCTGGCAATGTCTGGAGACATTTTTGATTGTCCCAACTTGTAGAGTGGGGGAGGGGGAGTGCATCCAGTCCCTGTGGTGAGCGGAAGCCACGGTTTCTATGAAACATCCTACAATGCACAGGACAGCCCACAACACAGGATGGTCTTGCCCCAAATGTCCATAGCATCACTGATGAGAAACTCGGATCTAAGCAAACCTCTTCTTTTTGTCAGTGGGGAAACCGAGGCCTACAACAGGGAAGGGAGCAGCCCAGGGTCACAAATTAAGCCACATATCATCTAACCCACAAGAAGAGCTTTCTGTGTACAGACTGGTTCATGTTCAGCCTTTTGTTTGCGTTTCACGACAGCCCCAGAGATAGGTTTATCCCTATGACATGGGATGGGGGATTTACCCAAGGCCTCCCAGCAAAGTGGTGGAGGAGTGCGTTGAGGGGTCTCACCTGTCCAGCTCTCACTGCTCAAATGTCTGCCCCTCCCAGTCTGAAAGTGAAGGATGTGCTGCTGCCTGTCATCACAATGAACTTCACGCCTGGGGTGGGCGTCTTCCAGTGTGTGTCCACGGGCATGACCATCACTGGCAAGAGGTGAGTATGGCAGGGAGAAGAGAAGGAAAGGACTTTGTCTCACTCTTATATGCCCGTTGATTGAGTACCTACTGTGTACCATGCTGCGGTCTGAGATAATGCAAAGTTGTTTCCTACCTTTGATGGGAAACAGACCTAAGCACAGATAATCACAGACTGATAGATTGGCCTGGGACAGAAGAAATATTGACAGGGTGTAGGGGCTGGGGATTAGAAAAGGCTTTGGGGAGATGATGACAGCTGAGCAAAGCAGGGTTTTGAAGGATGTGTAGGAGTTCACCAAAGCAAGAGAGGAGAGGAAAGGCTGGTTGTGTGAACGTGGGCAGGTCCCATCCCTCTTTCTGTCCCATGGCATGGTCTCCCACCCTTTACCCCTCTCAGAGAGGCTGAGATTGTGGCCACAGTGGCAGTGGTGCCCTGATGTCTGCCTGCCCCCCACCTCCAGCTTCATGGGTGGAAACATGGAGATCATCGTGGTCCTGAACATCACAGCCACCAACCGGCTTCTGCAGGATGAGGAGACTGGCCTCCCCATGTTCAAGAGTGAGGGCTGTGAGGTCATCCTGGTCAGTGTGAAGACAAACCTGCCTAGCAAGTGAGGTTCTCTGTGGTTGGGGAGGAAGGCTTGGTCCACCTTGCCAGCCCGACCCAGCATCCCACTTCCTGAGCCACTGAACTCCTTAGCCATGTCCCTGCATGTCCTGTGCCTAACTTCCTGCCATCTATGCCTCTGTCCCCATTCTCTGTGTCCAGCATGCTGCCCAAGGTGGTCAACAAGTTCCTGGACAGCACCCTACATAAAGTTCTTCCTGGTCTGGTGAGTGCCCAGAGTGAGCCTCCGCCCCTCATCCCCGGCACTGCTTAGACCAGGGCTGGCAAGTGCGTTTCATCTAGGCTGATCTCGATCGACTGTTGGCGGCTGATGAGGCTCCTGAGGCTGTGGCTGGCTCAGTGATCAGCTAGTGATGTCTGCCATAAGCAGAGGGGGAGGAAATGGCAGCTGGTACCGCACAGCTTGCCAACCCTGCTGAGTGCACTGGTCCCTGGGACTCTGCCATTGACTTTCTGTATGACTTGTGGCTTTGGTTCCCCCTCCAGTCCCTATCCCACCAGGGCCCTTGAGACTCCCCATGGAGTAACATTCAGCTGTGAGAATGGGGCCCTCCACTCAGGGCCCCCTTCAGCCCAGGGCTTTCTCTTCTTCCAGATGTGCCCTGCCATTGATGCAGTTCTGGTGTATGTGAACAAGAAGTGGGCCAGCCTGAATGGTATGTAGCCCTAGCCATGCCTTGCTCCCACATGGGGTCAGCAGGATGGCTAGAAGTTTTGGATGTCCCACTCCCCATTCAAGTGCCTGCTCCTGGCCCGGCCTTGGGACTAGAGGAGGTCTGAGGTCATGGAGTCCACTCCTCCCCGCAATGTCCAGAGGGGGAGCCTTAGGCCCTGAGGGGCTGTCCTTACCTCTCAGCCCTCCACCCAGCGTTCTATCTATCACCCTCCCAGACTCCAAGGACAGCAGCCTTTGTTTACAACAGCTCATCCACAAACCTTGTACCACGAAGAGTAATTCCAGTAGTAACCCCACCCTTTTCTTTGTCAAGGGAAAACAGCCGCCTCTATCACTGTGGGGTCCACAGGGCTCCCCAAGACCAGGAGGAGAAACCCCAGTGGCTGAGACTGAGGAAAACTGGTTCATGTGCCCAGCAGAGTGGCCTGGGACATTATTTCACACCTCCAGTTCTCAGTCTGTGCATCTGTAAACTGGAACCAATAATCCTGACGCCACCAATCTGCTGTGAGAACTGAGCTGGACAACCCTTGGTAAACTCTCAGGCTCTGTATTTACAGGGTGATGTGAGGTGGCATGATTTTCTAGATCAGGCGCCATTGCCTCCATTCTGCAGATGAAACTACTGAGGCCCAGAGATGCTAAGCAGTTTGCCTTGTATCACAGAGAGGGCCGGGGTCCTGGCATCCAGGCCAGGTTCAGGTGGCAGCTGGCTGGAGCTGGCTTCTCCAGACTGTCCCTGGGCTGGTGTCTCTCTGAGTGAACCTTCATCTTTGTGCAGCCCCCATGCCTGTGGGCCAGATGGGCACTGTCCAATATGTCCTGACATCCGTACCGACCACTACACCCAGCTACATTCAAGTGGACTTCAGTGTAAGCACCAAAAGGCATCAGCCGGCAGAGGTCTCACTGGCTTGAGTGGTGGGGGCTGGCTGCTTCTGCCAGGGCCGGTGGCTGGGCTGGGGTTGCAGAGGGTGGGAAGGGCCTCTTTCTCTTTCTGCTCTCAATACGAACCCCAAATCCTGAGCTAATTTCTGGGATGGCCAAGTCCACACCCACACCCCTGAGGCTGCCTGCTTCTCCCAGTGAGTGGCTTGCCCACTGTCGTTGTATAGAAGAGAGCACCCAGCCTAGCAGGGAGGCAGGATTTGGTTAGGGCCTCACCCAGGACTCCAGAACCCTGGTGACCAGGTGACTGCATCTCCCAGGAATGGAAAGAAGAATCCCAAGTCGTCATCTGCCTGTGAAGTCTTCCTCCAGGGGGGGTCTTACAGGCTGCACGTTGTCTTCCATTTACCTCTTTCTCTTGAGGTTAAAATAGTAAACGAGGGCTCTAATCATATAGAATCAGATTAACTGAGGTTACTTACACAATCCTATGTGGAGCTGCCAGTGGTTTAGTGATTGACTCCATTATCCTTGGCCTCAGTCTACCTATCTGTACGCTGGGAGAGTTGAGCCACTCCACACTGCTCTGGCTCAACCATTTTATGACTTGCTTGCTGACTTGGGCACCACAGACTTCCCTGGTGGCTCAGATGGTAAAGAGTCTGTCTGCAGTGCAGGAGACCTGGGTTCGATCCCTGGGTCAGGAAGATCCCCTGGAGAAGGAAACCCACTCCAGTATTCCTGCCTGGAAACTCCCATGGATAGAGGAGCTTGGTGGGCTACAGTCCATGGGGTCACAAAGAGTCGACTACTAACACTAGGCTGGTTTGAGCACCATTCGTTTGGAGGGCTGAGGCTTGCGCATGGTCAGGGCTGAGTGTCTCTCCCCTGGCTGTCCCGCAGCCTGTGGTGCAGCAGCAAAAGGGCAGCGCCGTCCAGCTTGCGGACGATGCTGGAGGGGCTGAGTTCCCTGAGGACCATGCTGAAGGCTCCTCGCAGCTGCTGCTCTCGGCCGCCTTCCTCACGGCAGAGCTTGCTCTTCTGCAGAAGTCCTTTGATGTAAAAGTCAAGGATACGATGGTGAGCTGCCCAGTGACCACACCCCCCATATCTGCATCTGCCCCCTGTAATGACAGTCCCTGCCCAGACTGAGAATTATCCTGGGGTTGTGAGTAATGCTAGGACCGGGAGGGGCCAGGACAGATTTCTATCGTCGTTTCACCCCATCATCCACCACCTCTCTGTCCATGTAGCCACTGTGTATTCATCTGTCAATTCGACTGTCCATACACCAGGCATTTATCCACCAACCTACAGCTCCTCTGCATTGTTCATCCATCCACCTTCTTTTTTTCCAGTCTGCCTTGTTACTATGTAGTCATGTCCTAGACTCTATCCTTTTAGCTAGAATCCACGCAACCCTCCATACCATCCATACCTAGAACAGGGGCTGATACTATTGAATGAATGAATCTATGTATCTGCCATTTACCACCAAAACACCCAGATACCCACCCATCTACTCATCCATTCTCCATTATCCATCCTCCTACTCATTTACTGATCCAGCCAGCCAGCCATCAATCCATCCATTCATTCATTCATCCCCACTGATCCCCATTCTCGCATCCATGCACCCACCATCCATTTGTGGACCTTTCTATTCATCCCTCCACCCATCAATCCATTCATCATCCATTCTCCCATCCATTTATCAGATGATTCCACCATTTTCCCACCTACCCATCCTCCCTTCTCCATTATTCCTTTCATGCCTCCATGCAGCCATCCACCTGCTATCTATTATTCATTCTCCTACACAAACACCCATCCATCAATCCACCCATCCATTCACCCACTTATCTGTTTATACTTTTTCTCCATCTACCTATCCATCTGTGAATCCCTTCACCCACGTCCTCTTATCCATTGCATTTACCCATTCTCCCATCTCTCTGTCTACTTTTTCATCAAACAAAATTTTCTTAGTGCATGATCTTGTACTCAGAGGTATGGGCATTGGAATGTGTGAGCCACAGTCTGGGCTATCCAGGAGCTCATTATCTACTTAATCAAAGAGTGATAACTATTTTGATGAAGGACCTTAGAGGGCATGTCTTTTTAAGTCAGAGGAGAGGTTTGTTAGGATGAACCAGGGAAGCCTTCAGCAATCCTAACTTTGACTATTATTTTGTAGATCGGTGAGCTGCCCCCCCAAACCACTGTGACACTGGCTGGCTTCATCCCTAAAGTAAGTGCCCCAGCTCTCCATAATCACCATAATCACCTGCCCTGTTCTGCATCCAGGCAAATGTATTTTCAATACCATGTCTCCCTTGTCCAGTGTGGAATCATCCCAATTTCTCCGTAAAGTAGTCTTTGGGCCCCCCCACAGGAACGCCCAGGTTTTGTGTGTTGTAGTTTCTATGTCCAGTATAGAAATAGCCGGATTTTCTGTTTTGTTTCCTTTATTTCCCGATCGACATATCCCAGCCTTTGCATATAGTACTTCCAAGGTAGAAATCACCTATTTCATGTCAGACTCCTGGTTTCAACGGAAACCACCAGTCTGAGGATTGGCCCTGAGGGAGTTTCCTGGTTTCCGTAGGTGGCTGAAGCCTACCCAAAGCCGAAACCCCTGGTGACCCAGATCAGGATAAACAAGCCCCCCAAGGTCACCATGAAGACCGGCAAGAGCCTGCTGCACCTCCACGGCACCCTGGAGATGTTTGCTGCTCGGCGGCGGGGCAAGCCGCCTGTATCCCTCTTTGTCCTGGAAACTGTGAGTGGATTTTTTTCCCAGCTAAGCCCAACTTATGGACATTTGAAGCTGGAGGGTAGGCTTTTAGCTCATAGTCAAGCAATGGATTGAAGGGTTCTTAGTTAATCTTGATTATTTGGTCATAACCTTCTGGGCACTGTCACCTACTGTCCGATTTTGGGCTCTGCAATTGAACCTCCAAGTGACTAGAAAGATCATTTCTTTCTCTTCCCTCCCCCCATCCCTCTCTTTCCTGTTCATCTTCCCACCCTCTGACATTCATTAGCATCTATAATGGCAGTGAAAGTCTCACTCAGGGAACTATAGGAACCTAGAGAGATTGCAAATCTATTTTGAGGAAATCACAGAGCACTTCCTAGAGGAGGTGATGCCTGAGCTATGTTTTGAAAGTTGAGCAGGATCTGGCCAGGGAAAGGGTTGAGGTTGGGGAGGTTGGTGATGGAGGGTACTCCACATAGAGTAACAGGATGTGGCCTGGAGCAAAAACATGGTATGTTCAGGGACCCACAAACATGCCAGGATTTCTGATAGTGCTGTCGTGGGCTGGGTACAGGGAGGATGAGGATCCTGGGCTAGGGGAATGGGGAGACTGCTGTGTTCAGTTCCTGAGGGTGAGGTGGTCAGAGAGGAAGACTCTTGCTCTGTCTTGGTAGTGGTGGCGGTTCTGGGAAGGTCGTAGAGCCCCTGGTTTTACCAAACCTGATGGGGGACCCACTGCCTTCTTCCTGCTTTACCCCCACTCTGTGTCAGCACTTCAACCTGAAAATCCAGTACTCAGTTCATGAGGACCGGCTGCAGATGACCACCTCTCTGGACAGGTAGGAGTCTGCTGCCCAGGTTGGCATCCCTGTACCCCGGCCTAGGCACCACCAAGACCACTTGGTTTCCTGCTCCAGGGCCTTCCTCTGACCCAGCCAGCACAGCCCACACTGCCAGGCCCCTCTGGTCTCTATGCCTGCTCTAGAACCCTCATTGGCTCCCCATTGTATGCACGATCTTTTGTCGAATCTTAGCCTGGCGCTCAAGGCCCTTCTCAAATTCTCCCACCACTGTTCCCACCAATCCACTAGGCTCTTGCACAGTGAGTCTGATCATGTGATCCTGTGATCATGTTCCCTTTTTCACAAACAGGCTTTTACCCATGCCATCCAAATGCCACCTGCTAGTCAGTGCCCACCTCAAATATTACCTTCTCTAGGAACACTTTCTTTATACTGATAACAGTCAACAATTATAGAGCTCTATCTATGTGTCATGCCTCGTTCTGTATTCAGTTGCTGAATACTTTTTGTATTCGTCATAATTTCTTGTCTGATGTGTTGGGTACCAAGGCTCTATGGGTTGTAAGAGACGATTCTGACTGTAACTCGCTTAAACCCTAAAGGGCCTCTTGAGTCACAGGGCCAAAGTCTCTAGCAGTGGCTCTCCCCTTTCAGGCGCGGCTGGGCCGAGGAGCACAAGAATCCGCAAAGTGCATCCCTCTCTTCCCTTGGTTTTTGCTGTCTACTTTGTTGGACATTCTCAGGCAGCTGCTCCCCAGTTGGTGGCAAAGTGACCCCAACAAGAAGAGAGACGTTTTATTTAACCGTTCTAACAAAATCCCAAAGGCTGTGTTCATTGGTCTAGTCTGGATCACATGACCGACTCTAAGCTAATCACTGTGACTCTTTATTGCCAAATTCAGACTGAAATTGAAGAAAGTAGAGAAAACCACTAGACCATTCAGGTATGACCTGAATCAAATCTATTATGATTATACAGTGGAAGTGACAAATAGATTCAAGGGACTAGATCTGATAGACAAAGTGCCTGAAAAACTAGGGATGGAGGTTGATGACATTGTACAGGAGACAGTGATCAAGACCATCCCCAAGAAAAGGAAATGCAAAAAGGCAAAATGATTGTCTGAGGAGGCCTTACAAATAGCTGAGAAAAGAAGAGAAATGAAAGGCAAAGGAGAAAAGGAAAGATACACCCACCTGAATGCAGAGTTCCAAAGAATAGCAAGGAGAGTTAAGAAAGCCTTCCTCAGTGATCAATGAAAAGAAATAGAGGAAAACAATAGAATGGGAAAGACTAGAGATGTCTTCAAGAAAATTAGAGATACCAAGGGAACATTTCATGCAAAGATGGGCACAATAAAGGAACAGAAATGGTATGGACCTAACAGAAGCAGAAGATATTAAGAAGAGGTGGCAAGAATACACAGAAGACCTGTACAAAAAAACATCTTTATGACCCAGATAACCATGATGGTGTGATCACTCACCTAGAGCCAGACATCATGGAATGTGAAGTCAAGTGGGCCTCAGGAAGCATCACTATGAACAAAGCTAGTGGAGGTGATGGAATTCCAGTTGAGCTATTTCAAATCCTGAAAGATGATGCTGTGAAAGTGCTGCACTTAATATGCCAGCAAATTTGGCAAACTCAGCAGTGGCTGCAGGACTGGAAAAGGTCAGTTTTCATTCCAATCCCAAAGAAAGGCAATGCCAAAGAATGCTCAAACTGCCGCACAATTGCACTCATCTCACACGCTAGCAAAGTAATGCTCAAAATTCTCCAAGCCAGGCTTCAGCAGTACACGAACTGTGAACTTCCAGATGTTCAAACTGGATTTAGAAAAGGCAGAGGAACCAGAGATCAAATTGCCAACATCCACTGGACCATTGAAAAGGCAAGAGAGTTCCAGAAAAACATCTACTTCTGCTTTATTGACTAAGCCTTTGACTGTGTAATCACAACAAACTATGGAAAATTCTGAAAGAGATAGGAATACCAGACCACCTCACCTGCCCCCTGAGAAATCTGCATGCAGGTCAAGAAGCAACAGTTAGAACTGGACATGGAACAACAGACTGCTTCCAAAGTGGGAGAGGAGTACATCAAGGCTGTATATTGTCACCCTACTTATTTAACTTATGTGCAGAATACATCATGTGAAATGCTAGGCTGGATGAAGCACAAGCTGGAATCAAGATTTCCAGGAGAAACACCAATAACCTCCTGGCAGATGACTCCACCCTTACGGCAGAAAGTGAAGAACTAAAGAGCCTCTTGATGAAAGTGAAAGAGAGCAGAGGGAAAAAGTTGGCTTAAAACTCAACATTCAGAAAACTAAGCTCATGACTGAACTGAACTGAACTGATGACTCTAGAGATCGAATGCTCTGATTGGCCAGGTCTGGGTGATGTGCTCACCCCACTGTAATGCCTTGGATAGAGAGGATCAGGAAATGGAGAGTCTGTTATTGGAATAAAGAATAGATGTTGGGAAGATAGAACCAGTAGATGACCATCATATGGCCTGTTCTGGTGCCAAGGTGCATTAGTGCCACCAGGGGCTGTGCAGAGGCGGGGGTCCTGTGAAGGACCCCAGCTCTGTGTGCTGCAGACTGGCTAACTGAGCTGCAGACCTCTGCATATCTGGCCTTGGGCAGGTGCAATAGACAGAGCTTGGGTCCCAAAGAGAGGAGTCAGGACCAATGAGAGACGTCAGTGGTTTGAGCTGTGGGAAACAACATGGGTGGTAAGGAACAGCGGTAAGTGCCTCATCACAGGTAGCATGTAAACAGACTTAGGAGCGCCTAGTGTGAAGGCTAAGGGGACTTCCCCATCAGAGAGGAGCTGGGGGTATTTGAGATGCCTTTTCTCCAGTGCTCTGACTGCCCTTCCTCCTCCCTGGTTCCCTCTCTTCTGCAGATTACTGAGCATGTCCCGGGGGTCCTCATCGATTGGCCCCTTCAAGGTAAGTATCCCAAGTACTTCTGCCTGGTCTGGCTTAAAAGCAAAAAAATTGCGCCTATTCACCTTGGGATTTCAGGGTAGAGCTCTGAAATGGAGGCAGAGTGAAGAGAGTAGGTCATTGTGGGGTTTGGGGCTCCTGACTGTGTGACCTTGGGAAAATTGCTTTGCTTCTCTGAGTCTCTGTTCTCTTTTCTGGATAGAATCTGGACATCTCCCTAGATTGATTTTAAAAGCATTGTTGTGCATAGCTGCACCCTGAGCTTGTTTGCCCAGCCCAGGTGCTATTTTTATTATTTTCTGTAGCCTCAGGGCCCAACCCAGAACCTGATGTAGTTAGGAGTAGTGTGTGCTCAGTTGCTCAGTCGTTATCTGACTCTTTGCGACCCCGTGGACTGAACAGGAGCTAAGCAGAAATGAAGGGCATCCGTCTACAAAGTAACAGTCAGATGCAGTTTTAACGTGACTTGATGTCTCTAATATTCATTCCTGTGGTCCTTGGACTCAGCTGGACTAAGAGCTGAAAAAAAATCTGTTGAATTAATGGAATGATGGGATGAGGGTACCTTCTCTTTCTCTCTTTCTTGCCAGGAGAAGAAATTGATTGGCTTCATCACTGATTTTCTCCAAGAAGCCTACATCCCAGTCATCAATGGTGAGGGTTTTGCTGGTGCCAAGAAGCACTCTGAGCAGAAAGGGATGTCACAAGGGTGGTCTCAAAGGCCCTCCACTGGCCCCAAATGAGGAAACCTAAAAGGGAATGGATAGTCAATAGTGAGTCTTCGAGGCTAATGTCATGTTAATATCACTTGCTTGGGGACAAGGGCCCCTTCAACAACTTGGACTCTGACCTTTGACCCCATACCAGAAGTCAGATTTTGACCCCGCCCTGGGATGCAAGTCAGTGGTGATCCAGCTGAAGGTGTCTAGGCCTGTGCAGCTGGCAGACATTATGAATCAATCACTGCACTATTTCCCACTATGTGGCTCCAGGCAGCCACTTAGTTGCAGAGCAGGTTAGGCTGAAATAACTCTTCCTATATTTCTCAGATGTACTCCAAGTCGGGTTCCCACTCCCTGACCTTCTGGACATGAACTATAACCTGGCAGAGCTGGACATAACTGAGGTGAGGAAAGGAGGTGGGAAAGGCCAGTTTAGCCAATGTTTTTGGCCAATGAGCAAGAGCCTGCCATTCTCATCTTGGTGGGCATTGGACTAAGGAGGGCAGCGGCCATAAGTACAGTCTTGCCAATCCCCTGAGCAAGACCCTGCCCCTCAGAATCTGGAGGCTGCCCTTAGCCAGGGATCCCCCGAAGGAAACATGAATTCTGCTACTGTCCTCCTCTGCTGCCTTGGACGAACTGCTTTCTCTTTCTCAGTGCTTCTATTTTTCTGTCGTCTCAAATAGAGAGAATAATATAGTATCCACTCTGGAGAGCTGTTGTGATGATTTATGGAGATAATTCACTTAAAGGCATACAGTAAGTGCTCCATAAATGTTAGCTTTGCCTTGCACACCAAGCACTGCACTTGGAGCATTGAGTGGACATTTATCTCATTTGATCTCTCTGCTCTGGGAGGTAGGGGTGCTTCTCCTCACTTGATTGTTGAGAAACTCAAGGTTCAGCGAGGTGCAGGGTCATAAGGCCAGTCTTCCTTTTTTAAACATTTCCTTCTTTATTTTTGGCTGTGCTGGGTTTTCACTGCTGCACAAGCTTTTCCCTAATTGCGGCGCGCAGAGGCGGAGAGCAGAGGCTACCCTCTCGTTGCAGTGAACAGGCCTCTCACTGAAGTGTCTTCTCTGGCTGCAGAGCACAGGCTCTGGAGTGGACAAGCTTCAGCAGCTACGGCCCCCGGGCTCTGGAGCATAGGCTCAGGAGTTGTGGCACGCGGGCTTAGCTGCCCCGTGTCATGTGGGATCTTCCTGGACCAGAGACTGAACCTGTGTCTCCTGTATTGACAGGCAGATTTTTTTTTTTTTTTTAAAGCACTGAGCCACCAGGGAAGCCCCATCCTTCCTCTTAAACACTGAGCTGATTTCTTTCCTGACCACACCCCTGTCCACCCCAGGCTGTGTCTGGGTGGCCCCTCATTGTTCCCCACACCTGCTCCTGGCCCTTTTTCTCCTGCCAGGATGCCCTGGTGCTGAACTTGAAGCTGGACTGACTGGGACAGGATTTGCCTGCCAGCTGCCTGCACACCGTCAACTAGTTACACCCAGCAGAGGAGCCTGATTGGAACTGGGTGGGCCTGGCCCCCTACCACTGGGGCTGATGAGGTGTGAGCAGGGCAGGACGGGGCTGGGGACTTGGTAATAAACAGCAGAAAGGCCCTAACAAACATTTGATGTTTTGATCTCTTTATTTGCAGAAAATTGATGTGTGTTTTTACTTCCTCCTCAATGGGTTTTGGGATCTAAGAGCAGCTTGGGTCTGAGGGTCAGGCTTGAGCATATATTGAGTACCTGCTGAATGCCATGCTCAGAGTTTTACTTGTACCATCTCATTTAATCTATGTAGCAACCCTATAAGTGGAGGGTGACCATCCCCACTGTGTGTGTGTGTGTGTGTGTGTGTGCTCAGTCACTCAGTCATGTCTGGCTATTTGTGATCCCATGGACTATAGCTCACCAAGCTCTTCTATTCATGGGATTTCCCAGACAAGAATACTGGAGTGGGTCACCATTCCCTTCTCCAGGGGATCTTCCCAACCAGGGATTGAATTGCAGGCAAATTCGTTACCATCTGGGCCACCTACTGACGCTGTTCTTCAAACTGACCCTTCTTTAAAGTGAATGTATTTTTATATATAACAAAGTTAAAAACACAATCTAAAATAAATGTATTCTAAGTGGATTCTCAAAATCAGTATCATCTGCTGCTGCTGCTCCTGCTAAGTCGCTTCAGTCGTGTCCGACTCTGTGCGACCCCATAGACGGCAGCCCACCAGGCTTCCCCGTCCCTGGGATTCTCCAGGCAAGAACACTAGAGTGGGTTGCCATTTCCTTCTCCAAGGCATGAAAGTGAAAAGTGAAAGTGAAGTCGCTCAGTTGGGTCTGACTCTTCACGACCCCATGGACTGCAGCCCACCAGTCTCCTCTGTCCATGGAATTTTCCAGGCAAGAGTACTGGAGTGGGGTGCCACCACCTTCTCCAGTATCATTTGCTAGAATGTTGGAAAAAACCCCCCAAAACCTGTAACTTTGAAAAAAAAAAAGCTACTTCAGAGCCCCTCTGATTGGCTGTTGCTCCAGCCCTGGGAAGTATTGAGATGGTGGTCCCTTGTACGTGTCCACGGTCCATGTGTTGCTGTTTGTGTCTGTCGGAGGGTCTCTGACTCCATGGGTGGGTCTATGTACCAGTCTGGCCCAGAGCCATGTCACAGAGGAAGGAGGGCCCCTCCCTTGCCTTGGCCTGGGTGCCTGGGCTGTCCTTTTTTCCCTCAGAGTCGACCTTAATCTCATCACCCATCATCTCCCGGCTCTGGGACAATGGTGGCCTTGAGACTGGCTGGCACATACAGACGCCTGGGTAATCTGCGGGTGGCTGATGCCTGATCCTAGGCGTGCCTAGGCTCCTCCACTCCCCTAATCCTGTCCTTAGATGTTCACACAGTACACTCACTGCTCCCCTCCCCAGCCCAGTGCACAGATGGAGAAACCAAGGCAGAAAGGCTGAGTCAGGAGGACCAGGTTCTTGCCTTGGCACAACCAGGGGCACACTATGTGGCCTTAGACAAACCATAGCTCCTCTCCGGACCTCAGTTTTCCCATCTGGGAAATAAGAAAGGGGTTGATCACTTTGACCTCTAATCTCATTGCAACATTCTTTGAATGATCAGTTACCCTGGATTTACTCTGTGCAGAAAATGAGGGCTGGGCTGGCAAGGGGAGCCCTGTGCTGTGACCCCAGCTTCTAGAGAGGCAATGATGGGGGTTTTCTGCCCATGGGCCCTGCTCAACTTCCAAGATTCCTAACCTTGGATGAGGAAGTGGAGGCTCAGAGAGATGAAGCCAGCGCCCAAGGGCACACTTGCATGTGGGGTTGGGCTTGAACCCTGCCTGCCTGAGTCCAAGCCTCGTTGCTTCTTCACACCACATTCAGCAGCAAGATGTATCACCATTCTTTAAAGAACTGGGGCCCAGAGACAGTGTGTGGTCAGCTCAAGGTCACAGAGCAAGGAGGGAGGAGAGCCAGGTCTTTGATCCTGGACTCATGACTATCGACCCCCAAAGCCTACCACGCAGCCTCCTGGGGGAACTGAAGACCACCCACCAGTGCCCCAGATTTGTGTCCACACCAGTCACCACCCAGCCTGCCTTCTCCTTTCCCAGCCGACTCTCAGCTGCAGTAACTTCAAGAAAGCCTCCCAGGGATTTTGTCATCATCTGAATTTCTCAGGCACCTTTGGCAGCCTGTCCTTAATGCTCTAAGGCCTATTTCCTGGATACCTGCACCCACAGCCAGACCAGTCAGGTGAGAGTGGACAATTTTAATTAACATCAGCCTTTTTGCAGGTTGGGGAAACTATGGCTCTGAGATGGTAATGATCAGAGTTAGGAATTGGACCCAGGAATTCTGGCTACAGGGGCTTCCCTCTAGGTCCTAATGCCCAGGGGTACTCTTTGCCATTCAGTCCCTCCCCTTCACTAATGCATTCCACGGCTCCACGTCACCCATGGTTCTCAGAAGGGCTGCACATCAGACTGAGGTCAAACATGCCAGTTCCTGAGCCTTCCACCCAAGACCTATTGAGCCAGGGCTGCAGGGTAGGGCCTGGAGATATGCATTTTCATTAATCTTTACCATCGACAAGCCCAATCCCTGACTGGGTCTTGGTGCTTGAGGTGGCTTGCAGGAGCCTAGGGAGCTGGACGGGGGTGGGGGGAGGTTGTAGGGGTTTCCACTGGAGTGGGATCTGGAAGGAATTGGGGAAGATAAGGTTAAGAGGATGAGTGCTACTAACACAACATTGTAAATCTACTGTGTTAAAATTAAAGGGGGAGGGGGATGGTGAGTGTCAGAGTCAGACAGGTCAGCTGGACTCTCGTGTGACCTTGGGCCAGTGGCTTCTCCTTGGAGAGAGAGCCTTGGCTCCTTGAGGGTAAGACAGGAACTGTATGATATGCTGACCTTCCTGATCATCATGATGACTGGAATGATTTGTACACATCAGTGCCTTGCAGACAATAACTGCTCTATGAAAGCTAGGTGCTATCTTTCCCTCCTCCTCCCTCTAAGAGTCTTAAGAATACTGGCAGTACCCAGTGTGCAAGAATATGCGCAGGAGCACTGGGAGAGCCCTGTGAGAAAACCTAAGAAAATTCACTGTGGACACGTGCCTCTTCATTTTGTTGCTGCTTAGTCACCGAGTCGGGTCCGACTCTTTCGCGACCCCATGGACTGGAGCCCCACAGGCTCCGCTGTCCATGGGATTTCCCAGGCAAGAACGCTGAAGTGGGTTGGCACTTCCTTCCCCAGGGAATCTTGCCAATCCAGGATCAGATCTGCATCTCCTGCATTGGCAGATGGGTTCTTTGCCACTGAGCCACCAGGGAAGCCCCACAGGCACTACTAGGACCCAGCAATCCCTCTCCTAGTTGGCCACGCAAGAGACCTGAACAAGGAATGCACGTCCACAAAGAGGCTTAACAAGAATGCTCAGAGCAGCTTCCAACCTGAAGGCCTGGGTGCCTCTAGCCAGGAGTATGGATAAGCGATCTGGGTGTGTTCACATAATGAAATAGCATAGGGCAAAGAAGAACAAATCATTGCCTCTCACAACATGACTGGAGTGCACAGACACAAGGTGTGAAGGAGCTATTCACAAAAGAGTACACGTGTGCAATCCCATTTATAGTACCCTCAAGAGCAGACTGAGCTCATCGCTGTGTTAGAGGTCAGGACTGGGGGACAAAACAGGGCTTCTGAAATAAAAGAATTTTGTAAAAGTTCATCAAGCTGTACACTTAGGGTTTGGACTTTATATTTCAAGAAAATATTCATTTATTTATTTAAAAGTGGTGTGGTTGGGTAACCTGGCTCAGTGTCTAAAGCCATAGGATGAATATTGTATGGTTAGGGGTTCAGGGGTTATGAGGTGAATCAGCTAAATACCACCCCTTCTCCCATCTCGCCAGATTGGGTCTCAGGGTCCCAAGCAAGAGACAGACCCACGAGTACCCAGAAACATGGTTACAACCCTGCATGTCACAGATTCTGACAGAGGGGATCCCAGGAGGCTGTGGGGTCACAGCCAGCTTGAGAGACAGGAGGGCTTCCTAGAGGAGGGAATGCCTGAGCCTGGACCTGCTGAAGAATTGCAAACAAAAGCCAAAGTCTGTAAGTCTGTACAGTAACCTGCAGGGCTGCGTCACCTCCTTGACCCCGTGGCCCCCACACCTCCAACTGCACAGCCCTCTTTGTGTTCCTAGAACATACCACCTCAGGCCTTTGAACTTGCCCTTCCCTCCATCCATGGGGTTCTTCCCTCTGTCCAAGAGGAGAGTTTAAAAACTGGCTTAAAACTCAACATTCAGAAAACTAAGATCACAGCGTCCAGTCCCATCACCTCATGGCAAACAGATGGGGAAACAATGGAAACAGTGTGAGACTTTATTTTTGGGGATTCCAAAATCACTGTAGATGGTGACTACAGCCATGAAATTAAAAGACACTTGCTCCTTGGAAGAAAAGCTATGACCAACCTAGACAGCATGTTAAAAGGCAGAGACATTACTTTGCCAACAAAGGTCCATCTGGTCAAAGCTATGGTTTTTCCAGCAGTCATGTATGGATGTGAGAGTTGGACTATACAGAAAGCTGAGTGCCAAAGAATTGATGCTTTTGACCTGTGTTGTTGGAGATGACTTTTGAGAGTCCCTTGGACTGCAAGGAGATCCAACCCAGTCAATCCTAAAGGAAATCAGTCCTGAATATTCATTGGAAGAACTGAGGCTGAAGCTGAAACTCCAATACTTTGACCACCTGATACGAAGAACTGACTCATTGGAAAAGACCCTGATGCTGGGAAAGATTGAAGGCAGGAGGAGAAGGGATGAGTTGGTTGGATGGCATCACTGACTCTATGGACATGAATTTGAGCAAGCTCCAGGAGTTGGGTGATGTACAGGGAAACCTGGCGTTCTGCAGTCCCCGGGGGTCACAAAGAGCTGGACACAACTCAATGTCTGAACTGAACTTCCCTCTGTCTGGTGGGCTCTTCCCCAGGTAACCACCTGGCCCACTCCTTCTCCTCCTGCAGGTCAAAAGTCACACTTGTTCAAATATGAAAAGTGAAAGTGAAGTCACTCAGTCATGTCTGACCCTGCGACCCCGTGGACTGTACCTTTCAGGCACTTCCATCCATGGGATTTTCCAGACAAGATTACAGGAGTGGGTTTCTATTTCCTTCTCCAGGGGGTCTTCCCAACCCAGGGATTGAACCCCGGTCTCCTGCATTGCAGGCAGACTCGACCGTCTGAGCCACAAGGGAAGCTCTTGGGGATCTTCCCAATCCAGGGATCAAACCCAGGTCTCCTGCATTGTAGGTGGAATCTTTGTCAGCTGAGTCACACAAGGCCTCCCCTGACCACCATACTGAAACTGGATCCCCTTCCCTTTTTTATTTTTGTCATCAGCCTCTGACTTACTTCATCATGTGCTTATCTGTTCTCCCCAGAGGTATGCTGACCAGTACCATGGCCAACAGCCAACAGCCAGACAAGGAGATTGATTGAACACTTGAAAGGTGGGAAATCCAAATTTGGTGTGCAGACTTAGTATGAGAAAACAAGTGTAGGGTGTCTATTGAGAATTTTATATTGATTGAATGTTAAATGATAATATTTTGGACACATTGGGTTAAAAAAGCTATACAATTTTTTAAGTTATTTTTTCCATTTTGGGTTTTGAAAGTTTTCAGATCTACAGAGGAGGGGCTTCCCTGTTGGCTCAGATGGTAAATCGTCTGCCTACAAGGCGGGAGACCCAGGTTCAATCCCTGGGTTGGAAAGATCTCCTGGAGAAGGAAATGGCAACCCACTCCAGTATTCTTGCCTGGGAAATCCCATGGACGGAGGAGACTGGTAGGCTACAGTCCATGAGGTCACAAAGATTGGGACATGACTGAGTGACTTCACTCATTCACTTGTAGAGGAGCTGAAAGTATAGCAATAGTCAATAGCCATATATGCTTCATGGACAATAATTTAAACTATACTATTAAAATTTACTTTTAAAAATGTGGCTATTGGAAGCTAGAACATGGAAGCAACCTGGATGTCCATCGACAGATGAATGGATAAAGAAGTTGTGGTACATATACCCAATGGAATATTACTCAGCCATAAAAAGGAATGCATTTGAGTTCGTTCTAATGAGGCGGATGAACCTAGAACCTATTATACAGAGTGAAGTAAGTCAGAAAGAGAAAGAAAAATTTCGTATTCTAACACATACATACTGAACCTAGAAAAATGGTACTGAAGAATTTATTTACAGGGCAGCAAAAGGAGAAACAGACATAGAGAATAGACGTATGGACATGGGGAGAGGGTGAGATGTATGGAAAGAATAACATGGAAACTTACATTACCATATGTAAAATAGATAGCTAATGGGAATTTGTTGTATGGCTCAGGAAACTCAAACAGGGGCTCTGTATCAACTTAGAGGGGTGGGATGGGGAGGGAGATGGGAGGGAGGTTCAAAAAGGAGGGGATATATGTATACCTATGGCTGATTCATATTGAGGTTTGACAGAAAACAACAGAATTCTATAAAGCAATTATCCTTCAATAAAAAATAAAAAATGTGGCTACTGGAAAAAATTTTCATTGCACCATATTTCTATTGGTCATCAGGGTGGGTGGTTTGTTCCTTCTGTTTCCAGGTCTTATCCCCAGCACCTAGCAGACAGTAGGTGCTGCACAAGTGCCTGCAGAAGAAATAATGCATGGATGGACGGATGGATTTCTCTCTACCATCACCTGCACCAGACTCAGGAGGGGAACACTGCTCTGGAACCCCAGGGGACACTGGGTCTTGGCAGATGGGGGTGGAGTTAGTGGCCCTCCCCATGTCCGTCCAGAGTTCCTCTCTCCAGGGCCCATGGCTGTCTCCACGCCAGACCTGGGGTGGGGGTGGGCAGAGGGACAGAAGACCCTGCAGCTTTAAGCTCCTTCCTTCTCTCCCTGGGCCTCAGGTGGGGTAGGTGGGGAGGCAGGGTGGATTCTGTGCCATCAGGGTGCATGTGGCCATTAGGGAACCCTGAAGGGAGACCCCATAGGTGGGCTGAATGCCCTACTCCACCCCCCAGGTTTAGGAGGAGGCGGCTGCCTTTGCAGTCCCCAGGCTTTCATTCCCCCCACCCTGGGCACTGACCCCAGTCCTCCCTTTTCACTCTACCCCCAAAAGGAAGGCTTAGCCCAGGCCCGCAGGGAAAACCACAATTTGCTTCTGACATGACACATTGACGGGTTTCTGGCGGCTGCGCCCCCTTTGTGTCCCTAGAGGCACTGTGGTCATATAAGGGCGGCCCCCGGGCCTGAGCGGGTGGAGGAGCTGACAGGAGGCCAGGAGCCCCCATCTACTCCTCGTGAAGCTGCAAGAGAAGGTAAGACAGCCTGCGGAGCCCCAACTTTATCCAGATCCCCAGTTTTTGACCCTGTAACCATCCTGCTGTCCTGTCTGAATAATGGGCCCAGAAGGAATTCTCCCTAAGAGAACACTGTGGGTACATGAAAGGTGATGGGAGAAAAAGTCCATTTTGCAGATGGGAAAACAGGGACTCAGTGAGGGAGCAAGGGCAGGGATTCATGGGCTGAGGGCAAAATTTTCTTAGGCTCAAGAGGTGCCCATTTTTCTCTGAACCACTGATCCTGACTGGTTTCCCGCTGTGGGAATATTTCCTTCTATGAGAGAGTCAAGGTTACAGGGAGCCACTCTGGGACCAGTCCTGCTGATAGCGGGGTCCCTACAGAGCCCGTATGCACCTCTGCGCGAGAGGAAAAGGTGTCCTCTTGGGGAGGCAGAACCTGCGCCAGAGCAAAGATTTGGCGAACACAGTGGGGCTGGATTTCCATCTACTCTTGGCCCCTCAGCCAGCACCTGCTCCAACACACAACCATGCACGGAGACCCTAGAAACAGTCCCTGCCCCCAGGGAACTCACAGAAATGGCACATGAGACCACAAACACAATGCGTGGTTGCAAACTGCCTTCAAGTATATATTCTGGGTGGTGTTTGGTGACAGACAGTCTTTAGACAAAGTGAAGGAGGGCGGCTTCTGCAAGTAGGTGACATTTATTCAGAACCTGAAAGGTGAGGAGTCAGTCCAGAGGAAGAACCTCCCTAACAGAAAGAATAGCATGTGCAAAGGCCCTGAGGTGGAAGGAGCTTGTCACAGTTAAGACAGACAAGGTAAAGAGGCAGGTAGGGTCCTTGTGAGTAACAGGAAGGAGCCTGGGTTTTATACCCAGGGCAGTGGGCGATCACTGAAGAGTTTAAGCAGGGGTGATGATGGGTATGTAATTGGGCTGGCAGATATGGAACTTCATACAGAAAAATCCCAACCTATGAAACTAATGTGAGCTATGCTGTCACTTCCTGTCTTGTTCCTTTCAACATCGGTCCCGGATAGACGCAGGGTTTACGGTTACTGTTAGTCGCTAAATCGTGTCCGACTCTTTGTGACCCCAAGGACTTCAGGCTCCTCTGTCCTTGCTATCTCCTGGAGTTTACTCAAACTCATGTTCATTGAGTCAGTGATGCCATCAACCATTTGTCTCCTCCTTCTCCTCCTGCCCTCATTCTTTCCCTTCATCGGAGTCTTTTCCAGTGAGTCAGCTTTTCGCATCAGGTGGCCAAAATATTGGAGCTTCAGTAACAGTCCTTCCAATGAATATTCAGGGTTGATTTCCTTTAGGATTGATTGGTTTGATTTCCTTGCAGTCCAAGAGGCAAGGGAGGCAGGAGAGAAATGGGACTTGTTAAATCTATCTGCTGAATGTCTCCAATCAGCCACACCTTCTGAAACGGCCCCCTGAGCCAATGGGAAAGTGGTTCAGGAAAGAGAGATCCTGTCCTGCTGTTCTGGAAAGGAAGGCCCTCTACGGCTCTCTCTCAGAGCCAGGTCCAGGCTCCCTGGGACCACAGACAACTAAATTCAGATGTGTTAGCTGCTGCTCAAATTGGAGGGAGAGGGCTTTCCGGACTGAAGCTGGGCTCAAGCTGTGCCAGGTGGGTGGGAGGGCCCCAGGCTGGTGAAGGGGCACAGGGAAGAGAAGGCCTGGGCACAAGGACGGCCCCAGGTTCCTGCTTCCATTCTTGGTAGGTGTGACGCCGACAATGTTGGGCATGTGGTCCCTCCTTCTCCTCTGGGGTCTGGTGACTCCGTGCCAGGGGCTGCTTGAGACGGTGGGCACCCTCGCTAGGATCGACCAGGATGAACTCGGCAAAGGTGAGCCCAAGGTGGGCAGGGTGTGAGGGTCCAGCTGCAGTATAAACTGTCTCATAGGTAGACTTACATGCTTATGTTTTGAGGGGTAGACGAGAACAGGGTTTGATTCCCAACTGTGTAGAGTTCAGGGGCTTAAAGGTTGGTGTGCAGGCTCCAATGGGTGGTTCACTCTCTTCTGAGAGGGGAACTGGACTGGATGAGCAAGCAGGGTTTGAGTCTCCCTCAGGGATGGGGGTGGGCAGGGTTGACGAGGTCCAGGGGAGGTTGCTGGCGGGGCCAGCCTCTCTGCCGCCCATTTCTGCGGTGGGGGAACTCTATCAGGTATTTGGGGCCCCAGGGGCTCAACGGCCCAGAGAGAGTATGGTTGTGAACAGCAAATGCTTCCCGGAAGCTCCCCTGGCTGTCCCAACCTCCACAAGGCGGTCCCTTCCGTCTTGCCCTTCTCACAATCCATGTAGAGTCAGGCCAGTCGTGCCCAGGAGGGGTTGCCTCCTCCCTTTTGCTCGAGCTCTGGTGGCTGGGTGCTCCCTCCTTTACTTTTGCTCCCCCCTTTCAATGCTTCCAGGTGGTCCAGTGTCCAGGAGCCCTAGTCATACTGTTGGCCCCAAACCCGATTTGTTGTGTGACTTTGTGCCTCTCTGGGCCCTAGTTTCCTCATGTGTAATATGACCCTTCCTCCCCTCCCCCACCCCAACGCCCCACCTGCCCTCTTTGCAGCCATCCAGAACTCGCTGGTCGGTGGGCCCATTCTGCAGAATGTGCTGGGGACAGTTACTTCTGTGAACCAGGGCCTCCTGGGCTCTGGGGGCCTGCTCGGAGGAGGTGGCTTGCTGGGCTACGGAGGGGTTTTTGGCGTTGTTGAGGAGCTTTCTGGGTGAGTCCTCACAATGTGGCTGCGTGACTGCCTATCTCCTGCGTGCTGTTCAGGTAGCCTGGTCTTTTCTTTGTTTCAGGGAATAGAGAAGAGGTTGACTTTTTTAATTTATTGGAAGGCAGTGGGAATATCATGGGGAGCCTTAGACAGGGAGTCCTAGAAACCGAGTCAGGAAATAAGGGGTCTACTGACTGTCAGGCAGCAGGTCCCTGTGGTTGAGGGTTCCAGCTGTGGGATCAGTTTCAATAACTGTGTGAGTGTGTTATCTGGGGCAAGTTTCTCAGTCTCTCTAGGCTAATCCAAGTATCTTCACGGCTCTCTCCTTCCTCCTCTTCAAGTGTCTGCTCCAAAGACCTCTGTCCTGACCTGGCTGGTCTGGGTGGGTCCAGGCACTAAGGGACCGGTGCGGGGGGATGTCAGTGGCCCTGTCCTCCTCGCAGGTTGAAGGTGGATGAAGTCACACTGCCAAAGGTGTCTGTGAAGCTGCTGCCAGGGTTTGGGGTGCAGCTGAACCTGCACACCAAGGTGGGCCTGCACGGCTCCGGGTGAGTGTGCCCCTGGGCCTCTACACTGCTGCTCCCCACCCCACCCCACTGGGGACCTCCTACCCTATTGTCTCCGCAGGCTCAGCCCCTCAACCCCTATTTCCTCCCACCCTACTTCTTTCCCAAGGGACTCCTGCTTTCCTATTCCCTCCCTGGGTCCCACCTCTCTACCCCTCTCCAGGGATCTCCACCCCACGGACGTCCAGGGACTTCCAGGGACTTCCATCTCTCTCCCTGAGAGAGGTTACTGGTCGGGGTGAGGGAAGGGACGTAGGGGCGGGGAGGCAGCAGGGTGAGGAGGGGGTGGGACTAGACCCCTGCAAGGCTACCCCATCCGCCGCCCATCAGAGCCCTGGTCTGCTGCCCGGGGATGGGCGCGGCTGAGGCGGCCCTGGTGGGTGGGCCCTTGGCTGCCTGGTCACGCCCCCAGTTCCTGTCTCTCAGTCCCCTGGGAGGCCTCCTGCAGCTGGCCGCCGAGGTGAACGTGTCGTCGCGGGTGGCGCTGGGCGTGAGCGCGCGGGGTACGCCCATCCTTATCCTCAAGCGCTGCAGCACACTCCTGGGACACATCAGCCTACTCACGGGGTGAGTCCGCGGACTGAAGTCCTAGTTGGGCGGCTCCCGGCTTCCACACCTGATGGGGCTCATCGCGCTTGCGCGCACCCGGGGTCTCCTGGGCCAGCTGGGCGGGGCTTGAGTTCACCTTGACTCTGTGCCTCTCACCACATCAGCCCATTGCACAGATTTGTAGACTGAGGCCCACCACGGACAAGGACTCTGGTGCAGCCCCCAGCTTGCAACTCCCGCTCCTGAGCGTCTCTCTTCTCCAGCCCCGGAAAACCTGCCTCCCTTCTTCCAGATAGAACAAGGGCCAATGGGGGTCCCTCCATCTGTGGGGAATTGAGTCTTTGCTTGTAGCATGTCAGAGACCCAGCTCAGCCTCTGACTTGCTGTGTGACCCCAGGGGATCCCCGTCCCTTGTCTGGGCTTCCGTGTCCCTTTCTGTATAATGAGCACCTGAATTCAGTGATCCCAAAGTCTCTGGCACCGTTATATCCATCTCTTATTCCAGATGTTCAGGACACAGTGACTCTTCCACCATGGGGCAACTGAAGCCCAAAGAGGGCTAGGGATTTGCCCAAGGTCACACACCCACATTGCAGCAGGTGTGGAGATAAACTGGTCTCTGGACTCAGGTCTTGCAGCACTGTGCACCTGCCCCTACTGTCATCTGCTGTCCGTCCCCACCCCTTCCAACATTGAGTCAGCCCCTGTTAGTCTCTCCATTCCAGACCAAATCCCACACCCACACCCCACCTTTGCTGGGTGGCCCCCGCACAGTGGTGGGTGATCAGATAGCTCTGTGTTAGTTTCCAAGAATAGGGTGAACCAGGGTTGGTTCTGTCTGCAGAAGAGCCTTAATAAGGGGTTTCCAGGAAGGGTCTTGGGCTCCGTAAATCCCAGTGGCTCCATCCTGCTCCTCTGGGCTAGAGGTGGCATGGAGGGGGTGGAGCTCAGGAGGGTGCTGGCTGTGGTTCTGTGGTTGTCACGCTCCCTCTGTACACCCATCATCTCCAAACAGACCTAAGTCCATCTCCATGCACATCCTCAGGCCACCACCTCAGACATTCATTATTCATTCAACAAATACTTACTGAACCCTCAGCCTAAGCCAGGTGCTGTTGTTGGCCCAAATGTCACTTGTCTATAACTATTGGGGGAGATGAAGGGAACAGACTTTCACTGAGCACTAGACATGTGTACGCTCTCATCTGATCTCAGAGGCAGCAGCTCTCTCTAAAGCAGGCACTGTATGGATGGGGAAACTGAAATCCCTCTTTGGGCCCCGTGGTGAGGCAGAGCCAAGATTTAAACCCAGATCCCTAAGTCCCAGTCAAGCCCACCAGGAGAGGAGATGGGTGATGTCCTGAGTCCCAAGTGCTCACGCTGCCCCGTCATCCGAGTTGGCGCTGTCCCTGTGTGGTGGCCACAACTTCACGCGTCTCATTCTGCCCAGGTTGCTACCTGCACCACTCTTTGGGGTCGTGGAACAGACTCTCTTCAAGGTGCTGCCAGAATTGGTGAGTGGGGGCCACAGACCAGGCACACCCCCTCCCCTGGGCTGTGCCCCTCCTCCCCGGCTTTGAGTTAATCTGGGCGCCAGGCAGGATTAGGCTGGTCTTTCCTCCCACGCCCATCAGGTAATCCCATCCTGGCCTGCCCATGGGCCTCCCAGGTGTCGCCTGCCAGTCTGTAGGTGGGCTGGCACAGTCTGTCCCCAGACCTCTGAACCCTGAATCTACAGCTTCCGGTGACCTGCTCTCCAATCCAAGTCTCTTTCTCTTTGCCACCTGTATTGTTATTGACTCTATATTTTCCTGTAACTAGATCTGAATTAGAATTGGGTCACTCAATGATTTTTAAAAAAGCCCTGTGCTTAGCAAACACGTCTAAGAAGATCACATATATGTATATTAAGACGTGTGTGTGTGTGTGTGTGTGTGTGTGTGTGTGTGTGTGTTCAGTCATTCCGTCAGGTCCGACTCTTTGTGATTCCATGGACTATAGCCTGCCAGACTCCTATGTCCATGGGATATTCCAGGCAAGAATGCTGGAGTGGGTTGCCGTGTCCTCCTCCAGGGGATCTTCCCACCCTGGGGATTGAACCCACATCTCCTGCCTTGCAGGCAGATTCTTTACTGCTGAGCCACCAGGAAAGCCCATATGTTAAGACAATGTGCGACGTTAAACACAATATGATGAAACTGCTCCAGGATGCTCCTGCCTGCCCCTGCCATCTCTTGAACCACACTTAAGCTGGTCTGGCCAAAGCTCCATTTTGTTAAGGATGGAGAGGGGAGCGGCTTGCTGACAGCCAGCAAAGAGTAGTCAGGCTTTCTGGTCGCCAGTCCTGGCTGGACCTCTCTTGTGAGGCCTTGTTAAGAACACCTGTGGAGATGGCAAGGGTATGGGAGACTGACGTTGACAAAACTGCCCTGGGCTTCAAGAATCCAATCAGAAAAGCAGCTCAGAAGGAGAAAAGAAGCTCCCAGCAGCCCAGGCCCATCTCAAGTGGATTTCAACAAGGGGTGTAGCTATATTTAAGTCACAGCCAGTAACTGGGGTCTCTGGACAATTGGCTGCAAGACAGGATTTATGTGACTCAAAGAGGTTTTAAAAATAAGAGTTAATTACTGGCACTTAGAGACTGGAGGCTTCTCTCAGCAATCTGATTTCTGGCTTCTCTTGTGCCGGCAGCCATCCTGGCTGCCTGCACCTCCTTCCTGCAGGCGGCACACAGCTAGCTGGTCTCCAAGGGGCTGCTCACCCCCACCCATCGCAGCCCCTCTGGTCTCCTCTCCTTTCTGTGATGTGCCTGACCCCAGAAGCCCCGGAGTTAGGGATTCCACGTTTAAATGAAAAGACAGCCTTCTCTTGTTTTTCTGAGAACAGCTGTGACCTTGGACAGGTCGCCTCTCTCCTCTGGCCCCAGCTGTAGAATGAAGGGGTTGAGTGAGAGAAGGGGCTGGGCTGGGCCACCTTTGGGGTTCTTGCTGTGGTGAACTCAGATTCCGTGATAGGATTCTGGAATCCAAACTGCTTGCTCCCTGTTGTCAAAGCCCAGGGGTTTTTCAGGAAACCCAGGATGGTGTTATAGTGGACGCCCCGGGCCAGGCCTGACTCTGGGTGGAGGGTAGGAGGTGCTGTTATGTGGGATCCAGATTGTAGGTCTCCGGGCGTCCACCTGGATGGCAGGAGGGGCCTGAGACCTTGGAGAAAACAGCCATTTGTTTCCTCTGGGGAAGGCTTTGTCCCCACTCCCCAGTGAGCCTCTGGAATGTGTCCCCATGTCCCCCCAGCATCCTCCAAGGTGTTCTGAGGGGGCCCATGTAACTGGCCCTCTACACCACCCACTCTGCCCTCTGGCACTTCAAGCTCCAACCCATCCATGCCTCCCACCTGTGTGCCCCCCATCCATCTCTATCGTCTGCCCTGTTTGGGGTCCTCGGGACCCCAAAGCAAATAATTTAAAGAAGATGCAGTCATTCTCTGCACCAGGCTGGGGCCCACTCTTATGCTCCTGTTAACCCGTCTCCTCTGGACACAGCTGTGCCCCGTGGTGGACAGTGTGCTGGGCGTGGTGAATGAGCTCCTGGGGGCTGTGCTGGGTAAGTTGGGGTCCACCCTACTCCTCCTTTGCACCTGCTGTTACCTCTCCTGGAGTTCTGGGCTGAGGCCGGTTCAACAGGGTGAGGCGACGCGGAGCCATCCAGGTCTCCATCTATCGGGGCTTCAGGCCACTCGCTGATCACCAATGGGGTGTCTGGCACTGTCAGAAGTGTGAGGCAAATATTATTATTATTTGGACAGACAAGATGACTGAGGTCCAGAGCTTACATAAGGAACCCAGGGCCCCTCAGCCACAGTGGCCCCCAGCCTCTCTGAGCCTTATGGAGACTTGGATGCCTTTTGTACTCACAAATGGGCCTTGAAAAAAGTATAAAAATGCTTAACTAGAATTAGGATGGAAAACCTGGGGGCAGATGTGTCTCTGTGTGTGGTGTTATATGAGAGAGGCAGGGCAATGGTGTGGTTAGTGGCACCAGCACTGGAAAACAGGAATCTTGGCTTTGTTACCCTGTGGCTTGTGTGGCTTGGGGCTAGTGACTTCCTCTGTTAAAGCCTCAGTTTCCATATCTGTAAAATGGGGATGACAGTAGCGTCCAGGTGAATACTCGGTAGAGTGCTAGGCATTCAGCAGGCGCTCAATAAATAGAAGTAGGGCCTGGGCTCATGGGGCCTTTCTTCTTCCTCCCCTCTTCATCCAGGCCTGGTGCCCCTCGGGGCTGTTGGGTCCGTGGAATTCACTCTGGCCACACTGCCTCTCATCTCCAACCAGTACATAGAGCTGGACGTCAACGTAAGTGTCCACCAAGGCCTTGCCCACCACTGGGGGTGGGTGAGGTCTCAGTGGAGGCCAGGAAGGGGATGCTGGCTCAGAGCCAGGTGAGTGAGCTGCCCTGAGATCCTGCCTCACCGACTTTCACCTCTGCAGCCCATCGTGAAGAGCGTAGCTGGTGACATCATTGACTTCCCCAAGCCCCGCAAACCCGTCAAGGTGCCGCCCAAGGAGGACCACACATCCCAGGTGACTGTGCCTCTGTTCCTCTTTAACACCATGTTTGGGCTCCTTCAGACCAGCGGTGCCCTTGACCTGGACATCACCTCTGAGCTGGTAAGTGTGGCAACCTGCCCTGCTGGGTCTTAGCGATGCTAGTTGTAACCTAGCTGAACCTCATCACTGTTCAGCCCTGATGAGCCTTCTTCTTATAATCAGAGAGACTTGGACAGTTTTATAGCAGGTACATGTCCATGCTTGTCCTTGTAGATAAGTATGACATTACTTGTCTACAAGACTTTACTAATTGATAATGGCCTCTACTTGGCTAAACCTGAATGGGACTTCTGAACATGACACTTAGGAAGTTACTTTGAATTGGTCAAAATTGGCGTGTGAAATGTAGCCAGTTTTCTATCCCTGCACCAGACGAGCTCTTGTAGAGTCAATGCTCAGTTTTTACTAAAGTGTGAATGGCTTAACATTCCTACTACTTTCTCAAGAGCATATTTGAGTTGAAGAGAAGAAAACTCAGGGTGGACTATACCAAGGGTATATAGAGCCCGAACAATGTTAAAGAGGTACAGAGGAGCAGTCACCTGGGATGTGTGATCCTCTTTGGGTGGCACCTTGATGGGGTTTCAGGGCTTGGGGGAGTTAATGATGTCACCGACTGTGCTCTTCACGACATTTGGACATTGGACATTTATTCTGAAGTTCCAGAGATGTCTGTTTCCCTTCTGGCCCCTCTCACACCCTCACAGATGTCTGGAAGCCCCAGCCCAGAAGCCTTACCCAGTGACATTTCCTTGGTCTCAGCCCTGTCTAAAAGCAGTTAACTCCAAGCCACCTGGACCCCTCACCTGCGGCTCAGCCCAAGGGAGCAGGAGTTGATCATTCACTTCCTATATGTGGGGTCCAAAGAGCATGCTGAAGGCCTGTGGGGTGGTTGGAATAGGGCCTTGAGCTGGGAGCCAGATGTGACCAGATTTTCCATATTTTTTAAGTTAGAAACTGCAAATTTATATGAAATGTCCTAATTTGTAAATGATAGAAACAAATGTATAGCATTTGGGAATATTTTGGGGTAAAAAGCAAAAATATGTGGGGTCAGATTCCTGGGCCTTCAAATTGGGAGGAAAGTTTAAAAGTTCTAGAATTAGCCTGCCCAGGTCAAAGCCCGGTGCCACCACTTACCAGCTTATGAGCCTGGACAGGAATCTCAGGTTTTTCCATCTGTAAAATGGGAGTAATCATAGCACCTACTTCCTGGAGCAGTTATAAAGGTGGAATGAGTGAAGGCTCAGAAAGCCCTTAGCATGAGTCTGGCATGTAGCAAGCACTCATCATTGGTTACTAGAAGGCACATGAGTGTCTGTGGAGATGCATGTGTGTAGTCGGGTGGGAGGAAGCTACTGTTTGTGCTGAGGGATCCCTATCTTGGCTCTGTGTTTATCCCCCTTCCCATTTGGTCTCCGGTCCAGGTTCCCAGCAATGTCCCACTGACAACTACAGACCTGGCAGCTTTGGTCCCTGAGGTGAGTGACCCTCTCATGGACTTTATTCACGGTGGGTCTTTCCTGATGACCCTGAATGGACTCCAGAATCTTTCTCAATACAGCTCTGCAGTCACAACTGAATGTTGTGTTCAAATTCACACTGAAGTGTGATTGACTAACACCATTTCCTTTCCTGATAGTAGATTTTGCTTAGAGAGGAAAGGACCAGGGTTTAACTGCACCAGAAGTCAACTGGGCATTTGTCCTCGGTCTGTTGCTCCTCTGTCAAGCAGAGGACAGGAGTTTCTTTCCAAATGACTTTTGCCCCCTCCCTCCAACTGCCTTCAATTCAGTTCAGTTCAGTCGCTCAGTCGTGTCCAACTCTTTGTGACTTCATGAACCGCAGCACGCCAGGCCTCCCTGTCCATCACCAACTTCCGGAGTCCACCCAAACCTATGGCCATTGTGTCAGTGATGACATCCAACCATCTCATCCTCTGTCATCCCCTTCTCCTCCTGCCCTCAATCTTTCCCAGCATCAGGGTCTTTTCAAATGAGTCAGCTCTTCGCATCAGGTGACCAAAGTATTGGAGTTTCAGCTTCAGCATCAGTCCCTCCAATGAACACCCAGGACTCATCTTCTTTAGGATGGACTGATTGGATCTCTTTGTAGTCCAGGGGACTCTCAAGAGTTCTCCAACACCACAGTTCAAAAGCATCAATTCTTAGGCCACTGCCTTACTTCATCTTAGTCTCAGTGTTCTTGTCCCCAGAGAGAAGAGTCAGGGCAGTGACCTTGGAAAAATAAGAGAAAGGAGAAGATTCAGGGAGATTTGACTAGTGGGCATCAGTCAGTATGTGGCTACAGGACCCGGCCCTCAGCTTTAACATTCCTACAACTGGGGCTAAACAGCTTCTTTCTAGACGTGGGAATCTGAATTATATGGCAGCCCTGGGCTAGGTGCTGGGCATGTGCAAGGGGCAGACAATGAAAAGTAGATAGAAGTCTCTGTGTTCCAGGAGCTGCCATTGTGATGGGAGGGACAGACATTGAACAAATAAATAAACAGAAAATATACAATGTCAGAAGGTGGAGGAGGGTACCTTGCAAAGGCCTCACTGGGGAGGTGATATGTGAGCTGAAGGCTGAAAGAGGGGAGGGAGGGAACGGTGAAGGTGTCTGGAGAAGACATTTCTGGCAGAGGGAACAGCAAGTGCAAAGGCCCTGAGGTAGGAGTGTGCCTGGCTGCTTGGAGGAACAGCAGAGTGGTCAGTGAGTCTAAGAGAGAAGAGAATAGGGGCCAGTGGTGGGAGGCTAGATAGGAGGGCAGAGGATGGATCATGGGCATAGGAAGGTTTTTTGTTTTCTTTTTTTATGTTGTGTAATAAAGTGTGTTCTAGGGGTGATTTTGAGCTTCCCTTGTAGCTCAGTCGGTAAAGAATCTGCCTGTAGTGCAGGAGACCTGGGTTCGACCCCTGGGTTGGGAAGATACCCTGGAGAAGGAAATGGTGACCCACTCCAGTATCCTTGCCTGGAAAATCTCATGGACAGAGGAGCCTGGTGGGCTGTAGTCCATGGGGTCTCTAAGATTCGGGCACAACTGAGTGACTAACACTTACACTTACTTAGGGGCGATTTTGACTCTGATTGGGCTGCGCCATAATGTCAGCCTCAAGGGGGCCGAGACCAGACCTATCTGGTTCAGGCTGCTAACACAGCTCCCCGCTCAGTACCAGCACCCACTAGGCGCTCAGTGAGTGTTTGTTGACTGATTGACCAGTTGATTCAATTAGTGGGGCATCTAAGATGCCCCCGTGCCCCCGGCTCTGCCCTGCTTCTCTCCAGGCCCTGAGGAAGCGGCCCCCAGGCCAGCAGCTCCTGCTCTCCTTGCGGGTGAAGGAAGCGCCCACAGTCACGCTTCAGAGCCACAAGGCCACGGTCTCCATCCCAACTACCATCCATGTGCTCTCCTACTTTCCTCAAGGGGCCCATGAGGCCTTATTCCAGCTGAATGGGGTGAGTGACTGAGGGGTGGGAGGCGGCACTGGGGTTCTGAGTAGGGTTGACCTGCTCCAGGCTGTGGATCTTGGGGTGGGGGATCCCATGGGGCACCGTGCAGGCAGCCCGCCCCCACTGTCAACCTGACTGTTTGGACTCCCGCCGGCTCCCTCATCACACATGTGTCCCGGGTGCTTCCTCAGGATCTCAGGAATTGTCCCCGCCCCCTAGCCTCCCTGTGCTCAGATATCTCTTGGATGACCCTCCAGTTCCCCCCAGCCCCCCACCTCCAGTCTGCTCCCCTCCACCCCACCTCTGCTAGTTTCCCCAACCATACATGTGGGCAGAGGCAGTCCCTACCCTGCTCACTCTCTGCCTGGGCCCCACATGGCCAGATACCATTCCTTGCCGCGTTCCCCACCCCTGGCCTCACTCTCCTGCTTTTCCCAGCCTTGTGTCCTAAGCCAGTTACTCAGGGCTGCCAGGTTCCCCCACCTTGCCCTTGATTGTGTAGAGACCACCACGTTTCTCCCCTTCCTTTGGCTAACTCCTGTCTTCCAGGATTCGGCACAGGGGTCACCTCATGGGCCATGCCTTCCCTCACCCACTGCAGGCGGGATTGAGGGTCTGTCCAAGCTCCTGCCGCCCCTCGCATCCAACACTGACAGCCCTTAGTACCCTGGTTTCTGAGCACCAGAACCTTCACATGACTTCCTTGTAGCCCAGCATGGACACTAACACACAGTAGGGCCTCAGCAAGGGGTAGTGGAGGAAATGAATGGTGGGAAGTCACCTGTTGGCCAAGGCAGACCTGTCTTCAAGCTCCTTTTGCTGAACTGGTATATTCTCTGCCTGCTCTTCTCATGTAGGTGATGACTTTAAATGCCCAGCTGGCTCCCTCGGCTACCAAACTGCACATCTCGCTATCCCTGGAACGGTAACGTGGGATCCTGGGTGTTGTCTTTATGAACAAGAATTAGGGCGACTTCACTAGTGGTCCAGTGGTTAAGACTTCACCTTCCAATGAAGGGGATGTGGGTTGGATCCCTGTTTGGGTCACTAAGATCCCACATGCCTCACGGCCCAAAAACCAGAACGTAAAACAGAAGCAATGTTCTAACAGATTCAATAAAGACTTAAAAAAAAGAATTAGGGACTAGCAGAAACCCCATTATTTATTGAGAGGCAACTGAATTGCAGGTGTTTGCTTCGCCAGCGTCTTCCTTGCCTCTGGAACCTGCTGGGAAGGGGTGGTCTTGGCCCATTTTACAGATGAGGCAACTAGATCTCAGCGAATTGCCTCCAGAGCGGGCATCTTCCACTGCACCTGCTCAAAACCTGGCCCTGGAGACAAACCTGCTGCAGTGGAGTCCAGACTTCTGAGTTATCAGCCCTAGAGGCAGGCCATGGAGATACCTGTCCTTGAATGTGGTCAGATGCTTTGTTATTCATGTGGACTAGCTGTTTCTCTAGTTTCTCCCCATCTCTGGTAACTAGGCCTCATGATAATCATACTAACCGAGATAGTGAGGTTGATGACAATCCTTCCTTACGCATGCACAGCACTTTACAGTTTGCAAAGCCCAGGCTCCAAAAGTGCATTGTCCCTGGAAGCAAGTCCTCTGTCTAGGCCTCTGTCCTGCAGGCCCAGCGCTCTTGCCTTGGCCCGGGGCCTGGGGCCTCTCTGTCCCTCCCCTGGGTGCAGGATGCAGGAGTATTCCCAGTGGACTCTGATCTGCCTGCCCTGGGCCATAGGCACCCGGCGCTCATCTGACCCCTGCCGGCCCCTCAGGCTGCAGCTGCCTCCCCTCCTTCCCGCCTCCTCCCCGCAAGGCTCCACCGCCACTCCATTTCTATACTTGACAAAGACCTCACCCACTGCCAGGGTTCATCTCCCCTTTCTGGTGGCTGTTGAAGCCTCAGGTCTTCAGGAGAAGAGATGTGTGTCCGGACTCTGGCCCTGGACCTTCTTGTGGGCCAGCTGTGATCCACTGGCGGTTTATTGCCGTTAGTGAGCAGCTGTGGGATGCAGAGCACCCTGTGTCCAGGGCTCAGTCTATGGGAGGGCTGCTCCTCAGAGAGTGTCAGTGAAACAAGTGGGAGTCAGATCAAGGTTCCAGGGCCGTGGAGTTGGAGGTGGCAGTCATGACATTTCAGAAGGAGGTCACCTCCCTCCAAGCCCATTTTACAGGTAGGTAAACCGAGACCCCGAGTCAAGGCTGAATGGAGGCAGAGTTGGGCCTGTAACCCTGTTTCCTGATCCTGGAGAGCTAGGGATGGGGCAGGCTGGGGTATGGTGGGTGTTGGGGCCCCTCAACATCTCTCTTCTCTCTGCCAGGCTCAGCGTCCAGCTGGCATCCTCCTCTGCCCACACCTTTGATGTAAGTTCCTGGGAGGCTGGACAGTTTGGCGGTGGTGAGGGACTACAGGTGGGGTGGAAAGGAGGCAGGATGAGTCAGGCCGTATGACTGAACTGGCCCCAGTCTGGGCCCTGCCCCCAAAAGACGAAGTGGACAAACATCCAGGCCGGCATGTGTCTCTGTGTGTGTGCACACACGTGCACTCACTTGTCAAGCAGTCATTGTCTTAGGAAAGTGAATCTCCCCATCTTCCAGTCTTGGAGCCTTACAAAGTTGTAAATGTGTAGAACCTCACAAGCTCGAAATTCTGGAACTTCACACAAATAATAAGGTCCCTGAACTCAGAAGATTCTAACATTTCAGAGACTCACGGAGCCCTTAGTTTCCTGTTTCTTACAAAGTCCTGAGGTTCTAGAATTTCATGATGGTTTCAGATTCTAGATCTAAGTGTTTCTCAACTCCTAGGAATCTAAGGTCAGAGCACACAGAGTTACTGGAGCTGGGCTCATTTCCTCCCTCTTTCTCAGACACAGGCCCCCACCAGGCGCCCCAGATCCTTCCTCCAGGAGCGCAGCCCTTCTAAGCTCACGGAGCCCAGAGTGAAGCCTGCCTAAATCAGAGTCCCCTTTGGGTCACTCTTGGACTGCGCACCCCAGCAGTTCCTGTGCCCACTAGGAGCTATGTCGTCAGGCTTGTGGGGAGGCTGGGGCAGCTGGACCTCTGGAGTTTTCTTCCTGGGAAAGGTGGTACTGCTCCTGCAAAGCCACCCCTCTCAGCCTCTGCATGCTCTGTTGCAGGCATCCCGTTTAGAAGAATGGCTCAGCAATGTGGTTCGGCTAGCTTATGTGCCAAAGCTCAATGGTAAGCGCAGCCTTAAGTGTTTTCTTGGACACAGAGTGTCTGAACTCAGGATTGCCAAATCCATTGCCTCTATCCACTGTTCTTTTGTTAAAAAATTGAAGTATAGTTAATTTATAATGTTGTGTTAGTTTCAAATGTACAGCAAAGTGATTTGATCATTCTCCATTGTTCTTAATAGACACTGAGGTTGGAGAGGGCTTGATCCCCGTTTCTGAGATGCAGAAACCAGGATTGTTTCCAATCAAACAATATGGATAGCTCCTGCATCATGCCCAACTCTGGGCATCAAGTGCTATCTGATGTGGATCGTGTCTTCAGGCTCACAATCCAGATGGAAATAGTTGTATAAACAAATGAATAGAATATAAATGACCCAGATTGTGCAAGAGACTGAGAGAACCTCAAGGAGGCTCTGCTGAGGGAACCCCTTAAGATAATAGAGAAAAGGGGCATTTTTATTTGGGTTTAGTAGGATGAGTAGGAGTCTCACGGGAACCTGCGTCTCCAAGAAGAGAATTGGCTAGCTCAAAGTTATGGAATAGGGTCAGCAGGTCCCACTTTGGCCCCTCACATATCTTTGCTTTCAACCACGTCCTCTTCACAGTGAGCCTAGATGTTGGGATCCCCCTGCCTAAGGTTCTCAATGTCAATTTTGCCAATGCAGCCCTGGCAATCATAGAGGTGAGTTTCCCATGGAGGGCGGAGGGTAAGCCTTGATGGGCCTAAAGCTTGTCTCTGGAGAGGGGATTGCTCTGCCTCTGACAAGGTCTGTAGCTGCACCACTTTCTAGGTTGCTCAGGGATTATAAACTACCCAACTTGGGAATGGCAAATATATGACATACTTTCTAGCACCCCTTCCTGACTTGCCCAAGGCGGATATTGTCAAGCAGTCACAGAGCTGTTTCTTGTTGAATTCAGACATAGGACTGGCCTATGGGAGGGGATCTCAGGTTTCCTCACAGAATCACAGTTCCCCTGGTCCAGGGGTAGCAGGTACACTTTCTGTTTCTCCCCTGTGCTGTGCCTGTGGCAGCCTTCCCTAATAGACCAGGACATTTTTTCCTGCTGAGTATGGACATGGTCTCACAGTCCTCTTCAGTCCAGTGTGCCTTTGAGTTTTGGAGCAGCTCTGGGAGGTGGGCAGCTCAGGGAATGCTGGACCTACTTCTCAGATAAGGACCAGGGCTGTAGGAGGCCCAGCTTCTGGTCCAAGGTCACACAATAAATTCACAGGAAAAATGACACTTGAACTAAAGTCTCTAAAATCAGTGGCCTCTCCCACACTGAAGGTCATTTATTCATCGTCATTCATTTGTTCCCTCATTCACTTAGTGCAAGCTGTGTTCCCAGTACAGCACTCACCCCAGGGCATGGGGTTGGTGTTGGGGGTGGGGGACACAGTGGCTGCAGGGGTGGGGGGTGTAGCGGGGTGTGGGGCACAAGGGCTCAGAGGACCTAACCTAGAGCCATTGCTCCTTGCAGAATGCCGTGGTGCTGACTGTGCCATCCTGAGGCTGACAGAGGGCTGCCATCCTTCTGTGTTGACCGCCAGATTCCTGCCCACCTGCCCATCTGCCTCAGTTTCCCTCCCAGGCTCTAGCCTGTGTCTGTGACAGTATAAGTGTCCCTTATCCACCCAGGGTCCCCCGGGTGCTCTGGCCCTGCAGCTCTGCCCCCAGTCTGGAGTGGGGACTGCAGGGCTAGCCACAAGACTCCGCTTTGGAGAAAGATCTAGGGCCTCCTTGGCAAGTCCTGAGCTTTCAATAAATGAGTCGTCTCAGCACCTCCTGGCTGGTTTGTTCTCCAGTCACACCGAGCCTGCCTTGGCCTCTGCCTCCAGCGCCCTCCCCAGCTCCAGGCAGGGCTCCTGGGAGGTGAGGGGACCTGGGGCCTAGTCATTGTAGCTTCGTGTCCCAAACATAACTGGTTGACGTTGGCAACCTCTGTGTCTTGTCCTGCCTTCCTCCGCCTCTGTGTGGCGCTCTCTGTGTCCCTCCTCCCCACTTCCTTCCCCTCTCTCTATTTCTTTTCTTTTCTTCTAATTTTTTTATTGGCCATGCCACTCGTGGCATGTGGGATCTTAGTTCCCTGATCAGGAATCGAGCTCGTGCCCCCTCCCTGTATTGGGAGCATGGAGTCTTATCCATCGGACCACCAAGGAAGTCCCTTCCTCTCTGTATTTTTCTAAACGCCTCCATCTTTCACCCTGTCTCTCTGAGTCTGAGTCTGTGTCTGTCTCGGTCTCTCTGATTTTGGGACGCTTCTCAGAAGCGATGTCTGAGTTGAATTTTGAAGGCTGAGTGAGAGTTTTCCAGGGAGTAAAGGAGTCAGTACTCCAGGAAGCAGAGATGGGTGAGACTCCTGACAGGTGTTGCCCTGGAGGGGTCACTTAATAGCTGCTGCACACCTGCCATCGACACACCTCAGGACAAAGCTACGCTGAATGCTCATAGTGCGGGTGGGGAAACTGATGCCAGAGAGGAGCCTGGCTGGCCGAGGCTGCACAGAATCAGAGCTGGGATGGGAAACTGGGGATCCTGACTCTCTTGCCGAGACTCCTCTCTGCTGCTCAAGATGGGCCTCCTTGGTTCTGGAGAATGGCCCCAAGTTGGTACAAATGGGTGGACCTGAGTGAAAAGGTGCCAATTAAGTTTTGGGAACTGGATTAGAGGACCTGGGTGGGGGGCGGGGAACAGAGGAGAGTTGGAACCCGTCTAGAGGTTTACGCACCAATGGGGATGACCATCCTCTGATCCATCTACCCATCCATCCATCTGTTCATCCACCTACCCACTCACCCTTCCATCTATCCATTTATCCACCCACTCACCCATCCACCCACCCACCACCCACCCGTTTACCCACCCATCCATTCACATACCTATTCATCCTCCAGTCTGTCCATCCGTCCACTGTTCTACCCTTTCTTCCTCCTGGTTCCCTTCTTTTCTCTTTACCTCCCCTCCACCCACCTGCAGTTACTGGTTTGTACTACATGCCGGGCCCAGTGCTGAGTGACATGCAGGATTTATGCTTGTCTCCTTTCTCACCTCCAGTGTCTTCTGACTCCCATCCAGGACAATACAGTGATTATATGAGTAGCTTGAATTTTAGCTGCCTGTGTTCAAATCCCAGGGCTTCCCAGGTGGTGCTAGTGGTAAAGAACCCATCTGCCAATGCAGGAGAGACATGGGTTCCATTCTGGATTGAGCGGATCCCCTGGAGGAGGGCATGGCAACCCACTCCAGTGTTCTTGCCTGGAGAATCCCGTGGAACGAGGAGCCTGGTGGGCTACAGTCCACAGAGTCGCAAAGAGTCGGACACGACCGAGGTGACTTAGCGCACACGCACACAGGTTCAGATCCCATCCCAGCTGCCATGTGGCCTCAGGCAAGTCGCTGAATCTCTCTGGCTCAATTTCTTCCTCAGTAACTTGGGGATGATGGTTGACATGGTTTTGAGGGTTAGCCAGCACTCAGGATGTTGACTCGCGCGCCAGTCCCTGCTAGCTCATGTCACCGCTGCATCATTCTACCTCCTCATCCTGCCTTCATCTGCTCCCGCCTCTCTACCCAGACCCCAGCACACCCTCCTCCTCTCTCACGAGGACTGCGCCTGCCTGTCCTGTTCTTCACACTCTCCTCTCTTCCATCCTGTCCTCCTTCAGCCCTTCCTTGACCTCGTCTGACCATCTCTCACCTCCGCTAACAGATTTTCCATGGCTGGGTTCTCACGGCCAGCAGAAAACCATCCAGGCTCCTAGGTGTGGCATCAAGGCTGCCTGTGGCTTCAGCCGATCCTCCTGGAGCATGAAGAGGAGGCAGAGCTGGTTCTGTGCCTCGGGCTCCTCGTCTGTGAAATGGGAATCGTGTCTGTAGGACTCACTCATAGGTCATTTGAGGATGAAATGAGATAGTCCTCCCAGAATACAGAGAAGAGTGCCTCCAGCCTCACAGACCCTAGACTGGCTCTGTTATCGTGTTCGCCGCCCTGGATTGGCCCTGCCTCACCTTGTTCTCCCACTTGACCAAGAGCTCCCCAAGGTCAAGGTGAGGGAGGGTCTTTGTTCACCCCAGTGAGTCCCGTGGTTGCACAGAGTAGCAATGAAAACAGCTAACCTCTACTGAGCGCTTACTGTATACCAGCCTTTGTGTTAGATTCTGATGACCCTTTGCTCAGTAAGGTTTTATAGTGACCATAGTCAATAGGGTATTATCACCCTATTTTAAAGATGAGCACACAGGCTCAGAGATATGGAACCGACAGCTCCTAAGTGGCAAAGCCAGGGTTTGAACCAGATCCTTCTTCCCCTTAATCCAAAGCCTGGGCTTTTCATGACTGTGCTGTAAAAATAACACTTGCTTTGTTTATTGTGTGCTTCCTAACTGCCAGACACCGTCCTAAGGACTTTTGATACTTTTGTCAACATCTCTTTGAATCAACCCTTCTTTCTCAGAACTGTTTTTATGTTCACTCTAGAGTTGAGGAAACTGAGGCCCAGAGAAGTTAAGAGACTTGCCCAAGACCACACAGCTAGGAAGTGATGAGGGTCAGCACTTGAGCCCCCTGACTCCAGAGCCCAGGTTCTGAACTGCTGCATTTAGGGTGGGCAATGAAACCAGCCAGATGTGCAGGAAGTCACTTGGTCAGCGGCGAACCAACAGTTCCTAAGGGGGACAAGGGTTGAGTTGGAGGGATTGGTAGTGAGGCTGGGTCTGTTTCCTGGTCCCAACTCCCCACTTCATGAAGCCCCCACAAGGCCCCCTGCAGGCTGAATCACCTTCAGAATGAATCACCTCCCAGGGCCTGGTCCCACCAGCTCCAGACAAAGGTGCCCTTTGGCTGCTAAGCCCAGGTGATCTCCTCGGCGCCAGAGCTACACTAATCCTCTCAGGGCCCCAGGGGGCAGGCTGGCCTCATGACCGCCAGGACCTGGCTGGTCTCGGGGCTGAAGACAGCACTGACCTTCATGTGTGCACCGCCCTCTACAGTTCATAGTAGGCGTTGATCCCTGCTCTCTGATGGGAGGGAAGGGCAGGTGGAGAAAGGCGCAGTTGCCCTCTTTGCCCCACAAAGCTCCAAGCATGTTCCAGACATTTCCTGCGCGATCCTGGAAACCCTGCTGAAGAAGTGTGATATTCTGCCCATTTCTCAGATGGCCAAACTGAGGACCCAGAGAAGAAGGGATTGTCCGGAGCTGAGAGGGCAAGTGGGATGTGGGAACACAGGCGTGTGTGGTTCCTGGGGTCCCTTTCCTGGAACCCTCCTAGCCCTCACAGGAGATCAGCTGGTCTAGGGCCTGGGTTCATACACCCACTCACACCCCTTGTGGGTTTTACCAACTTTCTGCCTTGTGGCGCCAACAGGGACCCAGGATGATGAGAATAAAAATACCACCTACTGAGCACCTACTGGGTGCTGGGCCTTGTTCTCACTGCTTTGCATGATTAGATCACTTGACTTTTATGACATCCTTTTGAGAGGCCAAGTCATTCTGGTCACCATCTTGACACCAAAGAAACAGGCTTGGAGAAAACTGACAGCAGAATTCAAACGGAGCCTCTGGCTCCAAAGTCTGTTTTCCACTAAAGCACCCGCCGCAGATGAGGAAACTGAGTCCCAGAGAGGCGCTGGCTCAGGGTCCAGTAGTGGCGCTGGCGAGGCTGGCAGGACTTGACATCACCCATGCCTGCCTTCAGAGGCCCCACAGCCCTCAGACAGCAGGGAGGAAGCATCTCCCTGCAGAGTTCAGGGGAGCGCCTGTTTATGCGCAGCCTGGCTTGAGAGCAGGCCTCGGTGGGGGAGAGAAATGCCCCCTCACCCAAGAGAGCTTCTCAGGTGGGCTTCGTGGGGAAGGAGGAGATGTCGTCAATTAAGCATGGGGGTAGGGGGTTTTCCCTGGTGGTCCAGTGGTTAAGACTCCACGCTTTGAATGCAGGGGGCATGGGTTTGACCCCTGGTCAGACAACTAAGACCCCATGTGCCATGGGGTGTGGCCAATAAGTAAAAAAAATGAAAAAATGAAAAAAAATGAAGATAGGACGTAGGCTTGGGTTGGGAGTGGGAAGCAAGGAGGACTCAGATTGCTCCCCAGGTTGTATGTAGCGATTGAGAGCATTCATTCATTCATTTGCTACACTGGCATCTGTGCCTGTGCTGGGCTGGGAGTGGGGCACAGGCCTGGTTTGCCCAGAGCAAGGCCATCTCAGTGGGGTGGCAGAGGGCCTTGGGTGTCCAGAGGGAGCATCCGAGTTGGGGATTGCCACAGCGTTCCAGAGCAGCTGGCATTTCTGCACTAGTGTGACTAACAGAATCTGGGGAAGGGCACGTGCAGGGGCCGGGAGACAGGGAGGCTGGGGGTGGTGGTGGTGAGAGGAATGGGCGCCACTCGGTGTGGAAGGCAGATCCACCTTCAGTGCCAAGGAAGAGGTCTGGTCTGTGTTCTAGCAGGTCTTGGAGGGGGCAGTGGCTGCCTCTGAGGGGTGGGAGCAGGTGCTGACTGAGAAGGAACAAGAGGGAAAATTCTGGGGTGATGAAAATATGTTAAGATAAGGGTGCAAGCTACATACTGTATAACATTGTCACTATTTAAACACACTTAATATTTATGAATTTCACTGTATGTAAGTTTACATCTAAAGAAGAGGATCATTGTGGCATTCATGTTAAAGAGTTTAGAGGGAAATATATTGTTAACTGCAACTCTCTTTGAAATACATTTTTAAAATGTTTATTTTTACTTATTTGGCTGCACTGGGTCTTAGTTTTGGCATGCGACCTCTTAGCTGTGGCATGTGGGGTCTAGTTCCCTGACTGGGGATTGAACCCAGGGCCCCTGCATTGGGAGCACAGAGTCTTGGCCGCTGAACCACCAGAGAAATCCCTGAAATACATTTTTTTAAAGATGGATTAATGGATGAATAGATACATAGTAAAGTAAGTATACGGAGAAGGCAATGGCAACCCACTCCAGTATTCTTGCCTGGAGAATCCCAGGGACGGGGGAGCCTCGTGGGCTGCCGTCTATGGGGTCGCACAGAGTCGGACACGACTGAAGCGACGCAGCAGCAGCAGCAGCAGCAGCAGCAGCAGCAGCAGCAAAGTTAGTATAAGAAAATATTAACGGTCGATGTAGCTGGTGGGCGGAATGCGACAAGTATATGGGTGCTCACTGTACAGTTTTTCAGCTTCGCTGGATGTGTGGACATTTCATAATGAAATATTGGGAGAAAAACTTCTGCAGGTCAACAGAAGCCAGTCTGCTTGTTCTCTTCACAGCTGCCCCAAGTTTGAAGAGTCAGGTCCAAGTTCAACTCCCCACATCCTCAAATCAGTCCTGTGAGGCAGGTATTCTACCTACTTAACAGATGGAAATATGTGATGGGAGGCAGAGGACAGGGCAGTGGCTGACCTAAGGTCACACAGTGAGTTCTGGGTCAAGTGAAGCTGAACCAGGGTCGGCTTGATGCTGAGTCTGGGCATGGTTGTCTGCCCTGGCCAGCTGGAGTGGGCAGTGCCTACTTTCGAGCTGAAAACTAGATGCCTCTGGGGGTGCTTCCACTTCCCCCATCTGGGGTCCTAGCTAGGGTCTCTAGGAATGTGCCCAGACCAGGGGCTGATAAACCCCAGCTCATGTGACACCATCCGGGGTTGAACCAGTTTTCAGAATTAGCCACAAACCGCAAACCCTTGTGGTTTTGAATCTCAGTGCCCAGTGTGAGGAGCAAAGCTAGATTCCGGTCTCTCATAATTACATGGTGTTTCCCTCCCTGGGTCAGGGATCAGACTCCGGCTGCTATATAAGTCCAGCCTGCGACCAGATTCAGCCAAAGCATAGGGCCCCGGTGAACGGGACCTCTCAAGACCGAGCTGCAGGGACCTCCCGGGGGGTAAGGAGGTGCCACCTTCCCTCTTCAGAGTCTGGGCAGGGGGAGCCTGAGGTCTGGGGAGGCAATGAGGTGTGTCCCAGACTGGATACCTGCCTGGGTGACCCTTTTCTGAACCTCAGTGATCTTGTCTGCAACATGGGCATAGTCAGGAGACCTCTCAGGGATCAACTGAAGGGCCTGAGTCCCTTGAATGACATGGGTGAGCAGGGCTGCACTCATCTTCCCCAGGAATGTTGGGGTTGGGTACACGGGACCTTTACTACCTCCCTGATACTCGTTAGGTGTTTGCTGATGCCAGAAATCCCTCCTTTGATGCCCATCTTTTTAACTGAAGGTGGTGATCCCTCTTTGAACAGAGAATTCTCTGGGCAGTGGGGTTAGGATGAGGTGAGGAAGCCAGGGGGAAAAATTCTTGAATATATGAGACCGTAATATTCTAGTATGAATGAGTTCCCTGAAATTCTTCCTAGGGGAGCAGGGAAAGAATGGAGGGGCTGTGTGAACTTCAGGGGATGTAGGAGGCAGGAGAAAGGAAAGAGGGTGCATATGTGGAGGGGGTTGAGGCCAACAATATCTTAGTTTGGCCTGGAAGGAACCGTGTCCTGCTCTGATTCTGAGTCTGGTGAATGGGTAGACTGGTCTGGTGGAGTAAGAGAAGTTCATTAGACGTGAAGGCAGCAAAGCGAAATTTCCTAGGGGTTGACCTGCTCATCCCCAAACGCGTGCTTCACCCCTCCAGTCTCATAATACTTCACATCCACTTCTTAGGGGTGTGAAATAATAGCTACTGTTTATTGAGTGTCTGCTATGTACCAGATGTGATGTGCTGGTGACTGCATGTGTGTGCATGCTAAGTCACTTCTGTTGTCTCTTTGCGACCCTATGGACTGTAGCCCACCAGGGTCCTCTGCCCATGGGATTCTCCAGGCAAGAAGACTGGAGTGGGTGGCCATGCCCTCCTCCAGGGGATCTTTCCAACCCATGGGTCGAGCCCACATCTCTTATATATACTGCATTGGCAGTGGATTCTTTACCCCTGGCGCCACCTGGGAAGCCATGGGATGGTGACTAGGAAGCTGTAAATTCAAAAGGTCAAATCTCTTTTCTAAGGATTAGAATCCAGAGAGGTCTGATCCAGAGCCCTTCATCTTAATGACATGATGAGGGAACAGTCTCCTCCAAAGAGATGGGAAGGGGTATTTGCTAGCTGGCTGGATGCATGCAAGTGTGGCTAGGTGAATGTGTTGACAGGGGGATGGGCTGATGGAAGGATGTATGGGTGATGGATGTATGAAAGGAAGGAAGGAAGAAAGGAGAGGTGGATGGATATAAGATCAGCTTGCTGGTTGGTTGGGTCATGAATAAATGATGGATAGATGGGAAGAAGGATGGATAGATGGATGGATGGACGAATGAGAGGGGAACGGATGGTTGGTGAGTGGGTGAATGGATGGGCGGCTGGGTGAACAGATGAGTAGGTTTCTCTAGAAATCTCTGGAGAAATTTCCCTAGAGTCTGCCTTCTACTAATTTGCTATTTTGATTGGAATCCCCAATAGAGTATTTTTTTCTCTATTCCTGAAGCTCCATTTGTAAAGTTTCATCTGGGGAGATATTAATGAAACACACATGTTATGGAACAGTTCGGTTAATGATGTCTCCAAACTGACTGCAATTTGCAAAGCTTGGAAGGTGGCATCAGGAACTCTGGGCCTGCCTTCTTACGTGCCCTTGGGTGGCTTCCCCTGTTTCTGGGCCTCAGGGTCTTGGTGTGACTCTTGATGGGCTGGGAAGGGGTGGTGCTAACCCCAGCTGCTGGGCAGGGTGGTGGCACCCAACCACAGCCCTGTGACCCGCTGTCTCCTTAGCAGAGAAGCAGCGCCAGCATGTGGGCGGCATGGTGTGTGGCTGCTCTGTCGGTGGCGGCTGTGTGTGGCATCCGCCAAGATACAAACACCGTCCTCAGGGTGACCAAAGACGTGCTGAGCAACGGTGAGTCCAATCCTACAGAGTGAATGGTGGCAGGCGGCGAGTAGGGAGGTCCAGCCGACTCTGAAATTCCCAAGCACTCTCCTGCTCACTGGCAGATTCTACATCAGAAGGATGGGTGGCTTCTCTCTGGGCCTTAGTTTCATCTTTTCCGTGGGATGCCACTTCTTGAGCATTTGCTAGGGGCCAGGCACCATGCTAGGGAGTTGACGCTTGAGGCAGTAGAAAGCAGCGATTAAGAGCTTGAGTTTTGGAGTCAGCCTTCCTAGAATTCAGATATTGGCTATATGAAATATATATGAAATAGCCAATGATTTGAGTTCTCTGAGCCTTTAGAGACTTGAGTTCTCTGAACCTCAGTTTTCCTATCTGTGAAGAGGGTGTCATTATGGTCCCCATCCTGGAGGACTGATACAAGAATCTAATGAAATGAATGACCTTTTGAAAACTTGGCACAGTTCCTGGTTCATAGAAAACACTCAAAAGTGGGAGCTGTCATTGATCCTGCCTTCAGTTCTTGGGGGTCTCGCTTTTGTCCTCTGGCAAATGAGGATACGTCCCCTACCCTGATTCTTGTCCAAGGCTGTCATAGAATGAAAAAAAGGGGACATTTCCTCAGTGTCACAGGCCTCAGTTTCTTTACCCATCAAATGGGGACAATAATGCTGGCCTTGACTATTTTCCAGGAATAAATTTGAATAATGCACTAAGAAGTAGGGGTTTTTGTTGTTGTTGTTGTTTTTTACACTGTAAAGTGTGGAGTGCTTGGAAGGAAGGATCATGAAGAAAATCTACCCAGGTTTGGCTGAACAGTGTTGAAATCTGGTTAAAGTGTGCGAGGTCAAAGCCAGCAGCTAACGAGTTCATGGGGATGTCAGGGCTGGTCAGCAGCAGCCTTACCATTTGACCTCAGGAGCTTACCAGTGGGAGAAGGGGGACTAGGGAACGAGCAGTGCTGGGGGCTGGAGGGGGAACGAGCCTCTGAATGAGACCTTTGCTTCTCCTCAGCCATCTCGGGCACCTTGCAGCAAAGCGATGTTCTTCGCTCAGCCCTGAGAGAGGTGCCCATGGGTAAAGCTGGTGGTGATGGTGGTGGGCCTCTCCTGGGGGGTCTGCTTGGTGGAAGTGGAGGTGGTGGGGGAGGTGGTCTTCTGGGGGGCCTGCTTGGTGGCGGGGGTGGAGGGGGTGGTGACCTGTTGGGCGGAGTTGGAGGAGGCTTATTGGGTGGCGGTAGTAGCAGTGGTGGAGGGCTCCTGGGTGGCAGTGATGGGGGGCTTTTTGGTGGTGGGAGCAGCAGTGGTGATGGTGGGCTGCTGGGTGGTGGAAGCCACAGTGGTGGGGGGCTGCTGGGTGGCAGTGGTGGGGGGCTGCTGGGTGGTGGAAGCCACAGTGGTGGGGGGCTGCTGGGTGGCAGTGGTGGGGGGCTGCTGGGTGGTGGAGGCCACAGTGGTGGGGGGCTGCTGGGTGGTGGAGGCCACAGTGGTGGAGGGCTCTTGGGCGGCAGTGGTGGTCTTTTGGGTGGTGGCCGACACCGTTACGATGACTACAGACGTGCTGAATTGCCCCGAGGTGTCGGTGGTGTTCCCTACAATGACTTCCACGTCCGAGAACTGCCCCCAAAGTATACCAATGGCCACCAGCTGGGCGGTAATTACAAGTATGGTCACGTCGAGGCCAATGACAACACCGCTCAGCTGGGGGGCAAATACCGATATGGTGAGATCCTTGAGTCCGATGGAAGCGTCAGGGACCTCCGAACCAGCAACTACCGCAATGCTGAGAATGCGCACGGCGGCCACAGGGACCATGGGCGGTACAGGTCTGCTGAAGGCGCGGCGCCCGTGAGCAGACTTCACCGGCGAGAGTTGAGGCCTGGAGAGATCCCGCCTGGTGTAGCCACTGGGGCACTGGGCCCAGGTGGTTTGCTGGGCACTGGGGGCATGCTGGCAACTGACGGCATCCTAGCAGGCCAAGGAGGCCTGCTCGGCGGAGGTGGTCTCCTTGGAGACGGAGGACTTCTTGGAGGAGGGGGCGTCCTGGGCGTACTTGGCGAGGGCGGCATCATCAGCACCGTGGAGGGCATCACTGGGTAAGGAGGGGCTGGGGTCTCCCTGTCAAGCCCTCTAATGAACTCCGAACAGGAATAATCACCCCCAAGGGCCCGGAGTTGGAATAAGGATGGTGTTCAGTGTCTCATACACTTTAGGACCTGGCCTCAGGACTGGATGTCTTGAGTCTTGTGTGATTTGGGATCTTGCTGTTAAAAGTCCTGAGTTGAGTCCCAGCTCAGCCTTTTAGATTAGCCTGTGATTTGGGCCATTCGTTTCCTCTCCCTGGGTCTCAGTTTCCTCCTCTGTAGAATGGTCATAGTGTTATAGTCGAGGTGGAAAAGACCCAAGATTGTGCATACATATTATAATTTCAACTATGCTCAGCCTCCTCCTCATATTCACTATTTAATTTGACCAATATTTGGAGTGCCAACTACGTGCAGGGCGCTCTATTGTCCCTAGGGACACAACCTCATGGTGAGCCAAGACAAGACACATCTCTTGTCCTGATGGAGCTTGCAGGTAGGTGGGTTATATGGCATCAATAAAGAAGCCTGGAAACAATTACACACTTACAGTGCTAAGAAGTTCATGGAGAAGTGAGGAGGCGTACAGTGGAGAGATCAGGGGAGGCTCCCCAGAGGAAGAAAACCTAGAGCTGAAATCTAAAGATTCTGTGGGAAGAAACCAGGCAAAGCTGGGCAGGGACAGGCAGAAGGAGTAGCATTTTTACATGAAAAAAAAAAAAAAGATCAACGCGAATACATGGAAATGTAAACAATAGACCTCCAGGCAGTGGGTCTTGGCATATTTTTTGCTTTTAATTTTTCTGTGTTTTCCAAACTCTATCCACGAATCATAGGTCTTTCTAGGGCTGAGAAGAATGAATGGGGCACAGAGGAGGGGGGTGCAGGGAGGACGGTCCCTGGGGAGTGGGGTGCCGGGCAGGGGAGATAGCAGCCGTCTCACTGCTCTTGGTCCCCCGCAGGTTACGCATCGTGGAGTTGACTCTCCCCCGGGTGTCTGTGCGGCTTCTGCCTGGCGTGGGCGTCTACCTGAGCTTGTACACCCGTGTGGCCATCAATGGGAAGAGGTATGTGCTCTTGGTTCCAGAGGGGTCCCTGCCACCCTACATCCTGGCTGGGAGATCTGGGGCAGGTCATTTCTCCTTTTTGTCCATAATGTGGGGACTAAAATACCTGAGGTGTCATCGGCACACACGTGGCTTATACCTTTGGGCTCAGGTCATCTGAGCAGCAAGCAGTGAAGGTGGCCTGCTCAGAGGTTAAGATCCTGGGAGGTTGGAGTTCGGGGGCCCTTTGGGTTCAAATCCTAACTCTCTTTTAGCCCGTGTGAAGTCAGGCCAGTTCTCCTAATGTCACTGAGCCATAATGTCTTCACCTGCAGTGGGCACAATATGCATCCTTTCCCAGGTGGCTGCAGCCGCTGTGACAGATGGTCTCCCTGAATAGTGTCTGCCAAGTAGTTGGTGCTCATTAGAGGACTGCAGGTGGTGGACCTTTGCATTGATTTATCCCCATGGGATGAAGTCATGCCTACAAAGCAAGATGATTGGGTGGTCACCTTGGAAATCAGAATTTAGACATGAGGTTCATTTATTGGCCTCTGTTCCCAGCCTTTGAAGCTCTCATAAGTTAAGTGGGGATGGATTTGTTCACAGATGACTTGAGGATCCAGGGAAGCCTCCTGGTTTGGGACCCCCAGACGTGAACCAGCAGCATAGTAGATGGAAGGAACTGCCAGGGCAAAAGCCAAGGTGCAATGTGGTGGCTGGGGGTTGACACACTGTCTCCCTGGCACCGTGGTCTCCTCTCCTCTAGTCTTATTGGGTTCCTGGACATCGCAGTGGAGGTGAACATCACGGCCAAAGTCCGGCTGACCATGGACCGCACGGGTTACCCAAGGCTGGTAATTGAGCGATGTGACACCCTCCTGGGAGGTATCAAAGTGAGGCTGCTGCGAGGGTGAGTACCAGCGGGCCGTGGAGTGCCTTGGCAGATGGTAGAGTGATCTGTCTTTGGCAAATCGTAGTTTAGAACAGAGACTCTGGAAGCAGCCTGGGGTTCAAACCTCTTCAGCTTCCCTATTGCTTGCTGTGTGACCTTGGACAGTTCTGTTACCTTCTCTGAGCTCCACTTTCTTTATCTGTGAAATGGGGGTAATTTTTCCCCTTTAGAATTCAGATGGTGAGAACCCGGCACATTTTAAGAGTTTATGTCACTTGACTAACATGGGTATTGTGTCCAATGGTGCCCCCACTCACAGGGAAACTTCCCAGTTGATGCTGTTCAATGTGATCTTAATCAGATGTTGAGGTTTTTCTATTACACTCTACCCACAAAGTGGCCGAGTCCACACCTTGTGTCCAGAGGGGTTTTCAAGTGTCTGGATGTTGGCCGGTACGCTGCCCCCAGAAGATGGTCACAGATGAGGGCGCATCAGGGCTCCTCAGAACTGAGTCCCTTTCTTTTCACTCCCTGGCCCTAGTCTTGGGAGATCCTTGTCCTTGGTCTCTCTGAAGCCCCCTAATCCTTCCTCTCCTGTCTCATCAGTTTCTCTCTTCTCCAGCCCTCATGTTACCTAGACTGTGGGATCAGAGAAAGTCACTGCGTAACTTGAGCCCCAGATTTCCTATTCATGTGGGCTTCTCTGAGTCTTTCTGCTCCAGGGTGGGTGGAGGCAGAAAAAAATCAGCCCCTGGTGTTCTGGTGAGATGAGGAGGGGGAAGGAAACCCAGAAACTTCATAGATTTTTAATTCACATTTTCACAAGGAAAAATATCTGGTGGTACATTGTTCAAAATATAACATGATAAAAAGGCATGGCCCCCTCTCTCTCCATCTCCCATCTTCCCCCTTCCCAGAGAGCTCTCCTTGGTTATTTGTTTCTTGATGCTCCATCCAATCTTTTTAAACAAATGAAGCAAGCACGAATGTGAATTTCATTCCCCTCTGTCATTTTAACACAAGTGGGCACATACTGGAAACACTGTTTTGTACTTTTCTCTCATCACTGGTCTCTTGGGAGAATTTTCTGTACCAAACATGAAGAGTTTCCTTTTGCTTACCTTTACATGGGTGTGTAATATTCCACTGTTTGGTTGAACTGTCACTGATCTGCTCTCTCTTCAGGCTTCTCCCCAATCTTGTGGACAACTTAGTAAATCGAGTCCTGGCCAACGTCCTCCCTGACTTGGTAAGAGCCCGTCCCAGGACCAGGAGCAGAAGGTACAAACTTTCCCCAGAGCGAGGGGCCACCGTGCAGCCCCCGTTCCTGCAGGCACACAGGCGACCCAGAAGGAGAGAGGGAGCCCGGGCTCTGGGACGTGTCCTTGGGGGTCTGGAAAGGGCCCTAAAGGATGCGGAGGGACAGATTGGTGAGGGGATAAAGAGGTGAGGCTTGAGATATACACAGTTCTTGGTTGGAAACCCAGCTCCAGCACTTCCAAGCTGGGTGGCAGTCACATCACCTCTCTGAGCCTCAGTTTTCCCATCTGTAAAATGGGAATCATGAGAAAGACTTCCCCACAGGGCTGCAGGGAGGATAGGGCCACGCACAGAAAGGCAGTCAGTACCGTCGCTATTACCATTGTTCTCGCTGTGCACCACCCCCCATGCCCTGCGCGGTCACCAGGATTCCATGCCCTCTCTCCCCTGCAGCTCTGCCCCATCGTGGATGTGGTGCTGGGCCTTGTCAACGACCAGCTGGGTCTCGTGGACTGTAAGTCCTTCCTTCTTTGCTTCATTCAGCCAGAATCTTCTAGCACCTGATCTGGGCCCCGCCCTCGGAAGGGGCCGGGGACACAGCAATGTCTGGAGGAGGGCCCTCTGTGGTGCACGCAGTGCTGTGCGTCTGACGCCAGGGGAGAGGGGCTGCCTGGCCCTTCCTCTTGTCCCTGGACACCCCCACCAAGCCCCAGAGGGAGGAGCTTCCCACTTGGACCCCTGGGCCCTGCGGCTCGTGATGGTGTCGGGACACTGGGTTTCCAGCCCCCAGGCAGCGTGTGGACTTGGAGAGGCTCTTCCCAGTTCCCTCATCTCTAAAACGGGGGAGCTGGCCTCAACCCCTAGAGAGACTGGAGTGACCAGCACCAGATCAGAGAGTGACGGGCGCCGTGGAGACCGTCCAGGTCTTCAGATTCAGGCTCTGACACTCACCCTTGGTCCAGGATTTCAGAGTAAACATTGCTGAAGGCAACTCTGCCCCGTGTGGTTGTCCAGGTCGTGCACTCCATGATTCCAGGGTCCTCCATCCAGATAGATCGCAGCATAATGGTAGCACCTGTTGGGCAGTGCACAGTCTCTACAGCCAGACAGGGCTGGAAGAGCCCAGAAGGTAGGGCCATTTATCGCAAGCAGTCAGAGAAATGCCAAACTCAATTAAGCACCACGTTGTGGAGCCCCATAATTTCTTCCCAGTATGGCACTTCACAGCTTACAAAGCTTATCAATATGCAGAATCTTATTGCCCACCCCCAACCACCAATATTGTCCGAGGGGTTCTAGTAAGCCTATTTTACAGGGGGAGGAAATGGAGATTCAGAGAGGTGCAGGGTCTTGACCAAGATCACACAGCAAGGAAGAGGCAGAGCTGGGGTTTGAACCCAGAATGCTTGCTCTTTCCATGGTGTCTGGAGCCAGAACCTTGCTGCCTCACTCCCCTCAGATCACAAAGAAGGTGTCTGGGTGGGTGGGGGGAGCTTCCTGTGACCCCCACCTTTGCCTGCAGCTCTGATTCCTCTGGGGATACTGGGAAGTGTCCAGTACACCTTCTCCAGCCTCCCGCTCGTGACTGGGGAATTCCTGGAGCTGGACCTCAACGTGAGTGCCTGGGCTCAGGTGGGGGAGGTGGCCTTTTCCCTACAGGCCGAGGTGTGAGCGAGGACCCTACCTCCCCTGACTCCTCACCCCCAGGGTCCCTCCCCTCAACCCCCACCCTCAGGTCTGCTGCTGAATGCCTGGGAGGCAACATTTGAACAAAACCTTTTCCTGTTTGGATGAGGACCTTCAAGAAGCTGTGCTGGGAAATTCAGTTACAGCCAACACTCACCTAGTGCTTGCTGTGTGCCAGGCACATCCCTAGAACTTTATGTAGATTAACCCCGAAGTAGGCACTCTTATTGAGGAAAGTAAGACACAGAGAGGTTAAGCCACTTGCCAAAGGTCACACAGCTAATAAATGTGAATCCTGGCTTTGAAGCAGGCAGTCTGGCTTCTACCTGTGGGAGCTGCTGCTGTGGGCTTGGGTTTGTTAGAGGAGTGAATCTGGCTATTTGTGTGCTGGTAAACATTAACAACTGATTCTTCATGGTTGTTTTAAAAAGTCCTAATTTGTAATGTTTGCTGATTTCCTGGGTATAAGTACCCTTACCCTGACCAATTTCAGGCTACTAACATGACTCACTGAACACAGGGTTGGAAAGATGCCTGGAATTGGCTCTTGTGAACTGATGCAAACTAGCTCAAGCACACCACTGAATCAGGCCTGTAACTGGGCACGCGCGTGCACACGCACATACACACGTACCCTGGGCTGCACACACAAGTGCCTTCTACTTCCTGTATCAGACACAGAGCATGCACACCCATGCCCTCAAAGACAGCACACCTGTGCACACGTATATGTGCACACCGGGTAAATCCACAAGCACAGAGGATTCAGGAGATGTTCACCTGTTAGCTGCTGTGGCTAGACTCTGGACTGGGACTGATAAGATCCTTGACTTGAGGGAGGTGACCATTTACAGGAGCGGATGGGCCATCTAAGAGTCACTCAAACGGTTAGAGATCTTGAGCTCTGTGAAAGGGATTCCTGGGCTATCAGAGCCTAAAGCAGGGGATATGATTTACCCAGGGAGGTCACAGAGGGCTTCCTGGAGGAGGTGATACTTGAGCTGAGACCAGCCAAAGGAGTGGGACAGAGCGAAAGAAGAGAGTGTGGGAGGAAACGGCAGGCAGGAAGCATCTATGGATGGCAGGGGTGCTGAGCTGGAGGTACAGATAAGCAAGACCCTGGTGGCTGCATCGAGGAAGGGGGGTGAGAGAGGCAGAGAGGCTCCAGATGAGGCAGGCCGCACAGCACCGTTTATGCTATGGGGAGTAGTCTGGCCTTTAAAGAGTAGATACTCCGGTGTATGCGGTACAGGTGCATCAATTTGCTGCGTTCTTAGTGGAGGGCTCTCATTCTTCTATTTACATTCTTCTAAATACATGGCACTGAACCATGGCTCAGTTATAGCTGGTCATAGAGCAGGAACTGCAAGAGATGCTTGTCGTTCAGTCGCTAAGTCGTGTCCGACTCTGCGACCCCATGGACGGCAGCACATGAGGTTCCTCTGTCCTCCACTGTCTCCTGAAGTTTGCTCAAATTCATGTCCATCCAGCTGGTGATGCTCACTAACCATCTCATCAAGAGATGCTATTCCATCACAAATTGCATTTATGGGACCATACACGAAAGTGGGTTTAACCAAGGAAGGCTGCCTGTCGGCAAATGCAGGGATTCATTCCAGCCTTCAGCCCCTCTCCTCCACTCTTCTCTCTGCACCTCTCTCCCCTGTGACCTCTTTCTTCTCTACTTCCCCAGACTTTGGTTGGAGAAGCTGGAGGAGACCTCATCGACTACCCACTGGGGCGGCCAGCCTTCTCTCCCAAGCAGAAGATGCCAGAATTGCCCCCCATGGGCGACAACACCAACTCCCAACTGGCCATTTCTGCCAACTTTCTGGGCTCGGTTCTGACTCTCCTGCAGAAGCAAGGGGCCCTAGATATTGACATCACTGATGGCATGGTGAGTCACGGCCCCCAGGATGGGGCGGCTGGGCAGCGCACAGCCCACTGTTGATTCTCTCTGGTCCCCAGTGTCCTGGGAAATGGCTTGAAAGCAAAGACTATGGACAGTCCAGCCCTAAACTCATGACACTAAACAACATTGAAACGTTGCTCCCTATCCAATTCTACATAATTTTATTCCAAACCTTTAAAAAAGCATAATATAAACCCAAATGTCTATATCTCAGGACAAATGTTTTGAATCCTTTTGCTTGGTAAACACTGATAATGCATAATTAAGAGACATAAGAATAAAATATCACCTTTAGGTATGTTCCAGGGTCACTTTCTCTCCAAATCTTTCCTTTTAAAACATTTCAAGCCTTCATCAAAGCTGCAAAATAATACAATTAATGTCGTAATATCCTTCACCTAGATTCACCAGTTAATATTTCGCCACATTTGCTTCATATCCATCCATCGATCCATCCACCTGTCTTATCTGTCTGTCTGTCTATCTATCTGTCTATCCACGTATCCCTCTATCTGCTGTTGAACAGCTTGAGTGTTTGGAGTCATCACATTTTGTTCCATAAAATTCAGTGTGTATCTCATAAGAACAAGAGTTCCTCAAAATAACCCCATCATGTGCCTTATGTCAACCTTGAGTCTACCAAGAGGCAAGTCTCCATTTGGTGCCAGTATGATGTAACCCTCTCTTAAACTTTGAGGTGTCCTCTTTTAACTCAGGGAGTACAGAACCGCCCCCCACCCCACCCCCACTACAGACAATGGTATCCACGCACAGTGTGAGGGCATTGTTTTGTTTTTCTTGCATTTAGTTTTACAGATGCCGTCACCTTCTGTCAAGTGGTACTGGCTTTCCATTTCTTAGTATTTGATAATCTTTAGAAGTTAGTCATCTAAGGAAGACTTTAGCTAAATAATAGCACAGGTAGTCCGGGGATGTGGTGGCATCATGCGCTTAATGGACACTGGGTTTCACGCATGGACCCGCTGAGGTCCATCTTGTTTTCATGAAGACTCACATTTTTAGAGGAGAAAGATTCAGATCTCGCCTCCTGCCCTGAGAAGTCCCGTCTGTGGAAGCTTCAGCGGCTGCCCCATCCACTTAACCCCCAAATGGCTACTACGCTCCACATGGTGGGCCCTGTTGGACCTGTGGGGCCTCCCCAGAGGCCTTTAAGGGAGAGGACATGCCCCCACTGGTTGTCTGAGAGGGGTAGAGGTTTAATCACTGTGGTAGCAATTCCTGTCTGTCTCCATAGCCCCGGGGACCCACACAACCCTTCTTCTTTCCCTGCAGTTTGAAGAGCTTCCTCCACTCACCACGTCCACACTGGGAGCCCTGATTCCCAAGGTATGTATGGGTGGTGCCTCCCCTTGCCTTCAGCCCCATGTTCCCTTTCACTGTCCCAGGAGCTGGGTAGGAAGGGAAGACACTCAGCACCAGGGTGGGTGTTCCAACCTTCTCCCTGCGCCTTGAAAGTACAGTGAGAAAGGCTTGGAGGCCAGACCCCCGGGGGTGTATGGGTGCAGAGGCTGAGGTGGAAAGCACCTGAGCTCTAGCCATGGACTGACCTGCCCAGGTCCAATCCCAGCCTGGTCACTTTCTTGCTGTGTGTCTTTGGGCAAGAGTCTTAATGTCTCGGAGCCTTAGTTTCCTCTTCAGTCAAAGGAGGATGCTAATAGCTATTGCACAGGTTCATCCAGGAGGGTAAAGGAGATGATGCACACAGAGATACTGATACAGAGCTTGGGGGTGGGGTTGGAGAGCATGGAGGCCTACGGGGAAAGAGCCACATCTTTGGAGCAGACAGACATGAATTTGATTCCAGCTCAGCACATCCCAGCCATACTCCCTTAGGCAAATGACTTCTTTCTGAGCCTCGGTTTTTTCACCTGGAAAAACGGGCAAAAATGCCAACCCCACAAGGTGACTGCAGCTCTGGGAGTTGAATCTAGGCCCAGAGTAGGCATTTGATAAACGTTAACTATGATCGTTCTGGTTAACTTATTTATTTATTTTTTAAAAGAGCAAAATGCAGCCTTGGATCAGCTGCCATACACAGTTGGAACAAAGGCTTTTCTGATCCCAGTTCTCTTCCTAGCTCTGGTTCCAGGCATGCTACCCTGCACCTGGCAGCAAAGAGCTTCTTACATGGTGTTACACAGCTGCCAGGGATTTCTGTAATTGACAGCCATTTTAGACATTTTTCATCTCCTGTCTACCTGTCCCATCTCGTTCTGGGTGGAATTCAAAGGAAAGGAAACTGCACTCAACAAATGGTCACTATCGCCCTCGTGTGGTTGAAAGCTGAATCGCAGGGCACCATTAATGGCGCAAACTGGCATCGCCAGGAGGCAGGCGGGCCCCTCAATCAACTGGACCTTCATTTATTGGACCACTTCTTACGTGCACTGCACTTTATGGTTCATGAAAGTTGTTAAGACTCCACAGTTTCATGTGGTTTTAATCCTCCTCCCATCCATGGGGCCAGAAACCCGGTTTACAGGTGGGGAAACCAGCTCAGAGCGGCCACACCACCCCGCTGAGCTCAGTGAAGCAAAGACTCAGGCCGTCATATGGGGCGGGGCCTGTAGCAGGGAGGGACTGAGGCCAGACACGGAGGAATGTCTCCTGGAGTTACCAAGAGACGCTTGACCAGAGCCAGGATAGATAGCCTGAGTTTTCCGCGGCTGTGGGGAGAGTTCAGGGTAACCTCTCAGGGTTTCTGTGAATGGAGAGTTGTGAATTCTTGGAGATTCTGCATGTTGGGGTGGAGGTGATTGGGACACCAGGCCCCTCTGTGGAAATATCCTGAAAACCCTTCTGTGAGAAGCCAATGCACCAAATTATCAATTTGTTGAGAGTCAATTTGCCCAAAGGTGAGTCCGCTGAGTGGTCAGTTGGCTATGTTTATTAGATTAGCTGTTAGATCAAGAGTTTCCCAGGAGAGTTTCACCTTGAGTGTGGTCAGGAAAATGAATGCCTTCTTAGGATCAGGACACACCCTGCACTGGGTATAGAAAGCTGATGTTTAAATTGGTTTCTTTTTAAAGTAACTTTGGGATTTTTTTCTATATATTTATGTTCACTGAACATACTTAAGAAAAATGTTCCTTAAACTTTTTTGGTAAAGCAGTTATTTAGTAAATATAAGGGCTGGTCGTTTGATGACTGGTCCCTTTAGCCAATTTGGAGGAATCAGTGAGCAGCAAACAGGCTCTGATCCCTCCCACCATGTGTCTTCAGAGACCCCAGCAAATCCAGGTGGGTGGGGCAGGCTGTGCCTTGCTCTGGGAATTTCACTGAAAGGCACCTGGAATTGTAGATTTTCTCATTCCAGGTGGGACATCCGGAGTCAGTAGGAAGGGAGAGAGGCCGTGGGCTCCTGAGTCACATGGACCTGGCCTAGAACCTCAGCTCTCCTGTTGGCGTTGGGCAGTTTGCTTGATGTTCCCCCTCTGAGCCTCAGTTTTCTCATCTGTAATATGGAGAAGAAAAGCAATGTATGGAGTTGTGATGAGTCAATGAAATCATGAATGTCCAGCACCAAGCTCAGTGTCCCTCTCCCAACCCCAGCTCCCCAGCCCTCCAGGACCCCACCTCCCTAAGGACCAGGTTTTGAGCATTTCCACAGTATCTGTGTCAGGTATTGAGTCTGAAGCTTTGCTGGCATGATTACATTGAATTCTCACGATATCTCTTTGTGAGAGGCTTGGAGAAGACAGCCCCTGGCCAAACCCCACAGTGGATGGAGGCTTTGCCTGTGGTTTGTAGGACTCAAGTGATACTGCAGATTCTGAAGGGATCCAGTGTGGGACCCTCTGCTGTGTGTGCTTAGAGGTTGGCTGATGACCCCCTGAGTCCCCCTCCACCATGGATGGCCCTGCTCACCCCACCTGGTGTCTGCCCACAGGTGTTCCAGCAATACCCTGAGTCCCACCCCCTCACCATCAGGATCCAGGTGCCGAACCCACCTTCGGTGATGCTGCAGAAGGACCAGGCAGTGGTGAAGGTGTTCGCCACCTCTGAGGTCATGGTCTCCCAGCCCAATGATGTCGAGACCACCATCTGCCTCATTGATGTGGTAAGTGGGGGTGGGCGGTCTCCGGGAGTCTGCAGACACCTCCCCACTGTTCCCACCACGGTGACTATGAGTTGGATTTGGGGGCCAGATGACCTGATTCACATCCAAGCTTTAAGGGCACTTATAGCTGTGTGACCTTTGGACTTGATTTTTTCCCCCCATAGCAGTGGCAGCAGGGCATTAATGAGATGCTCAGAGAAGTACCAGAAACACCAGAAGGAAGCCAAAAGTGCTGGCTGGTATTATTCCCACAGGTTGTGTACCACACCCTATGGCAAAGCAGTCCTCAGTCATTCATTGAGCAATATTTATTGAGCACCTACTATGTGTTGTGTTTTCTACTAGAGGCTGAAGAAAGGGGAACAAGATTTGTCCCTGGTACCCAGGAGGGAAAAGATACAAATACAACAATTTCCAAAATTATTTCATAGAGGAGAATCCTCTTAAAATGATGTTACTCCTTTGATCAAAATTTAAACACAGCCCATCCTCCAACTATCGTCCATAAAGTCCTTCCTGAGCATCCTCTGGTCACCTTTTAGCCCCTTGGTGTTCCTCCAATATGCCAGGCACAGTCCCACCTGGAGACTTTGCACATGCTGTTGCCTCTGTCTCGAATGCTCTTCTCCCAGACGTCTGTGTGGTTCACAGCCTGACTTTCATCAGGTCTCTGATCTAATGTCACCTCCTCCGAGAGGTCTTCCCAGACCACCTGTCTCAAATACTCCCACCCCTCCCATCTCTCTCTCTGTCTCCCTTGCTTTACATTGCTCATAGCCTTAATGTGATTTTATTAAATGAATTCATTGGTTAGTTTATTACTGGGCAGAGACACAGACCGTTTTATTCACTGTAGGATCCCCAGGGCCAGGCACAGAAGCTGGTGCACAGTAGGTGTTTGGTAAATATTTGTGGAAGGAATGTGCTCAGTTGTGTTTAGTGCCATTTCCCCCTCCTTGGTGAAAGTTTCGGGCTCAGATACTTAGGGTTCTGTTCCTGTATCTGTCTGCTGTATCTTCCCAGTCTCTCCTCCCAGGGCTGGAGACGTGGTGAGCCGCTTCTAGTCGGCTGGAGCGCACACAGAGTCCATGCTAGGCATTGTCAGATGAGAAATCAAAAGGGCTGATTCTCACCCAGGAGTGGAGATGGCTGCCCCTCATCCAGTCCTCTGTTGATTTGTCCCTTCCGTGCGGGAATTTTTTTCCATCAATAGCCCACACATTTGATCCAGCTCAGAACCCTGCTGTGACCCCACTGCCCCCTGGATCAGACCTGATTCCTCTCCAGCCCATGTGCCCTGCCTGGTCTGGCCCCACCCCCACTCCAGCCTCCAGGAGTCCCCTCCCTCCTCACACTCTGGTTTTCTCTCTGTCCCTCTGCCAACCCCTTTCCTGCCCTAGCTCTAATGTACACGCCCTTCCCACTGCCTGGATCATTCTCACACCCTCTTTTCCATCTGGTGAATTCGTACGTACCCTTCAGGCCTCAGCTCAAGTGCCATTTCCCTAGGAGGATTTCCCACACTTGGATAGGTCTCTGTTATATACATCCAGTGCTCCTGCTTCTTTTCCATCATCTTAATTATTGTTTTTACTTATAGCATCACCTGAAATTGCTGGGAGCTTCCCTTTCCTCACAAGACAGAATTGTTTTATTTTATTTTGGGGGGAGGGGAGGGCCGAGAAGCAAAGAGGGATCTTCTGACAACAGGCTTCTGCTTAGAGAAGGGGATGAATCTGGACCTTTTATGCCCTCTCTTGAGGGGGGTGGGTGGGGCAGTTATGACTGACAGTGATGATATCCAATCGCATCTACAACAACTGTTCTGAAGCAGGTCCCCTAGGCTGCAGGCCATGCCCGCCTCCTCTGAGACAGCTCAGAGAAACTCAGTAAACATACCTGACTCCTGCGCCAATCATTAGCTTCCTGTGACTGTTGTCTTTCCGAAGAATGTTCCTCCAGCCTTTGCTGTAACTTACTTGTGAACAACAGTTAATGCAGGCAATTTATGATTTCTAGCTCCTTCCCTCCAGAGGTGGGGAAAATCCATTACATTGTGTGTTACTGGGGGTCTCACAGGGAGACCCCAGCGAGCAATGACTGCTGTACCATGGCAGTGACATTCCATTCACCTTCCCTTTCCTCCAGGATGCAGAACTCTTGGCCATGTTTTCCGTGGAGAATGATAAGCTTATGATTGACGCCAAGCTGGACAAGTAAGAGGGTTTGCTGCTGAGGGTTCTCGCTTTTCATAAAGACTTCTTTGGCATTCTTATGTCTGGTGCCAACTCACAGGGAGGGCTTAGAGGTCTTTGGACTTGGCTGCTGGGTAAATCCAAGGGACTGCACAGGGGAAAATGGGCCATAACTGCCTAAACCACTGGCATGAGCAGGACAAGAAGGGTGGAGCCGTGAGCCTCACAGAAGGACCTGCCGCCAGCAACGGCACGGGCAGTAATGATACCACTGCTGCTGCTGGTGATCAGCCGGGCTCTGGCTACTGCTGTGTCTAGTGTCATTCAGCCTTGCAGAAGCAGGGCGATTATTCTCCCATTTTAAAGAGGAGAAAACTAAGACTCAGAGAGGTGGATTTATTTACTCAAGGAAGGCCACAATATGAGAACGGGGGTGGGGTGGTGGTGGTGCGCTGTGAGCCAACTCATGTCTGTCTGATTTGGAGCTGTGTCGAATGGTTACAAGCACCAGCTGTGGAGCCAGCGGTATGGGTTCAGATCCTTCCATGACCCCCGACTGGCTGTGTGATGTAAGCCAAGTGACCTTGCCTCTCTGAAACTCAATTTTCTCATCTGAAAATGGGCATCGTTGTCTCCACCTTATAGGACTCATAATAGCTGTTATTTATTGGATGCTTACTATGTGCCAGACACTGAGCTAAGCCTTCACGGTGTCTTCATTCATTTAATTCTTGACAGCCTATGGCTGAAAGGGTAATTATTATTGCTATTATTGTCTTGAAGGGTCCCACTTCAAGACAGCATGTGCCTAGTTCATTGTAAGGTTTTTGTCTTACAACAAATATTTATCAAGCTCAACAGTGAGAGCTGCTCCTACTGTGATGTTAACTGGAGCCATTCAGCATTATCTAAGGAGGTCTGAGACTGAGGCCTGGAAGGGGAGCAGGGGGCAGCCGTGGGGAGAGCTGGGGGTTCCAGTCAGTGAGAACAGAGCCGGCAAACTTCCACGGGCAGGAAAGAGCTTGGGTGTCCTGGATGGAGCGGTCGTGGAAGGAGGAGGGATAGGAGGAGAAGTTGGAAAGGACTCCTACATTCTGAAGCAGAGTCTTCTCCCCTGAGAAGCCTCTATTGTTCCTCACTGATTTCTCTTCCCCCTGGAGGCCAGTGGCTCCAATGTCCCTTTGCCCATGAGCAGATCTGGTCCAGCCTCTCTCAGGTGGGACTGCTGGTTTGCATGTGAGATTCAGGTGCAGCGAGACAGAAGCCCTCAAAGTGCAGAGAAAGACCTTGAACCCAGGCTCGGGCCTCCCTGCTCAGAACAGCACAGCAGCCGTGAGTGCAGCTCAGGGCATGAGTCCAGCTCAGAGCATGAGTCCAGCTCAGAGCATGAGTCTGGGGCTCTGTCTCCCAGCTCTGTGGCCTTGGCCGGTTTCCTGGGAGCCTCTGGTTCCTCCTTCATGGAATTCCTGAAGGATCTTGCCAGGTAGTGATGATGCTCATGTGGGCATAGCACTCACCAGTTACCAGGGGTGATTCTATGGGATTTACTTGAATTACCCTATTTAGTGCTTATAGACACCCACTCTGCAGAGGAGGAAACCGAAGCACAGGGAACTTAAGTACTTTGCCAAAGACACATAGCTGCGACGCGAGCCTGATGCACCTGTCATCGTGTCTGGTACATAGTTAATGCTCCGTAATGGAGACCAGCCCTACTCATATTAACTCCCCCAGACCCAGAGGGGTCTCCCTGAGAATGTTGGTGGACGGTCTTCTTACACTGAAATGTGAGCCTCTTTTGGTTCTCGGCAGTCGCTACTTCTTTCTTTCTTTATCTGGCTGCACTGGGTCTTTGTTGCGGTCTACTGCGAACTCTTGGTTGCAGCATACAGACTCCTAGCTGAGGCATGTGGGATCTAGCTCCCTGACCAGGGGCTGAAGCCGGGGCCCCTGTATCCGGAGCTCCGAGTCTTAGCCACTGAGTCACCAGGGAAGTCCCAGTAGCTCCTTCTGACGAGCTGTTTTCTTCATCTGCAGGACCAGCCTCAACCTCAGAACCTCAAACGTGGGCAATTTTGATGTAAGTACCAGCTCAGGCCCCAGAGTCAAGTCTGGGAATGGCACCGCCGTGAGGCTGGCTGGGGACTGGGATGGCGGTGAATTCCAGAGCGTTGATTGGCATCAGTGCTGTCAGGGCTCATTTTACAGATGGGGAAACTGAGGCCCACAAAGCAAGTGAGGGGCAGAGTCCTGACTCCCAGCTCCTTCCACCATGCCTGTGGTGTCCCGTTCTAACTGCCCCCACGGGGATCACTTGGCCCAAATCCTCCGCCTCAGGGCAGGTAGCAGTGGGGGCAGCCAAGACCTCTGGGACCTTTTCCGTCCTGGATTGGAGCACTCAGCTTTGCCACTGACTCTTGTGTGACCTTGGCTATACCTACCCACTCTGAGACTATTTCCTCATCTGTAAGGCAAACAGGTTTGAATTTCTTTTGAAACCTCCACGTTCTAGAATTCTGCCTTTCTAAGGATCCATGAATCTGAGACACTCTTATTCTAGAATTTGGTCCTGTTTCATCAGTTTTTTCATTCTTGTGTCCCCCACTCCACCTAAGACTTTGAAAATGCCCATTTGGCATCGCAAAGAGTTGGACACAACTGAGTGACTGAACCAAACTGACTGATTTTATAAATTGACAATGAAATTGATGCTTGCTTTCTGGGCCAAGTTTGGGTGAGATTTCCACTTACGCAGAGACAGTCATGGTGCTTTTCTTATCCAAACAACTCATAGGATTGGTATCATCAACTTCATTTTATAGATGGAGAGATTTTATAGATTTTATAGATGGTACCCGGATAGTGGCAGTGACGTGCTTTATAGCTGGTTGGGGCAGAGCTCAGACTAGAATGGAAATCTCTGGACTCCAAATGGAAAAAGACACCAATACTTAATTGGATATTTAATGAATATTTCTGGAGCAATAGAAATTGGCATCAGGCACCACATTAACCTTTTGTTTATTTATTTATTTTAAAATTGAATCTCAAATCAAACTTATGATGTAGGTGCAATTATTGGCCCACTTTCCAAATAAGAGAGTCAAACACAGAGAAGTTAAGTGACCCACCCAAGGTCACAGAGCTGGTAAGAGGCAGGGTGTTAGTCATTCAGTCGTGTCTGACTCTTTATGACCCCATGGACTGTAGCCCACTAGGCTCATCTGTCCACGGGGATTCTACAGGCAAGAATACTGGAGCAGGTAGCCATGTGCTTCTCCAGGGGATCTTCCTGACCCAGGGATTGAACCTGGGTCTCCTGAACTACAGGCAGACTCTTTACCAACAGAGCCACCAGGTGAGAGGAGTGCTGGGACTTGAATCCCATGCTCTGCCACCATAGTATCGCGTGGCACCATGCCATGGCAGGCATTCTGCACAGAAGAGCTTACGTTTGGTTTGGACAAGTACTCCCTGAGGTAATGATTGTCCACTCATGTTTTCAGATGTAGAAAGCAAGGTTTAGAGAAGTGAAGAGCGGTTCTATATGAAAAAGGGCTTCCCTGGTGACTCAGAGGGGAAGTATCTGCCTGCAGAGCAGGAAACACGGGTTTGATCCCTGGGTCAGGAAGATTCCCTGGAGGAGCGCATGGCAACTCACTCCAGTATTCATGCCTGGAGAATGCTATGGACGGAGGAGCCTGGCGAGCTACAGCCCATGGGCTTGCAAAGAGTTGGACACAGCTATAGCATGCGCACATGCTCTATGAAAAGGCTCAGGGCCAAGCATTTTATATGACCTGCTCCTAATCCTCACTGCTTCCTTGCAAGCTGGACTTGCTGGCCCATTTTACAGCTGAGGAAACTGGGGGTCAGACAGGTGAGGGAAGCTGCCTGGAGGTCCATGGAAGCTGAGCTGGGGTGGGGACCTGAAGTGCTGGTCACAAAGCGCAAGGGCCTTCCAAGCCACCAAAGACCCTGTGCTCTTTGCCCCTTGGGAAGACCTGATCTCCCTCAGTCTCTGCCTCACCATGAGCCTTGGACCAGCACTTGCTGGGCACTGGACCTCAGCCTGCCCATCTGTACAAGGAGCAGGTGGACCAGATGTGCCTCAGGCTTGGTGGTTCTGGAATCAAGGGGCTCTGGCTGCAGCTCCCAGATTCTTCCGGAGATGCTCTTTGGCTTCCTCTCCAGCCACAGGGCGGTGGTGGTGGTGGGGGTCCCTCAAGGATCCCTTCGGACCTGAGCATATCTCTGCCTTTTCGTTCTTCCTCTGCAGGTTGGCCTCTTGGATGTGCTGGTCGGGAAGATTTTTGACCTGGCATTCATGCCTGCAATGAATGGTGAGAGAGGGTGCCCCAGGGGTGCGTGGCCTGGGGATCAGGGGGTTACTGGTTTGTTGGACATATTTGATGCACAGCTGTTCCACCTCAGTAGCATTCCTGAGACCTTCACTCTAAGCTTATTTATCTCAGCCTCTGAATGCAAATATTGCCCTAAGATTCCATCAACTTCTTTATTTGCTGCTTTTGCTGGATTATTTCCCTGCCCCACCTTATTTGACTGATTTCTCTGATTATCTATGTAAACTTCTGATTATAAGCGAAAATTATATGTGTGTACATTTTAGAGTCCAGAAAGGTTGGAAAAGAAAATCTCACTTCCCAGAGGCAATTAATCCTGATATCTGGGTATACTTCCTTCTAAACTCTTTTTTTTTTTCTTCAAATACAGTCCAAAATGTTTCTGGATTTATTTTTTATATTTATTTTCATTGGGTTTCTTTTCAGTTGTGGTAAGATATATATATATATGTATATACACACACACACATATATATAAAACATAAAATTTGCCTTCCTAACCATTTTAAACTTAATTTACATGGCTGTGTTCCTGACTTATTTTTTCTGACTTATCTTTAATTGTATATTTATTTTTACTTGCACAGGGACCACATGTGTATTTTATTAATGTAAAAAGTTCGATCAGTACAGATAGAACTACAGTTGCTGTTATCAATATTCCCAGCCTCCTAACCCCCTAGACAGTTACATGGTCAGTTAGAGGGTTTTCTTGCCCAAATTTATAAATAGATCAAACAGCGTGGTGCCCCATCTCTGTGGCTCCTTGTTGAGCCCTGGGGCCAGTAGGAGGAGGTTGGGTCAGCTGCTCCATCAAGAACCACAGCCCTCAAGCTGTTACCAACCAGGGTTCTTGGCCCCCTTAATCAATAGAAATTGATCAGAGGCCAGACAAGAAATGCAAGCAAGGCTTTATTGGGGTCCCTGCTGCAGCAAGTGGGGAGCAAGAACAAACGACAGGTTCCCTTGCTTACTGTCTCCCTGAGTGGGGCAAGCTTGCTTCTTATATGTAGTGAGGGTAAGGGTGGTCCAGTGGTCAGGCTGGAGGGGTGACCTAAGTGGTTTGTCCACCCCTAGGTGGTATTGTGTGTATAGGGCATGCACAGTACCCTGCTTGTGTTCCCGACCTCCTCTTCTTTGGTCCAGGCTCTTCAAAAGTGGCAGTTAGGTTTTCGGTTTATTTGTATCTTTTGTCCAGAATTTGCCCCAACTCTTATTTTTAGTCCCATACCGTTTCTTTGTATTTTCTTGCTTGAGGAGAGGTATGTCCAGGTGCAAACATTGCAGCAAATGGCCCCAAGTCCCAGCTGGTCTCATTGCTACTGGACCCCAACCTCTCTCTCCCCACTTTTGCATCCTGGAAGAGGGGATGAAGCAGGGTGGCATCAGCTGTACCAGCTATTTGTTTGGAGAACTCTTGATGTCAATCAGACCTTTTTTCAGGGGACTGAATCAGAACCACAGAAAAGCGCTGGTCACCAGGCCCACGCTCGTTCCCTGGTAGGAGAAGATGATGTCAGGAGATGGATGGGGCTGGGCTGACCTGGGAGCCGATACTTGGAGATGCCCACCTGGGCTTCCCCTCTAGGAGGTGCTGGGAACTTGGCAGCAAGTCCCTCAATCTCACTGTACTGCGATTTACCATTCTCAAAAGTGAAAGGGTGGGTTAGATCCATGATTCCCAAAAAGGGTTCCATAGAAAATCAGTCCCACAAGATACTCTGAGAAAAGGGTTCCATGACCAAGCAAGTTTGGGAAATACTGCATAGGTTCCTCGGGGGTAGATTCACAATGTCCTTAGTCCTCTGAAAAATCCTGCTGGAGTCAGGTAGTGTGTTCAGCCTCACTCAGTCCCGTGTTCCCCACAAGCCTCCCCCCACTTTCCTGGCTCCCTTCCTCATTCGCTCTCTTCTTTCTTTCTAGAATGTTAATCAGCAGGTCTGCTTAGGCTCTGATCTAAACCATCTGATGATCTAGACCATCCACGGAGGTCACTCGTTGGGGTCCCATGTGTTTCCTTCCGTGTCTTCATTCAGCAAACCTCCGTCTCCTCCTCTGTGCTCCACCCAGGTCTGGGTGATGCTGGGGACACAGTCCTTGCCTAAAGAAACTCACAATCTGGAGGTGGTGACAGATGCGAAGACAGGGCATTAGTATGTTGTGGTTTCCGAAATGCAGTTGTTCGGGAAGAGTGGCAGGAGCCCAGGGTTGCTCAGCCTGGTGGGTAGGAGAGCTCACAGAGGTGACATTTAAACAGAATTTCAGGGAAGGCTCAGAACTCAGCCGGCAGGCAAGGCTGAGGCTGTGTGCTCCCGGCACAAGGACGGGCAAGGACAAAGTCCTGGAGGCATGAAAGACACAATACTGGAGGCTTCGGGAAGATTGATGCCTCTTGGCCATGCTGACTGTACCTGATCACTTTTTTTCCCCACAGCTGTGCTGGGCTCTGGTGTCCCTCTTCCCAAAATCCTCAACATCGACTTCAGCAATGCAGACATTGACATCTTGGAGGTAAGGAGAGACAGAGCTCTGTTCTGCCTTTCTCTGCAAACCCAGGAATTGGGAGGAAGAAGAGAAGGGAAGGGAAGGGCAGCATAATAGCAGCCTCTACCTTCAAAGAATGGGGCTGAGGGAACAAGAAACAAAGCTGCTAGGAGCCTTAAAGGAAGCTTTCATCATTGCCCCCATCTCACAGATGGGAATACTGAGGCTCAGAGCAGTAAAGGACTTGCCCAAAGTGAAAGTGTGACATAGTTCATCAGAAAGTTTTTTATTGAGCACCTAATATGTGCCAGACAATGCCCAAGGGGCTGAGGAAACAGTAGTGAACAAAAACCCTGGCCCTTGCAAAGCTTCAACCAGTGGGTAGATGGGCCTTTGGGAAAATATTCCTGAATAATTGCTAATAGGAATCATGGCTGGTGCTATGGAGGGGATCTTGTTACCACTTCCAAAATGCACATATGTTCAATATCTGAAATTCAAAAAATACAAAAAAGATGAAACAAACACATGTTTATCTTCCTAGATATATTTGCAACCCAGAAATTATCCCTTAGAACATTTTGTTATTTTTCATTCCAGTCTCTCTGGAATTTTATTTTTAAACACTGCTTGATCAGGGGGTTGGTCAGTAGAGCATTGGAGTTAAAGAATAAGGGTCCTGGCGTCCACTGGCCTCGGGTTAAATCCTGACTTTGTCAGTTTCCAGCTGGGTGACTCTGGGCCTCAGTTATCTCCTTTATACAAAGGGGGTAATCATAGTGTGTATCTACAGGGCTGCATTTAGGATAAAAGAGGTTCTGCACATAAAGTGCCTTGTACAGCCCCTGGCACAGAGTCAGCATTCTAGAAGTGTCTGTCATTATCAGCATCACTGTAATAAAGAAGGTGCAGTGTGCATCCTGGTGCACAAACTGTTCTGACTCCAGGATGTAGCTCTTTAGAACATGATCCCGGAACATGATCCCAGATTGACGAAGTCCTTTTCAAAAGGTGGCACCTATTTGCATAGCCACCAGCTGTGTGCCGAGAGCCCAGCTCCTCACACTCATGCCAGGCTTGGGCCTCAGCCCAGGGGACAGCCCACCTCCCCCCACGTTTGGGGAAGAGTCGAGACAGGTGGCAGTGACCTTGGATGGGCAGTGTGGGTCAGATGCCGGCCCTGGGCCGTCCTTAGGGGCGCCAGTCATGGTCCCTTCTCTTGAGCGCCTGCAGGACCTCAGCACTACTCTGAGCCTCAGTTTCCTCATCTGAAAATGGGGAACACCACCACCCACCTCACGGAGTTGACAGTGAGAGATTAAATGAGATACAGCATTTCAGTGTTAACAGTCATCATTCACTTGTTAAAAATGGGTTGGGAAATGTGAACAGGATTGGCAGAAATTTATTATCCCCACCATCACCGCTGTCATCATTTCTACCATTTACTGAGCAAGTGCGGTGCGCCCCGCACTGTTTTATACGCATTTGGGCCTTTCCGGGGCTCTGGTCAATGTTTGCCTTACATCGTAGGTGAAGGACCTGCGTATCAGAGAGGATAGGCCACTTGCCCAAGGTCACTCAGCTAGTGAGAGGCAGGATTTGCACTGAAATAACAGAGACAGCTCAGACCAGGGGTTTTCAAGTGAGACTGTATTGCGATCCACCTCCCCAACCTGAAGGGAATTTTAAAATGAGTAGGGATGAATTTTCTTTTCTGAATAATCACGCTTGAGCATTTTATATCAAAATATTGGGTTGGCCAAAAAGTTCATTTGGGTTTTTCAGTAACATCTTATGGAATAACCTAAACTAATGTTTTGGCTGACTCAATACATATTATTTTGTTATAAATTACTTATCTTTTATTTCTTCTGTATATTCCAGTAAAATAATTATACTGGCTTTTAAACTATATGTATCAGTAGATTATGTAATCTATGAGATTTGTTTCAGAATAAAGGAAGTAATATGAAGACCTATAATCAAATGAAAAATGGGTGTTGGGTCTGAAAGGTGAAAAAATCACTGGTTTAAAGAAAGATTCAGAGAAAAAGAGAAAGACTCAGAGGCTCTTGTAGGCTCTCTGTTGTTCAGTGGCTCAGTTGTGTCTGACTCTTCAACCCCATGGACTGCAGGACACCAGGCTTCCCTGTCCTTCACCATCTCCCAAAGCTTGCTCAAACTCATGTCCATTGAGTTGGTGATGCCATCCAACCATCTCATCCTCTGTCATTCCCTTCTCCTCCTGCTTTCACTCTTTCCCAGCATCAGGGTCTTTTCTCATGAGTCAGCTCTTTGTATCAGGTGTCCAAAATATCGGAGTTTCAGCTTCAGCATCAGTGCTTCCAATGAATATTCAGGACTGATTTCCTTTAGGATGGACTGGTTGGATCTCCTTGCAGTCCAAGGGACTCTCAAGAGTCTTATAGGCCCTCTGTAATTGGTAGCTATTCTTCTTCTTATTACTACTACTATAAGGGTCTAGCCATTTATTTTAACTTTTTATTTTAATATAATTTTAGACTTATAGAAAAGTTGCAAAAATAGTACAGAGAGGGTTAATAGTACAGAGAGAGTTCCAGAACACTCTTCACCTATCTTCCTCCAGTGTCAGCATCTGCTGTAATCCAAGTACAATGATCACAGTCAGGAAATTAACATTAGTACAAATCCACAGGCCTCACCTCCCAGCTTTCCCACTAATGTCCTTTGTCTGGTTCGGGATCCAGGCTTCCACTTCACAGCTGGTGGTCACACCTCCTCAGCGCCCTTCAATCTGGGACAGTTCCTCAATTTTCCTTGTGTTTTGCGACCTTGACATTTCTGATGAGTTGGGCTGGATGTGTGGGATGTCCCTCAATTTGGATTTGACTGATAGTTTCTCATAATTAGATGAGGTTATGTATTTTTGGCAAGAATGCTGCCAAACAATGCTGTGCCCTTGTCAGGGTGCCACGCCAGGGCACGTGACGTCAGCATCTCCTTCCCGGAAATGTTCAGCTTTGCTCTTGTGGTTAAGGTGGATCCTGCCAGGTCTCTCCACCAAGTTACTATGTTCTCCCTTTATAACTAATCAGTATCACATGGGGCCTAAACTTCAACACTATGCAAATATTCTGTTTCTCACCACACTTTTCCCATTAATTTTGTCGTTCATTAATGATTTTTGCCTTCAACAGTTATTACTGTGCTGTTTGCCTGAATGGTGATTTTTTTAAATCTCTGCAATCCCTTTCACACTTATTAATTGGAGTTCTGCTATAAAGAAAAGTTACCCCTTCTCCCTCATTTATTTATTTACTCAATTACTTATACCAGTATGGACACATGGGTATTCATTTGTGCTATGAATTAAGTCTGTTGCTTTTATTATTGTTGTAGATCTTTTTAATTATGAAAACTGGAGTTTGGAAGAGTTTGGAGAGGGGCTCAGGCCTGCTTCTCTTTATTTGGAAAAGAAGGAAATGAGGGGTAGGGTGGGAAGTGTCTTGCCCAAGATCCCCTGCTCACAGTAAGCTAGTGACACCGCCAGGGTGATTCTCAGGCCCCTTTGACCCCAGCTGTCTCCACTGTTTAGAGTTACTGCTGCCAAGAAATGCGACTGGCCTGAGCCCAAGGCAGGCGGCTGTCCGCTGAGCTGCAGCCAGAAACCGCCCCACTCACTAACCAGCTCTGTGTTCTGCCCTCCAAGGACCTTCTGGTGCTGAGCACCTGAATGACAGAGGCAGAGATGCTGCCACAGCCTGGGGAGAAGCCGGAACCAGTCCTGGAAAGGCTTGGCCTGACACGGTCCCCAGCTCCAAGTCTCTTCAGCTCCTCAACAGGTCCCTCTCCACCCCTCCACCCCTCTTCTCACCTGTTGCTGCCCTGAGAAAGGGTCCAGCCACTGCCCCCATTGACGAACAATCCCATCCATCGTCAGCCCCCGGCAGGGGCATAGGGTTCTCCTAGAAGACCGAGGCCTCTCAGACGCCACGCCAGACCCCAAGCTGAGAACTTTATGCCTTCAATAAAAGATTCCTCTTTCCCTGCAGTTGGGACGAGTCTCCCCAAAGGACCCTCCCTCAGGGTCTGGGTGTTTGTTTCCTTGTTCAAGACTTCGCAGGGGGCATCTGGCAGATATAGCTACAGCCTATGAGAGATGGTTCAGTCCATGACTGAAAAATGCCAGACACCTCTGAGGACCTGTGGATGGGCAAGGGGGGACCTTAATTCAGTTCTCACTGCCTTCTTCAGCTCTCGGCTTGGCTGATCTCTCATTCCTCAGGTCCCCCACCCCCAATTCCACAGTGCACGAGGAGGGTCAACACTCAGAAGTAGCAAGTTCAAAGTCATTAAACTGACTGCACACTGCTGGAGGGCTGCCCTCTGGCCTAACTCCCATTCCCAAGATGACAAAGGTCTCCACTCCTTTCTCAGCTTTCACCTGCCCTCTCCCCTCCTCATCTTCTCTGTGTTCCCAGCATGTGACTTACCTTGGTCCGGAAGGGTGGTGGATGGGTGCATCTCAGGTCCCAGGGGAGAGATGAAAGAGGCAAAAATAAAATATCCTCCTGCCCATCCTCCTGAGAGATGTTTATGGAGTGCTTGCTGCCTGCTGAGCCTGGCACTAAGACTTTGGGATTTGATCTCATTTAACCTCATGACAGCACCATGAGGTAGGTATCAGGATAGTCCCTATTTTGCAAGTGGGGAAACTGAGGCATCAAGAATTGCAGTGACTTGCCCAAGGTTGCACAGCTGCAAAATGACAGAGCTGGGGTTTAAACCTGATGATTTAGCTGCAGGGCTCAAGCCCTCTCCACTTACCACACTGTCTGTGTTCATAAGCTGCAGAGGGAAGCCCTGGGCTGAATTTGTCCCCAAATCTGCACAGTCCCCAGAGCAAAGAAAGCATAAGGAGGGAGTCAAGCACCAGCACTTCCAGGCTTCCACCAGGAAGAATCGCTTTCACTCACATTTCATTGGCCAAAGCAGGTCACATGATCTAGCTTGACTTCAAGGGGTAGGGAAGTGTGATCAGGAGGAAGGGGAAACCAGGTATATGCGTGAGCATGGTAAGGTCTTCTTTGTCTAACCACAGGTCTTAGAGCTGAGGGGCAGCGAGGCTCCTGTTGCCATAGAGATTCTGCAGAAATACTAGGCATCTCATATCTTCAGGTCCAAGTTGAGGAGGCGCGGACGCAGCAGCAGCTCACAAAATGAGCAAGGAAGCGCTCAGGTCGGTTCTTTACAAACAAGCTCTTTTTCTAAAAATAAAGCCCAATGACTGTATGTCTGCTGAAACTTAGACTCTGGCCATGTATTGTCTGCTCAGAGCAACTGCTCCCCAAGCCCCACCCCAAGGCTCCTTCTGTGCCAGACAGTGAGGAAAACGGCCAATCTCTTCCTGTTGAGAACCATCAGACAGCATTCTACAGATAGGTTTCCCTGCCACAGGACAGCTTTATACATCCCCAGCCTCAACCCTGGCATCAGGAGGTCATTAAAGAGCAAGACTTTTGGAGTCAGGAGAATGGGGTTCACATTCCATCACTGTCACTGGTTGACTTGGTGAGGCCCTTTAGCCTTCTAATCTTGAGTTTTCTGATCGGTGGGCTTCGCTGGTGGCTCAGATGATGAATAATCTGCCTGTAATGAGGGAGACCCAGGTTTGATCCCTGGGTTGGGAAGATCCCCTGGAGAAGGGAATGGCAACCCACTCCAGTATTCTTGCCTGAAGAATTCCATGGATGGAGGAGCCTGGCAGGCTACTGTCCATGGGGTTGCAAAGAGTCGGACGTGACTGAGTGACTGGCACTTTCTTATATGTAAAATGGATAATAATAATAATACCTTAAAATGAGTGTGAGGCTATTTAAATGAGATCATTTTTTGTTTTCTGAGGTGCTTATTAGCACCAAGGCTGGCACACAGTAAGTGCTTAATTTCTGCTTGCTGTGGTTAGAATTTCTAGAGTGTGAGCCTTTGGGACCCTCTTACCTCTGTTGAACTAGAACTGAAAGACTGCCAGTTATTTCTTCAGCAAAGATGAGCTTATGCAGGACCAGCAGAAAGGTGTAACTTGGGGTCCACAATGTGGTGAGCTGTGTGCATGTCCCCCATGGCAAGAGAAGGAGAACACCTTTGTAGAGGGGGAAAGGAAGTTGGGAGGGCTGTAGTAAACAAAGGGTCCATGGCTTTTCATTGGCTGAGTCCTTGCCAAGAGAGAAGAGGAGGCTTTCTTCTTCCTGTCAGGGCTCGGCTATTGTCATTGGGTGTGAGAGTTCCCCATTCTGATCTCCCAACTCTATTGAAGTTTCTGTTGATTAATTTGTGCACCTCTAATCAGCTAAACTGAGAACAAGGAAGGGTGCTTGACACTGCTAGCAAGAGATGCCCAATGGGTCCTTCCTAGAGGAAGGCAGGAGTTTTTCCTCCAAACAGCTCCGTTAAAGCCACAGAGAACATTTAGAGCAGTTTTCGCAGAATTATTTGATGCCAGCTTATCGCCTTGAGAGGCAAAGAAGTATTGAAGTCCTTTTTAAGTCCTTTTGTATCTTCCTCCCAGTGATTTTTAAAAAGAACTTCCCCTCCATGTCTTGTTTTCTTTTTCACTTAAATGTCAGAGAGTTAAATTATTTAGTTTATATTTATTATTTAGTCTATTGTAACCCAATGTATTAGGTTTATTCCTGACTGCATCATTCACTCATTCACTAAGTGGCTACCAATTCTGCCCTCCTGGAGCTTCAGTCTTACTCCACAAGACAGATCTTTAACAATAAATTCTAAGAAAACAAGAATAAGTAAATTAGCAAACAAAAAGGCTATTTTGAGATGGTCTTGAGGGTTAAAAAGATAAACACGGATACATATCAAGGAGGGAAGAGAGAGGGTGAGGCACCTTTGGGTGGTCAGAGAAGGCCTCTTTGAGGAGGAAGCATCATCAGAGACCCCTCTAGGGACCTTCACAATCTATTACCCTTCCCCAGGATCCAGGGTCTCTTTCTCTCCTGGTCTCTTGGTAACACCCAAACCTTAGCTCCTGGGAGGTGGGCTCAGAAAGAAGTAGGGTGGAACTTCCTGTCCAGCCTGCCTTGGGAAGCATTAGAGGGGAGGAAGTCCTACCTTAAAGGGCGGTGTCTCGAGGGTGACCAGAACTTGATTCCCAGGCCAGTGGCTAAGGCTGCTCTGTTCCTACCTCCAGTGTTAGAACCACCGCCTATAAATCCTTATGAATTGATCCATTGTGTCTGTGTCCACCTCCACCTTGGTTCCCCTCCCATCATCTTTCCGATGAACCCCTGCTCCGGCCTCCTCACTGGTCTCCCTCCTTCCAGTCTTGCCCTATTCTCCACTCAGCTGCCAGAGGGTTGGGTCTTTTAAATTGCATGACCAATCACCTGCCTCTGCTTCAAGCTCATCTATGGACTTTTTGTGGTATCCAGAGCGAAATCCAGACCCCTCACCACTGCTCACAAGGCCCTGCAGGGTCTGCCCCCAACCCCCTTCTCCAGCCCCACAGCTGGTCCTGTGCAGGTGAAGGGGCAGTGAAGCCCTCCATACGTCCCTCACATCTTTCTCAGACATTAGAACACCCACATCCTTCAACAAGTTTACATTTTTCTGCTATTTAATTTTTGAAAGAATTGAACTGTTTGTGGGGGGTACATTTGGGGGTCATAAGCAACTCATTTCATTTCCCATTGGCTGTGATTTCTCAGAAGTCAAAGGATATGCTCAGGCATTCTTTCAAAGTGAGAAGATGGAAAGGTCTGGAAGATAGGGAAGGAAAAGGAGATGAGGTTGGATCAGATGAGAGTTTGGGCAGAGAAGCTTGGGGTGGATGGTCCAGATGATAATGGGTGGCCTAGAACACTGGGACTTCTGGGTCAGTGACAGGTGTACAACAGAGGAGTGAGGCTTGGTGGGCTTAGCCCTGCTGACTCAAGAAAGATCCTCAACACCTGGCCTGACTGTTCAGGCCTCAGGTCACATTGCCCTTCCTTCTGCTCTTGGTAGATGAGCAAACCATCACTGCATCTTGAGTTGACAATGACAAAAGCCGAATAAACTGTTATTTTAAATTTAAAAGTGCAAAGAGGTTTTATTAAGCATCTCCACCAGTTTTGGATGATTCTGAGGGTTCCCTGATAAAACCGAGGATGCTCCTCAAAATTGCAGGGATTCCAGCTTTATGCATGTAAGTGAGAGGGCTCCCTGAAGCACTGGGGAGCAGGCAGCAGCTTTCATGACAGGACATGCAATGAGACTTCTCAGGTAACTCCATGAGGTCCTATTTCAGTTATAGTGGACAAACAACAAATGCTAGATGTCCCCCTCAAAGAGCTGGCTTAATAGATATTTCTGCTACTAATCTTGAGTAACAAACCACATCAAAACTTTGTGTCCTAAAGCACAGTTTTAGCTGTTGTTGTTCAGTTGCTCAGTCGTGTCCAACTCTTTGTGACCCCATGAACTGCAGCACCATGCTTCCCTGTCCTCCACCAGCTCCCTGTTGTCTGCTCATACTCATGACCATTTAGTTAGTGATGCCATCCAACCATCTCATTCTCTGTCACCCGCTTCTCTTCTAGCCCTCAATCTTTCCCAGCACCAGGGTCTTTTCCAGTGAGTTGGCTCTTCAAATCAGGTGGCCAAAGTATTGGAGCTTCAGCTTTAGCATCAGTCCTTCCAATGAATATTCAGGGTTGGTTGCCTTTAGGATGGACTGATTTGATTTCCTTGCTGTCCAAGGGACTCTCAAGAGTCTTCTCCAGCACCATGGTTTGAAAGCTTCAGTTCCCCAGCACTCAGCCTTCTTTATGGTCCAGCTCTCACATCCATATATGACTGCTGGAAAAACCATAGCTTTGACTACACAGTCAGCAAAGTGATATTACGGTTTTAGTTACCACATAGCCTCTGCTCCAAGGTGTCAGCCCTCAGCTCGGCATAATGGCTGGGTGACTTGATATCTGGGGGATGGAATCACCTGGAGGGCTCTTCATTCATCTGTCTGGCAGTTGACGGTGGCCGTTGGCCAGAACACCTGCACGTGGACAGCCTGTCCCCGTTCTGGATTCAAAGGCACAGAATGGAAACTGAATAATGTTTTTATGATCCAGTTTTGGAAGTCACATGGTGTCATTTCTGTTTGACTCATTTAGTCAAATCACTCACAAGGGCCCTTCCAGTTTCATCAAAATGTCACAGCGTCACAGAGCCTTGAAAGTGGCCCTACCACCTCTGAAATTCACTGGCTCTCTTCCATTGCACCGCAGTGAGTAGAGACACAGAAGTAAGGAAGCCCAGAGGGTTTGGAGAAGAGAAAAAGGTCTGATAGAAGCAGGTGAGCAGCAGGAGATGGGGGCCTGGAAGCTTGGACAAAGAGCTTGGCAGTGGGAAGCTGTGGAAGGTTCTTGAGGAAGGGGAGGAACCTGGTACTGGTGTTGGACATGCCGAAGTGGACAAGGCAGCCCACAGTAGGAAAGGCTAGAGCCTCAGTCAGGGGCTTGGAGAAAGAGAGGAGGCCACTCGGAGAGGCCTGGTCACCTGGATATTGGCATTTCTTTTTCCCAGGACTTCCCTCTGTGAAGAGGATGTCCACCCAATCTGATCTCCTGAGGTTTCCCAATACTGAGCCCCGAGGTCTAAGCTTAGGCACAGCAGGCCATCCTGTGCTCTCCGTTACCACCTCCTTCCTGCCAGGCCCCGAGGCTCCCTGACTGGATGTAGGCACTCACACCAGTGTTGTCCAGTCTCCCTCTCAAATAATTTAACTTCCCATTTTGAAGATGATTTCTGGAGTAGAGTCAGTGTCTGTGATTCCATGTCACAGTCAACCTATAAACCCAGGTGTGGGTGCAGGTGCTCAAGAAATGCAACCCCACCCCTCTGACAGATTTTAAGCACTGCCTTTGCTATGTTGGAGCTGGGGAAACTGAGGCCCAGAGAGGCAAAGGGAGCAGCCCAGGGCCACACCCTGGGAGTAGCGTGGCAGGTTTGGGACCACGTCTTCTGAATCTGTGTCAAATCTCCTTCTCTATCATGACTGCAGCTCATATCCCAGTGAGCACAGAACACCCTGGCAGTGTGTACAGATGCAGGCTCCCAGGCCTCCCACTCCCCAGAGCTTCTGACTCAGTAGCTTCAGGATAGGGGGCTGAAGTCTGAATATAACACACTTCACAGAGAGGCTGGCAGAAAGACTTTGAGGAATATTGCTTTAGTTTAGGGTTAGGGTTAGGGTTCGGAGAAGGCAATGGCACCACCCTCCAGTACTCTTGCCTGGAAAATCCCATGGACGGAGGAGCCTGGAAAGCTGCAGTCCACGGGGTTGCTGAGGGTCGGACACGACTGAGCGACTTCACTTTCACTTTTCATTTTCATGCATTGGAGAAGGAAATGGCAACCCATTCCACTGTTCTTGCCTGGAGAATCCCAGGGACGGGGGAGCCTGGTGAGCTGCCGTCTATGGGGCTGCACAGGGTCGGACACGACTGAAGCGACTTAGCAGCAGCAGCAGCAGCAGAGTTAGGGTTAGGGTTAGGTTAGGGTTAGGGTTAGGGTTAGGGTTGGGGTTAGGTTAGGGTTAGGGTTAGGGTTAGTGTCAGGCACACTGAGGCGGGAAACAGCAAGCAGGTGCCAGGGTTAGGCTTGGTATTCAGTGCTCAGCCCTGGACTCGGTTGGGCTTGACCTCTTTGTAGGGTGTTCCAAGAGATCTCCCCCACCCAAGGCATTAAGTCTGTCCCTCTCTCCTGCATCAAGGAATGAACCAAGTGTGACAGAGTTGGCCAGCCTTCAACTCCCGGCCCCAGTCACTTTCCAGGCAAGTGGTGACTCTGAAAAGAGCAAATGCAGGAGCTGGCATGGCCCGGGCTTTATAAGAACAAACCAGGCAGGTGCTTTAGGGGATCTGCGGGGTCAGTGATAAAGAGCTCTTGTTCCTAGCCCTGAGCTGACCTCATGCCCCACCCCACCCCCACCCTGAATGCTGACATCTCTCTGTTAGCTGACCGTCTCTCTTCCTCTGGGGAATTCTGCATCTTTCTCCTAGTTGCTCAGGCTGCACCATTGTCAGGGTGCTCTCTCCTTCTTTACTTGCCTTCTTCCTCCATCTCAGACTTGCTCCACCCACCCCCTCCGAGTTGCTGGGATCATTCTAACTGTTCTGTTGCCCCTGTCCAAGTTCAGTCTTTGTTCCCGAGTTTTTGGACCAAGACAATCTCCCAGCTCCTGTCACTACTGTAACAGGAGGGAAAGGGGCAGGGCATAACTTTTGAAAGACATAGCCCAAGAGCACACTATAAACTGATTAGAAGCAAATGGGACTGAGATGGCAGACAAGATTAGACCTTGATCCTGAATCAGCAAGTGAAATGACACACTCAGGGGTTTTGGCTGGGTTCGAGTGCCAGCACATGGGTTCAAGTCCCATGACAGTTACAAGGCACTGTTAAAAGACCAAGGAGCAGGCTGTGGCCCAAATCCTGGAAATCCCCGCCCCTTCCCCAAAATAGTTGGAATAGTCCTCCCACTCATTAGCATATGAAGTTATCCAGCCTATAAAAAAAACTAACAATGCCGCATTCCGCAGCTGCTGCACTCGCCCTCTGTGATGGCTCACACTCTGTGGAGTGTGCTTTTCTCTGTATCTGAACAAATCCACTTCTTATCTACCACTTTGTCTCTCACTGAATTCTTTCTGGGATGAGACATTAAAAACCTGAGCTTCATTAGGTTCTGAAACCAGGTACCGTGGGTTTTGGCTGGGTTTGAGTCTCAGCACGTGGATTCAAGTCCCAATCTGTGGTAAATGGTTTCACTACCCTCTCTTGAGCCACACATCTGATCCTTTATATAACAATCATTTTCTAAGTAGTTGCTATATTCCAGGGGGCATGAGTAGGACAGCCTCCCCTCCCTACCATCCCTTGAATTTAGGCAGCTCTACTGCTTGGGGAGCCAAGTTGGAGCCTGAAAATCCTTGCCCAGGCTGAGTCCTGGGAACTTGGCCCAGACACAGCCCGTGGCCTCTGGGCCCTGTCATTTGTCCAGGGTGGGAGATATGGGCCCCAGGTCCCCTTCCCAGACTTGGGCAGCCTCTCTCCCACTGGAGGGGTATGTGTGGTAGCTGTGATCTCATTTGACCTTTATCTGGGAACTGTGAGAGATAGGGTTTGGGATTTCCATTTCGCAGGGGAGCACTGAGGCACGGAATGGGTACGACTTGCCAGGGCTGCCTGGTGAGGAAGAGGCAGTGCTCGATGGCAGCTGAGGCCCCCAGGCATGCCTGTGGGGCTCTTTGTGCAAATCTTTACAACAGTGGGTCCAGTTTACTTTGTGCCTAGCATCGTGATGGTGCCTGGCACTGAGATGAGGTCTTGGGATGCAGTTCATCCAGGCATCACAACAGCGCTTCACAGCAGGTGCAGCCACTGACTCCACTTTACAGACAAGGAGCCTGAGACTCAGAGAGAGGACTGGAGGCCACCCAGTGCTGGAAGAGCAGAGCTGAGATTCAAATGCAGGTTGTCCTGACTTTGGTGCGCATGCTTCCAGCCTAACCCACAGAGATGATGGGGTGACATTTAAGCCCACCCTAACATAGGGTCCTGCAAAGTGACCAGAGGAGGTGGAGGTAAGGCCGATAATTGTTGCACCAAAGGGTTTTCGTACTGAATTGTCTCATCGGTTAGTTTACCGATGAGAATACCTACTAGGATTGAGGTAATCAACCTCAATGAGATCACATCACACTATAGTCTAATATAGTATAATCAGTATGTGCTGTGTTGTTGAGAAAGTAAATTTCTAGGTAGGTTGGTAAGAAGTCCGGGATCCCCAAGGAGGAGAGAGGGGTCTGGAGTTCTCAAGAAGGAGAAAAGGACAGACTTGTTTTTTTTTTTTTTTAAGCCCAGAGTTGATGATTATACAACAAAACAACTCAGCATAAACTCTGTACTAAGGATTGTGAGTTGAGGTGTATGCATACTGTCATGTCACACTAGCGAGTGGGGCACTCTCCATTCCCCCTTCAGATGTCTATGTCAGGAACATTCTCTGTCCCTTTTCATAGTTAACTCTGCTACACAAAAGCTCTTGAGTGATCAAGCCTGGTCCCTGGTCCTGAAGTTAAATCTCTTTCTTTGAAGATCATGAATCTGACATCATTCACCGTAAGCTATCATTGTGCTTAGTTGCTCAGTCGTGTCCAGCTCTTTGCAACCCCATGGACCGTAGCCTGTCAGGCTCCTCTGTCCATAGGATTTTCCAGGCATGAATGCTGGAGTGAATAGCCGTTTCTTTCTCCAGGGGATCTTCCTGACCCAGGGAGGGAATCTGGGTCTCCTGCATTGCAGGTGATTCTTTACTGCAGAGCCACCAGGGAATAATAAAAGGCTTTAAACCTAGTTGTGTCCAACTCTTTGCAACCCCGTAACTGTAGCCCACCAGGCCCCTCTGTCCCTGGGGATTCATTCTCCAGGCAAGAATACTAGAGTGCGTTGCTATACTCTCCTCCAGGGAATCTTCCCAACCCAGGAATTGAACCCAGGTCTTCTGCATTGCAGGTGGATTCTTTACTGTCTGAGCCATCAGGGATAATCAAGTATAGTATAATCAAGATGAAAAAATGAGTAAGGGTTTCTGGACAGCCCAAATAGAAAAACAGATGAGAGTGGAGCTGCTTGGGTTGAGGAGGGTGGGATTCAGAAGTCCTGCCTCTTGGGCTCCCTCACTCCCAAGATAGTCTAATTAATGAGAATAAAAATGGTAAAATGGTGATAAAACACCACCAAAGAGAGAAGTAAAGTCTTATCACAATAGCAGCTAAGATCCTCTGAGCACTTGCCTTGTGATGGGTGCCACATGGCCAAACTCTTTATTTTCGTATTCTTTAATGTCTTTATCCTTGCTCCCATTCTACAGATGAGGAAACAGACGTAGGTTGGTTATGCAGTCTGAAAACACACTGATAATAAAAGGAAGACTCAGGATTTAAACCCAGAATCCACAGATGCATCTTCCAAGCATCACCATGTTGTGAGTCCTGTGGGTTGCAGCAGAGTTATAAGAAAACTCTCTGTGGCTTCATTTATAGGATTTTTATGGGGATCCATTTCCTGATTCCCAACTTTCCTATGTTCTCATTCCCAGAACCCTCTTTTCAAGAGTGGCTTCTTCCACAAACCTTACCACCTTTCCTTCTTCTAATGTTTCTTTGGAACTTCATTATAAAACATTTTTCTCTCTGCCCTGGTTCCTACTCAAGAGCTTTGCCTTGGAATATCACCTCCAGGGCTTGGAATAAATGGGCTGTGAGTGATCCTGGAATGTCCAGGTAACAAGCCAAGTGGTTTTCAATTTGCTTTCAACAAAAGAGGAGTGTTATTATTGCTCCTAGTCTTAACCTACTTGGAGTTATTGAGAAACATATTTGATAATACATCCCCTTGTGATTTTTGTCATATACATCGAAAGCAGTTCAAAGGATTGAGCAACACAGTTTTAATAAAACTCCTTTCATGCCTCTCTGTTTATTTGCTGAAAAAGTATACAGAATTGTTCATGGCACTTAGCTCTCTGAAGACTCAATTAGGTCTTTGATGGGTGCTGAACCTTGCTTTCTAGTAGTGAGTAAATTAATTCACAGGTAAAACAGCTAATTGGGAAAAAGCCATCCATTTCCTTAAAACATCCATTTCTCAATCAATATTACTTTGTGTTAAATTGTCATTTAAAAATGTAATAGATTATAGTATTTTAGTCACTCAGTCATGTCCAATTCTGCAACCTTATGGACTGTAACCTGCCAGGCCACTCTGTCCATGGGATTCTCCAGGCAAGAATACTGGAGTGGGTTGCCATTTCCTCTTATAGGGGATCTTCCCAACCCAGGGATCGAACCCAGGTCTCCTGCACTGCAGGCATATTCTTTACCACCGAGCCACCAGGGAAGCTCAAAGGGGAGCAGAATATGTGACCCTCAAATACCCCACTTTGGCGTGTAGATTATTTTGAACTGAAGGCAATCAAGCCCACCAGACAGACTCAAGAAAAACTTTCACCTCTCCCTTAATTATTTAAAATAATTAAATAGGGGGCCTGGCTCAAGGAGAGAGCTATTACCAGAGATAACTTAAAAAATAGTATCTACTGTTATTTTTAAAAATTAGTTAATTTATTTATTCGGCTATGCCAAGTCTTAGGTGCTGCACGCAAGATCTTTGATTTTCATTGCAGCAAACGGGATCTGTTTTTTCCTTAGTTGCAGCATGCAAACTTTTAGTTGTGGCACGTGGCATTCAGTTCCCCGATTAGGGATCGAACCCAGGCCCACTGCTTTGGGAGCACGAGGTCCTAGCCACTAGACCACCAGGGAAGTCCCACCAGAGATAACGTCTATCTGAATGACCTAACTCTGTGGCAGGGTATACATCTAACTAGCAAACATCTCCTCTCCTTATTGTCCTGTGAATTACTCTCCTCCCCTTTGGGCCCCAGGCCAGTATGCAGTTCCTTAGTTCAGGATGGTGTAGAGGTGTCAGCTGCTGCATTTAGCTTTGATTCTCGTACTTTTGGGCTTCCCTGGTAGCTTAGCTGATAAAGAATCTGCCTGCATTGCAGGAGACCTCGGTTCAATTCCTGGGTCGGGATGATCTGCTGGAGAAGGGATAGATTACCCACTCCAGTATTGTTGGACTTTCCTGGTGGCTCAGTTGGTCAAGAATCTACCTGTAATGTGGGAGACCTGGGTGGGAAGATTCCCTAGAGAAGGGAACAGCTACCCACTCCAGAATCCTGGCGGAGAATTCCATGGACTGTATGGGGTTGCAAAGAGTCAGACACGACTGAGCGACTTTCACTTTTTCTTTCTCATATTTTTATGGAACTCCCATACATACATAATTAAATTCATTTTTGTTCTGTTAATCTACCCTTTTTCAGTTTAATTAATAGGCCAATCAAAAGAATCTAGAAGTGTAGAGAAAAATGTTTTCCTCTTCTACAATAATAATCTAAAAGTTTATTTTACTTTTTTATGTGGACCATTTTAAAGTCTTTATTAAATTTGTTACAATATTGCTATATTGCTTCTGTTATATATTTTGATTTTTTGGCTGCCAGGCATGTGGGGTCTTGGCTCCCTGACCAGGGATTGAACCAGCACCCCCTGCACTAGACCTTCAGGGAAGTTCCTAAAAGATTATTTTAAATATTTAGTGCCTTAAAGTCAAGGGAGATTTGAAAATTTATTTCTCATTGTGGATTATATTGTGGATGCAAAGAAGTACCTCTCTCTCCTTGACTATCAGACCTCATCCTCTGTTCTTTTCCCACTTGTCAGCTTCAGGACAGCTTTACTGGCCTCCCAGCCATCCCTCCAACACACCAGCACCTTTCCCACCCCAGGACCTTTGCAACTGCTGTCCCTCTGCCCAGATTGCTTGTCCCTCTAGCTATAACTATAGCTGTTTCTCTTATCCTGTGCTATCTTGTCTAAGTCAGTTTCTCAGTGAGGCCTTCTCTGACTTCTGTGTCTAAAATTTCTCTCCCTTCCTGTCAACCCTTCATATTCCCTGCCTTGACTTTCTCTTAGCACCAACCTCTTCTTCTTACAAGGACACCAGTCTTTTTTTTTCCTCTTTAATTTTTATTGGAGCATAGTTGATTTACAGTGTTGTATTACTTTCTGCTGTACAGCAAAGTGAACCAGTTGGATGTATACATATCCACTTTAGTTTTAGATTCTTTTCCCATAGAGGTCATTGCAGAGTATTGAATGGAGCAGCCTGGCTACACAAGGATGCCCCTCTTATTGGATTAGGGCCGATCCTCATGACTTCGTTGAACTTAATCATCTCGTTAAAGACCCTGCTTGCAAATGCAGTCATTTTCTGAGTGCAGGAGCAAAGACATCACCATATCAGTTGCGGGGTGGTGTGGTCACAAGTCAGCCCACGACGCATGGGGAGGTTCGCTTTACACTGTCTCCCGCAGCTCTGCGCTTCTCTGTGCGCACTTATTGTCTGCATGCTCTGCTTCAAGGGTGTGAGAAGTACACGGTATTTTTAAAAATTCTATGACTCAGTGCAAACAAAAACAATTGTGGAATTTACTCTTGGTCTGATTAAAAAGCACAGTGTGTCTTCCAAGACTGTAGAGTGATGGCCCACAGAAGTCCCCCAGAAAGGGAAAGGGAGCCCCCCTCCCCAGGTGGTGCATCTATACTCCGGGCATGAACAGACTGCAGGTGGGGGTGGCAGCTGGCCAGGCTGCTTTGCCCCGCTGTCAGCGGATAACCCTCCCAGACGGCCGTCTCCAGCCCCTGATGCGTCTCTTTTACAGACGGTGCAAGCTGAGGCGTCCAGGGTGGAAGGGACTTAGCCAGGGGGCCACCTGGCTCTTTGACTCTGTGTGCACTCACCCCTGACTCATCCTGGTCACGCTGTCTCATCCCTCGGGCCTGGTGAGGGATCACTCCACCCTGGTGAGGCTGTCTGTCTTCCTTCTGCTGCATGAGGTGTGAAATGGGCCAAGAGGCTGCAGGCAGCTCACAGATCAGCCAGCCCTCCCCTGGCAGCCCACCTAGCCCACGTGTCCTTGTGACCGACTCCAGGCTCCCGGAGCAGTGGCATCTGAGAGCACTGGGGACAGCCTGGATGCCTGGGAGGGATAAGGAAATGGGCTGAGAAGAGGCACATGGGGGTCAGGGGCCTCTGAGTTGCCTTGCCTCTGATTCCTCTCCACTGGGCATGGGCCCCGGGAGACCCCCAGTGAAGTTGAGTGAATAGTAACAGAGACATCCATCCTCGTGGTCACAACAGCCCCTTCAGTGGGTACCACCCTTTGCAGTTCGCAAGTTACCCACCCTGTCCATCAGGGAGGCACCACTAAAGCCAGTACCTAGTGGGAACCTGAGACCCAGAAATGAGAAGGGATATACTCAAGATCCTGCTCCTAGCCCAGGGGACCCTCAGATCCTGGTGTAGACTCCAGGGGCAGCCTGTGGGCTCCCAGATTCCCTCAGTGCCCCCTTGGGAAGGGGAAGAGTGCTGACATGACTGCTATGTCCAGATAAATTGTAGTTCTTCTCTCAGCTAGAACCAGAATTTCCCAGGTACATCTAGATTCCTTAGGAACATTGACAAGCTCCTTGGAATTTCCACAGGATTTGTGTGGCTTCCTCAGAGACACTGACATTCTTTTTCTTTCTTTTCCCCCATACATCTTTTCCTAAACTGAAGTATAGTTGATTTACAATGTTGTGTTAGTTTCTGGTGAACAGCAAAGTAATTCAGTTTTATACATAAAATATATATTCATTTTCACATTCTTTTCCATTAAGGTTTATTCCAGGATATTGAATATAGTTCCCTGCGCTGTGTTATCCAGTAGGTCCGTGTTGTTTATTTCATACACAGCCCTGTGTATCTGTTAGTCCCCAGCACCTACTTTATCCCTCCCCGACTGGTAACCATAAACTTGTTTGCTACATCCGTGAGTCTCTTTCTGTTTGGTACACAAGTTCATTTGCATCATATTTTACATTCCATATAAAAGTGATATCATATGGCATTCATCTCTCTATTTCTGACTGATTCACTAAGTATGATAATCTCTAGGTCCATCAATGTTGCTGCAAATGGAATTATTTCATTCTTCTTTATGGCTGAGTAACATTCCATTGTGGGGCTTCCCAGGTAGCACTACCTGGAAAGAACCCACCTGCTAATCAGGAGATGAAAGAGATGCTGGTTTCAGTTCCTGGTTCAGGAATATCCCCCTGGAGGAGGGCATGGCAACCCGCTCGAATATACTTGCTTGGAGAATCCCATGGACAGAGGAGCCTGGCGGGCTACAGTCAGTGGTGTTGCGAAGAAGTGGCACACATCTTCTTTATCCATTCATCTGTCAACGGACATTTAGGATGTTCCCATATCTTGGCTATTGTAAATAGTGCTACTGTGAACATTAGAGTATGTGTATCTTTTGTCCACATATATGCCCAGGAGTGGGATTGCTGGATCATATGGCGACTCTATTTTTAGTTTTTTGAGGAACCTCCATACTGTTCTCCATAGTAGCTGCACCAATTTACACTCCCACAAACAGGGTAGGAGGGTTTCCTTTCCTCCACACCCTCTCTAGCATTTGTTATTTCTGACATGAAATAACAATGGTATTCATATAATATGAATATAATGGTATTCATATAATATGAAACAATGGTATTTCTGAGGAAACACCCAGTTGTCAGGAAACACCGAGAATTCTGCTTAGAAGGAAATAAAAGACCTCTATTTTATAGAAATAGATTTCATACGGAGAGGTTAGCATCCCTCAGGAATCTGGAGTGTCCCCTCAGTTCCCATTAGGAATTCTGAGATTTCTCTGAGGAACCGTGGGACACTCACAGAAGGGCTGATACTATTCCCCAAGTCAGCGATTCATTCTCTGCAAGAAAACTGAGACTTCGTGAGAGTGGCCTTGGGGTAGGGAGCAAATTTCCAGCCCGCGAAGGTTGCCTTGGGAATCAGGTGAAAGCTGTGGCTTCTTCCCAGAACTTAGTGGAAGTGCCCTTGGAGGCATGAGGACACCAGAGAGCCTTGCCACACACACACACACACACACACACACACACGTGCACACACGTATTCACATACTCAGACACAGTGCACACACTGACAAGTCTGTAGACACACACACAGTGCACACACACAGGTGTGCAGGCACGTACACACAAGGATTCGTGGTGTTTTCAGGAAGTCACAACTCCCACCCAGGTTGCTGGTGCGGACGGTCCTCCTTAGGCCTCCAGGGTAGAGCCGTGGCTCTGCACCATCCTCCTCCCTATTCTGGTATTAACCAGCAGTGGCCAGTCCTCCCCAGAGCCCTGCTCGGGTTCCTCAGGCCGTCTGCCCAGCCCCTCCATCCCTGGCCCACCCCTTGGCCCTCCTACTTCTTAAGCTCATCTCCAAGCAGAGGAGGCCCATAGGTCCTGGGTGACCGGAGCCACATTCCAGGTAAGGGTGCTGCAGTCCCCACACTCAGAAGCCTGGAGAGCAGCCAGGTGGAGGTAAGGAAGGAGCTGGAACCCAGCTTCAGGTCTTGGTTACATCACTGACCTGCTAGGTGACCCTAAGGCCTCAGTTTCTAGGTCTGCAAAATGGGAACCCTCAACAAAAATTGAAGTATAGTTGATTTATAATATTAGTTTCAGGTGTACAACATAGTGATTCAGTACTTCATAGGTTGCATTCCATTTAGAGTTATTACGAAATAATGGCTATATTTCTCTCCTCTGTACAATATATCTTTGTTGCTTATCTATTTTATACATAGTGGTTTGTATCTCTTAATCCTTAATCTCATATCCTTACCTTACCCCTCTCTTGCCCCTTCCCACTGGTGATCACTAGTTTGTTCTTTGTGTCTGTGAATCCATTTCCCTTTTGTTATATACATGCCTTTGTTTTATTTTTTTAGATTCCATATACAAGGGATAACAGAGCATCTGTCTTTCTCTGTCTATTTCACTAAGGAAGTGAAATAGAAAGTCTTTCTAGGGCCATCCATGTAGTTGCAAGTGGCATTATTCCATTCTCTTTTAAGGCTGAGTAATATTCATATATACATATGTGTGTGTGTGTGAGACATCCTCTATCCATTCACTTATTTATGGACACTTAGGTTGCCTTCATATCTTGCAGAGGGAGACCTCTCTTTGACATAAATCACAGCAGTAACTTTTTGGATCTATCCCCTTAGGCAAAAAAGATAAAAGCAAAAATAAGCAAATGAGGCCAAACAAAACTAAAAGCTTTTGCACAGCAAAGGGAACCATTAACAAAACAAAAAGACGATCTACTGAATGGGAGAAAATATTTGCGAATCATACGACTGATAAGGGGTTAATATCCAAAACATACAACAGTTCACACAATTTATTACCAAAAAAGAAGAAATCCGATTAAAAACCGAGAAGACCTGAATAGACATTTTTCCTTAGATGTTTTCCCTCAACCTGGAGTATATCATGCCTGTGAAACAGCCAGCGTCATACCTGAGGGAACTCAAAGCCCACTTGTCCGGAGACCAAAGGTCTGTCAGCTCACGGACATTCTGGGTTTGTTTTGCTCAGGTCTGGTAAATATTAAGGACACAGAACACTCCCTGCCTGGGAGGAAGGGACACTGGAAATGACCTGAGGTGAGTGCTGAGCAGGGCCTGGCTCTCAGGAGGTGCCCAGTACATGGCCCAGCTGTTCCATGGACCCCACTGTTTGCCCCAAAGAAAACAGGTGCTCCACCTCCCAGGGCTGCTTGGGCTGCTTCATACCTGTCCCAGGTGAGGAGGAGGGCTGAGCTCCTGCCAGCTGGATGCCGAGGGGAGGGGCTGGGCGAGGATTGTTACACTGAGTGTCAGCAAGCAGCAACAGTGGTCCTGGCTGTCTTATTCCATTTGTTCCACTTATGAGGAATAATTCCTGCCTCCTTCACCTGCTGCCTGCTAGAGCAGGTGCATTGGCTGTATGAGACAACCCCCTACTAGTGCTACCAAGAAAGAAAACACAATGTCAGATGTGTCCTGACTTCAGAGAGAGTCAGAGGGACAGACGAATGCCCCAGAGCCCAGGAAGCATGGCAGCAAACCCTCAGGGGGCAAAGATCACCACTCCTGCCTACCCACCACCTTTCTTTCTTTACTTCACATATTAAAAATTTTTTAAAAATTTATTTTATTATTTTTTGGCCCCACTGCATGGCATGTGGGATCTTAGTTCCCTGACCAGGGATTGAACCCTGCGTTAGAAGTGCAGAGTCCCAACCACTAAACTGCCAGGAAAGTTCTAATTTCATATGTTTTTAATTGAGGTTTAAGTTACATGCAGTAAAGAATGCAGCTTGATGATTCTTTATGTATGTGTATCTACCTGTAACCACACCCAGCCCAGAGACAAGGTATTTCCACCCAAAAGTTTCTCTTATGACCTACCCTGCTCAGTACTGCCCTCCAGAGGTGACCAGTCTTCTGACCTCTGTCACCTTAGGTAAGTCTCATCTGCTTTTGAACTTCATGTAAGCAGAATCAGACTGCCTTCTTTTACTGAAAGTAAAGTATTTGTGAGATCCACCATGTTATATTTATCAGCTTTCTCTAAATCAAATTAAATCCCCCAAGAACCCAAGCTTCTCCTCTCACCTGCCTCCCCTCCCCCCGGGGTACACTCAGCCCCCAAACAAATCCCCTTGCCTGGGCAATGGCTGTGCATGCCGCCCTGTGGCGTGGCTCCAGGGGGTCCTACTTGTGCCTCCACCCTGATCAGCCCAAGGCCTGGAGAAGCGCGGCAGCCCATTCTTTCTGGAATCCCTCACTGATGTTCCAGATGTCATGAGCAACCATCACGGGAGAGCTCAGGCCCACCATCCCATATCTGTTTCCCTTCTCCTTCGGGGTGAACGAGGTCTGCCCTCACCCACTGCCCTCTGATACCGACCCTGTGTCCCTTTCCCCTCCATCCAGCTCAGTTTAGTCACAGGTCTGGCCTTGACTTCTCAACCGGCAGTCCTGAGGATGGATCCACAGTGTGTGTGTATGTGTGTCTATTTTGAAAAATAGCTAAATGCCTTCAGGAGCCAGGCAGGCACCTCCAGTGAGGGAGCTGCTGCCATCAGCTGGAGCTCCTATACATGGAGTCTGTGTTTGGCCTGGGCTTCCTCACAATACAGGGACTGAGGTTCGAGGGCGAGTGCCTGCAGAGAGTGAGTGGAAGTTCTGTCTCTTTAATGACTTAGCTTCAGAAGTCACAGGGGCTTCCCCTGTGGCTCAGCTGGCAAAGAATCCGCCTGCAATGAGGGAGACCTGGGTTCGATCCCTGGGTTGGGAAGGTCTGCTGGAGAAGGGAAAGGCTGCCCACTCCAGTATTCTGGCCTGGAGAATTCCATGGACTGTACAGTCCATGGGGTCGCAAAGATTCAGACACGACTTACCGACTTTCGCTCGCTCTGAAGTCACAGGGCATCACTTCAGTAATGCTGCATTCGTTTTGGCAATCACCAGCGTCTCCCTATCCCAGCTCCCAGCCCCCATCCAAGGAGAGGGAAGATAAGTCCACCTCTCAGTGGGGAGAGTATCAGTAATATTGTAATAGCGTGTGTATAGTGTGTATACGGTTGCTCAGTCACGTCCGAATCTTTTCGACCCCATGGACTGTAGCCCACCAGGCTCCTCTGTCCATGGGCTTCTCCAGGCAAGAATACTGCAGTGGGTTGTCTATTTCTTTCTCCAGGGGATCTTCCCCACCCGGAGATCGGGCCCTCATCTCTGACACCTCCTGATTGTCAGGTAGATTCTTTACCACTGGCGCCACCTGGAAGCCCAGGTGTAATAATACGTTGCTGTTCAGTTGCTAAGCTGCGTCCAGCTCTTTGTGACCCCCGTGGACCGCGGCACCCCAGGCTTCCTGGCCTGTCACTATCTCCCGCAGTTTGCTCAAACTCATATCCATTGAGTCGGTGATACCATCCAACTATCTCATCCTCTGCCGTCCCCTTCTTCTGCCTTCAATCTTTCCCAGCATCAGGGTTTTTTCCAGTGAGTCAGCTCTTCACATCAGTTGGCCAGAGTATTGTAATAACACGTAAGACAAGATAAATACATAGTTGTGGCTATCTTTGGAAAATGCAGTCTTCCTCATCCACTAGCCCAAGTATTAGAGAGTAGATTCAAGCAATAACCATCTCTCACAATTCTCACTGTCATTACCCACCAATTGATCTTGAGCAAATCTTTTCCCTTCCATTTCTTCATCTGCAAATTGGAGTTAATACTGTGTGCCTCTCAGTATTGTTCTGAGGATCTGATTATGTGAAATGGTGAATGGAAAGCACCGGGCATGGGGACCAGCACATGTAAATGTAAATGGTGACTGCTGCCTCAACCACGTTGACCAGCTGAAGCATCACGCCATAGTGTGGGCTCCAGGCCAGCCTGCCAGACTCTGAATTCTGACTGCCATCTCCCAGCTGTGTGCCCCGTGTCTGCATGCATGCACTTGCCCTCTGTGGGCAGGCTGATGGCCATTATCCAACAGCTGCTCCCAGCATCTGTTTAGGTTGTTCCCTCAGAAAGACAGGAGCTCTAGCTGCAACAAGGAGGGCGGAGCCCCATCGGCCAACCTGGCTTGGGCGGAGCTCTCATGGCAGTCTCCAGAATCAAGATAAATCATTTTATCTTGAGCAAGTCATTTAACTTCTTTGCACCTCATTTACCCCACCCTGCATTAAACAGGCAAATATGAGACATTATGCGTGCATGTCTGTTCAGTGGAAGAACTAGCTATTAATCAAGTAAATAAAATAGAACTATCAACCATAAAAAAAAGGGCATAATAATAGAACTTATAAGGTTCTCATGAAGATGAAATACGGTGATGGAGACAAAGTCCTTAGCACAATATCTTGCACATAACAAGCTTGGTAAATCCAACTGTTACTAGATTCACGTGTCTCCAAGAATTTACTGCACATTCAAAAGTGCTTCTCTAAGGTCTCTCAAGAGGTAGGGCAAGTAAAAGTTCCAGCTTTACAATAAAGAAATGGAGGCTCAGAGAAACTGATGGCTTGATTAAGCCCCAGATGAAAGTGATGGTGAAGATTGGATGAGATGGCCAGGCTCCTGGATCCCAGATCAGTGTTGCCCTATTGACCAACCATTGTTTCCACAGGAGCCTAGAGTGATCATGGGAATGTTTCTGTGGGCTCTCCTCCTCCCTTGCTGCCTGCTTAGTACCAGTCTTGCTCAGCTTGGAGGCTCCAGTTCCCAAACGGGTAAGTCATCCCATCCTTCCTTGGAGCTCCTTCCAAGGAGATTCTAGAAGAAACAAACTCACCTCTGTTGGACAAGCTAGCACCTGCCACCAAGTCAGTTCCTTAGAGGTTCTTAGATTTGCAAAGTGATACAGGAGGCATTTGGAAGCCCACTGCCTTCCTCAGAGGTGCCTAATCCCTTTCAGATCACCTTTGGGGGTCTAGATCATATATTTAATACAAACCACACATCACCTCTCTGCTGTCTCACATAGTCTTCTTTTGTTTTTAAAATTATTGTACAATGTTTCAGGTGTACTGTGAAGTGATTCAGTTATGTATATATATATTTTCAGATTCTTTGTCATTGTATGTTATCATAAGGTATTGATTACAGTTCCCTGTCCTATACAGAAGGTCCTTGTTGTTTATTTTATTTACAGTGTATCTGTTAATCCCAAACTCCTAATTTACCCTTTTCACCATAATCTCCTGTTCTTACACTTAGTTCCCAATAAATCTTTCTAGCTTTAATTTCTGATAATCTAAGTCCCAGGAGATTGCAAGTGAAAGTTTAACAGTTGCTTTGGAACCACACCTCATGGGCTTGCAGTTCCCAATCTTTAACGAAGGGCTCTTTGGAAACCCCTCGTGTACCTCAAGACCATAGCCTGGTCCATGTTTTCTCTGAAGTCTGCTTATCTGGAACCTCACTTCTTGTGCCAATTTTTGTCTTTAGGGATTGTTTGGTGGGCTTCCTGGGTGGCTTGGTGGGTAAAGAATCCACCTGCAATGCAAGAGTGCAGGAGACGTGGGTTCAATCCCTGGATCGGGAAGATCCCCCGAAGGAGGGCACGGCAACCCACTCCAGTATTCTTGCCTGAGAATCCCATGGGCAGAGGAGCCTGGCAGGCTACAATCCATAGGGTTGCAAAGAGTTGGACATGACTGAAGTGACTGAGTATAGCACAGCATATTGTTTGGCTGCAAGAAACAGCAACCTCCCCTACAAAGCCGTTAGCAGAAAGAAAATTGATTTATAAAAAGGGGAGAGATGTCATCCACTGATTTCAGAGTTTAGAAGTCCCTTGGATCTCCCAGGATCCTAAAACTAAGATCTGGGCGGCTGTCAACCACTAAATAGTTACACCCTATGGGGCCACAGCACTTACTCCTCAGTATCATCATTTTCTCGCTTCCATCATAGGTGGCCCAAATGTGGTCACCTTGTATCTTAATTGTCATTGCCTCCTGGGTCAAGTGCTCAAAAATACCTCGTGAGGGAATTCCCTGGTGGTCCAGATGGTAGGATTCCGTGCTCTCACTGCCAAGGGCATTGGTTTGATTGCTGATGATCCCCAAGCAGCGTCGTTGAGGCAAAAAAAAAAAAAAAAAAAGAAACTAGCAAGAGGTTGAATCTCTGTTCCGAATTTGCGAGGGTGATCCTTATCCTGGTTCCTGGTTGTGGCCACAGAACGGTTCTGAGCTGAGTGCCATAGTCCTATGTCTCTGTGGGGGAAGGGGAGGTCTTGGACTCACCCATGTGTCTGTCCCAGCAGGCAGTGGAAGTGGAGGTCTCCTTCTCAAGCCTGGCCAGGTGCTTGGCAGTGATGGCGTGGTTAGCCCCAGCTTTCTCAGTGGGAGCGACCGGCAGGCTGGAGCCATCAGGAGTCCTTCCAGTAGCAGAGGAGCCATCCACTCCAGACCAAAGCTTCCCTGAGTATGACCAGAAGCTCGTGTATCTGAAGGACACTGACACTGAAGACGTCGCGGAATACAGTGCCCAGTCTAAGAAATTCAGTATGCAGCCAGACTGGCCCCAGAACCCCAGCCTGCTGACCACACCCCCAGTGAGAATGGCTGTGCCTATTCCAGTTCCACCCGTGAGGATGCTCGAGACAAATCAGGCCACCACACATAACCCTGCTCAAGGTGAAACGAGTGGCCGAGACCCTGCTGACAGAAGTCCTGTGATCAGCCAAGGATCCTTGGGCCATGAAGAAGGGAATCCCTCCAGACTGATTGAGAGGGTAGGATGAGCCACGGCTACTCTGACCACACGTTGCTCACCCACCCTGACAGTAAGAACATGGGTGGTACGGGCGTCTCAGGCAGAGACCGTCATGCAGCTGTTCCTCGAGGGAGCGGTCTTGCGTCTGGGGCAGCCATGCCTGGCAACTATGGTCAGTCTACGGCTGGGTCATCTAGTGGTTTTGGTTTCAGACAATCTGAGGAAGGGTCAATAAATGGTGAACTTGGGTCAAGGAAAACTGGTAGTTTTGGTCAGTCAGAGTCAGGGTTAATAAGTGTTCAAACTTGGACTGGGTCACATAGTGTCCGTGATCAAGTTGGGAGAGGGTCATCTCGAGTGTATGGTCAGTCGAGGACAGAGTCAGTGAGTGGTCAGTCTGAGTCTGAATTATTGAGGGTTTGGGGTCAGTTGGGGACAGGTTTAGTGAGGGGTCAGATTAGTGGTAGGTCATCTAATGATTATGGTCAGTCTGGGGCTAAATCATCTGGTGGTTTGGGTCAATCTGTGGCAGGGCTAATGAATGATCCAGCTGGGGATGGGTTGCTAGGGGTTATGGTCTGCCTGGGGCAGGGTCAATAAATGGACAGTCTGGGGCTTGGTTATCTAGTGGCTACAGTCCGCCTGTCACAGAGCCAGTGCATGAGCACCCTGAGTCAGGGAAATCTGGTGGTTTGGATCAGCTGGGGACAGGGTTAACGACTAGGAACAGGTCATCTACTGGGCATAGTCAAATTGGGACAGGGTCATCTAGAGGGAATGGCCAGTCTGGGGCAAGGCCAACAAATGGTCAGCCTGGGCCTGAAAAATCTGCTGGTGACAATCAGTTTGAGGCAAGATCATCTGGAAGCAGTGGCCAGTCTGATTATGGGTCATCTCATCATCTTAGTCAGTCTGAAACTAGACCAGTGAATGGACGGGATCAGCCTAGAGCTGGGTCATCCGGTGCATCAGGTCAGTCTAGGGCTGGTTTGATGAGTGGTCAGCTTGAGCCTGGACCATCTGATGGCTCTGTTCAATCTGGGGCTGAATCAGTAGGAGGAAACAGTCAGCTTGGAGGAAAGGTATCTAATCATGTTCATTCAGGGACCTCATGATCCATAGATTCTGGTCATTTAGGGGCAGGAATAACTGTTGGCCACAGTCACTTTGGAAGTGGGTCACATAATCATCATGGCAGGTCTGAGGCTGGGACATCCTTAGGTCATGGGCAGTCAGGACATGGCAACTCTGACCACCCTGGCTCCACTGGAGAAGTAAAATGGGGAAACACTGGCCACATGGGAACCCCAGTGGATGGCAAGACTCCCCATCATGGGAGACCAGTTAACAGCAATGCGTTGCTTCCACCAGCTCATGACAGCCTAGGAGGAGGCACTGGAATGGGATCTGGAAACCCTCCCAGCCAAACAAATGCTCTCAACAAAGACATCTTGGCTCAGGAAGGGCTGCTGGGAGCCATCCTTCTCAACAACCAGCATCTGATTAGGGAGCATGAAAGTCTACTTAAGATCCTCCTGGGCAGCAAGGCCTTACCTGCTGGCGAAGATCACCTCCTGGAGGCAGCTGGGTCCTTGGCTCTGGAAGGCTTGCTCTGCAAGGGTTCTCTAGGGGGCGTCTGTGGCCATGGGAGTCTTGATGACATCAATGATGTTCTAAAGAGCACGGTTCATTTTGGGAAACTCAACAGCTGGTGAGTTTGAGTCCTTAAGCTATAAAGTAGTTCCCCCAAAGCATTGGTTAGTAGAGGTTCCAGGTATTTGAAAGATATCACTCTCTGCTGTGAGTTTCAGATCTCACTTACCTGTGTAGACGGTTGACATTGAGAAGGCAACATTAGATATCTCTTTCTTCTCCAAACTGTCAACCTAGCACCCAGTATCCCCCCGTTACGATGTCATACTTTGGATTTATGTAGTCTTGTCTGAGCCCCTACTGAATTGCAAATAGCCCTGGAAAGGGGTACAACAGAAGCCCTTCCTACTGAAACCTTAGTTCTTATTTAATACCCCAGTGATCAAAACAGCATCGTTATTATAAGCTAACACCATAGTTACCAACTGATGCTTTGGATTTGATGTCCTAAGCCTCCTTTAGTACCCCAGTTAACTGAAACCATCTGTTATTGGCTTATGCTTTCCTTATCTAGAGCTAGTAGGAATGGGACTTAGAATGGAAATCTAGATTAAGGATGGGAGGGCTCAGGATGGAAGAAAGGTCACACTGCAGTTTGAATGTTGAGCTGAGAGGCCTGGGAACATCTTTTTCACTTTCTCTCACCCTTCTCATTCTGTAGGCTCAATATCATCAACTTTGATATCATCCAGGTATCATGGAAGGTCTATCCTTTAAACCACTTCCAACTGCAATTTCAGACAAAACTGACAATCAGTTTCCCAAACTAAGTAATGTTCATAGCTAGAGAAGTGGGGCATGGAAGCGAATTCCTGGAGGTAGTAGACAGTTTTTCAACATCAGCACAATGTCCCTTGGCTACGTTTAGCCTTGGCAGGGAATCGTCACAGTATCTGCCTAAACACATCAGCTCCTTCGGGATGACTGTTAACAGTGAGACAGCTGTGAGAGTATATCTATTATTTTTCTGCCACTTTTGCATTCTTTATTATAGCAAACTTGGGGGAAGGGGAAGTTAAAGCATAAACCTAAATTTACAACCCAGAGACAATGGCTGTTCTTCCCAGAATTCTTTCAGTATCATTTTGAATGTCAGTAACTCTTCCATCACATCACTGTACAATGATACATTTTAACCATCTTTCTATTGTCAGATGCTTGAGCTGTTCCCAATTTCACTCTTATGAAGAACTCTGTGATTAATATCTTGACTAACAAATCTTTGTTCATAGCCTCAATTATTTACTTAGAAATTCTCAGAAGTATAATTTATAGGTTTTGGCAAGTATTGCCAAATTGCCTGCCAGAGAGATGATGAGATGACGGCAGCACAACTATTATTGAGTACCTAATGTTGACATTGGGCTTCCTTGATAGCTCAGTTGGTAAAGAAACCACCTGCAATGCAGGAGACTCTGGTTTGATTCCTGGGTTGGGAAGATTTCTTGGAGAAGAGAAAGGCTACCCACTCCAGTATTTTGGCCTGGAGAATTCCTTGGACCGTATAGTCCATGGGGTTGCAAAGAGTCAGCCACGACTGAGCAAATTTTACTTTCAATATTGATATATTCCAGGGCAATATATTCCAATGCTAAGGGCATTCATGAATTATCTCATATATTCTTCACCATAATCTCAGAAGGGGTGTATTGCTATCATGAGCATTTTACAGAACAGAGATTAAGTGCAGTTGCATGTGTGGGAGTGTAGATGTGTATGGTGGGAGGCACTGTACACTTTTTCTGCATTTTGACTCTTGAGCCATAAAAATGTGTTACCTATGCAGAAGTAAAGTGAAAGCATTTAACTTACTTTTAAATATATATTCAAAAACAAAATTAAGTAAAATACACACGGAACAGCTGTGCCGAGTGCTGTGTTCAGTTGCTCAGTCATGCCTGGCTCTGTGCGACCCCATGGACTATGGCCCGCCAAGCTCCTCTGTCCATGGGATTTTTCAGGCAAGAATACTGGAGTGGGTTGCCATTTCCTACTCCAGGGGATCTTCCCGACTCAGGGACCAAACCTCCGTCTCTTGCATCTCCTGCGTTGGCAGGTGGATTCTTTATCACTGTGCCACCCAGGAAGCCCACATATGGAACAGCAGGCATCACTAAAAAATATGCATTTGGACCACGTCTCTCACCCACAAATGCCAGTGCTTGCTTCCAAGCTTCAGGGAAACCTTGAGAGCAGCCCTAAACATTTGTTCTGGGAAGGGAGGGTTGCCTGAGCTGCAGAGGTAGAGAAGGCGAGCCGTGATTTGCCCCCAGACCTGACGCAAAGAGCTGACTCATTTGAAAAGACCCTGATGCTGGGAAAGATTGAAGGCAGGAGGAGAAGGGAATGATAGATGTTAAGATGGTGGGATGGCATCACCGACTGAATGGACACGAGTTTGGGTAAACTCTGGGAGCTGGTGATGGACAGGGAGGCCTGGCATGCTGCAGTCCATGGGGTCACAAAGAGTCAGGCACGACTGAGCGACTGAACTGAACTGAACTGGCCTGGGACCCAGGGTGTGCTCTGGCCATGACTTCTTATGCCTTTTGCTTGGTCTTCCCTCTGGAGGCTCCCTGGGATCTCAGTTCACACAGCCCTCTCACTCCCGTTCACTGTGTATGTGTTGTCCAAGATATTCAGCTTCCTCGGTGGCTCCAAGGTGGGTGTGACCATTGAGGTTCCCTTAGAGATGCCCCAGATCTGGTCGAACCAAGTCCCATTCACTCCACAGAACTCCAAGCTCATCTTCACCAGGATGCTCATGCGAGCAGGCTAAGTGCTGTGCCAGGAGGGCTGGGCACTGTGCAGGGTGCAGTTGGGGATTGTACCAGGCTTAGTGGTGGTTACCAAGCTTTCTCTGGGGCCATGGTCTGGATCCCAGCAAGCCACTAGAGCATCTGCTCTCATCTCAGCTTCTGCTCAGATCTCTCCCCCACAGAATTTAGGCTTCTAAACAGAAGAGAGTAGCTTCTTACTAGAAGCACATGTCTTCGCTAAAAGTGGTCCTGCCTGTAGAGAACATTGCGTGGTCCCTTGTCTGTGCTCACATGAGAGATCCTGGGCGGGATCTCCGGTATATCACTTCTCACACTATGCTGTAATTAAGAGTGTGTGAGCTGTGTGGGAACAGAAGCTGCTTTGTAACTATCATTCATTTGCTCCTTTGTTCATTCAACAAACATTGAGCCAGCCACTACAGAGTTGTACCTGGAGATACATTGGAGAACAGGACTGAAAAGGAGGCATAGATGGTTGGATGGATAGATGAATGGGAGGAAGAGTGGGAAGATGGGTAGCTGGAAGGATGGACACACAGATGAACGGATGGATGGATGGATGGTGAGTGGATGGATGGATGGATGGATGGATATAATTGTGACTGATTCGTGTTGATGTATGGCAGAGACCACCACAATATTGTAAAGCAATTAACCTCCAATTAAAAAAAAATGAGCAAACATAAAAAAAAAGAAATGAACAGTGTAAAAGACACCACCCATTTATGAGGTGCCAGGAGCCCTGCTGGTGAGGTGGTCGAATGTCCTCTAGCCCACCTCTTTCTTTCACTTATTGCACAGCGACTCCATTTTACGTATTATACATGAGAGGCAGAGAGATGTTATGTAAATTAGACAAGGTCACACAGCCAGGAAGTAGTGGTACAGGGAGCCAAGTGATCTTGTGTTTTTAATATTGTTGTGATTTGAGTTAGAATCACTGTGGATGGTGACTGCAGCCATGAAATTAAAAGGCACTTGCTCCTTGGAAGGAAAGCTATGACAAACCTAGACAGTGTGTTACAAAGCAGAGATATCACGTTGCTGACAAAGGTCCATATAGTCAAAGCTGTGGTTTTTTCAGTAGTCATGTACAGATGTGAGAATTTGACCACAGAGAAAGCTGAGAGCCAAAGAACTGATGCTTTTGAACTGTGGTGTTGGAGAAGACTCTGGAGAGCCCCTTGGACTGCAAGATCAAACCAGTCAATCCTAAAAGAAATCAACCCTGAATATTCACTGGAAGGACTAATGCTGAAGCTGAAGCGCCAATACTTCGGCTACCTGATGTGAATAGCTGATTTGTTAGAAAAGACCCTGATGCTGGGAAAGATTGAAGGCAAAAGGAGAAGGGGGATGACAAAGGCTGAGGTTGTTAGATGGCATCACTGACTCAATGGACATGAGTTTAAGCAAACTCTGAGAGATAGTGGAGGACGGTGGAACCTGGTGTGCTGCTGTCCCTGGGATCGAAAGAGTTGGACAGGACTGAGTGACTGAACAACAACAAAACTGAGTTAATATATGCCAAGTACTTATATTACTTATATGTTAAGTACTCATATTACAAGTACTCCAAGTCCCTGGAGTGGAGGAAACATTTGTAACCAGCAAGCTATAACTGCTGTTATTTCAAATGCCCTGTTCCCCTCCCCAGCCAGCTCTCTGCTGTCATAGAAGTCATGCTCAGACAGATCCTGCCCAGCCGTCTACCCAATATGGTGAGTTTGCCCAAGTGGGCCCCGGGCAGACCCTAGAGATTCCCTGGAGAGGCTTTGCAGCTGGAGGCACAGAGAGGCAGCCAGGGCAGGCAGTTTTATCTTCAGACTTCCCAGCCTCTCCAGGCTTTGTTGTCCTGCCCTTTGTCCAGGCCCCTGTGGTGGGGGAAGGGACATTTACTCTAAGATTGATGTGTGCTAAGCAGTTGACACCTGCAGAAGAGGAAGATTAGTTTTGTGTTTATAAAAACTCTGCTAGAACCACTCACTTCTACACAACCAGTCAGAGGCTGGGCTGTGCTGGGCTGGAAGGAGGCCCAAGTGTCCTGCCACACAGGCCTCTGCTCATGTGTATTTCAGCTGTGCCCAGTGGTCCTATTCTGGATGCACATCATCAATCAACAGTTGAGCTTCCTAAAACGTAAGTTGTGTTATGGGCCTGAGACCTGCTCTCTGGCTTCGACTATCGCAGTAGCCACTTACCCACTCCTGTTTTCTCCCTTTCGTGGCTTCCAGAGAGGTTTTTCTGAATCACACCTCTCTGCTCAGAGTCTTCCGTAGGAGGATCAAGTTCAAACCCCCCAGGCTGGGAGTCAGGTCTTTCCTTATTCTCCTCTGTGCCCCTCAGGCTGCTTCAGCCTATAGATCTCAGCCATCCCATACACTCCATGCCCTTTTGAGATGTTACAGCTTTGCTGCCAGTGACTTCCCACGCCCTTCTTCTACACCTGGAAAATTCCTGCAGCCCTTCAAGGTGTGACTCCGATGCTTTGTTCCCCAGGTAGAATGACTCCCTCCTCAGGACTCCCACGCTCACCTACCCATCACTTGTGCCAGACTGTTTAGTAATTGTCTGCTTCTTTGCTTCCACGAGAACAGTAGAGCCCTGAGATCAGGGACCTCTGCATTATATTCTTTCTGGTGTTGTTTCATAGTTCCTAGTTAGGCACAGAGGAGGCACTCTATATTTATTGACACTTTGTTGGAACATGAACTGGAAATGAAAGGGAAGAACATTGATGAATGGAGCAAAGGACAAAAGCAGAAACATGTATGGAAGAATAAGTGGAGCGATGGATGGATCGGTGGACAGATACATATAAGGAAATGTGGACAGAATATGATGGAGGGAAAATGGAAAAAGGGGAATATAAGTGGATAGATGAATAGATGAAAAGGAAATAGAAGGAAAGAGAGATAAAATAATTGATGGATATAAGAGAAACTGGAAAGATGAAAGATGATGGAGGGATAGATGGATGAATGGATGGAAAGAAAATGGATAAAATAATGAAAGAAGGAAGAGAGGATGGTTGGGTAGAAGGATGAATGGGCGAAAGGGTTCATGTGTGGACAGGAGGATGAGTGGATGAATGGAAGGAAAGAAGGGTCTCTTACTATTGTGTGGGAAGATGAATGGTGGAGAGGTGTGTACAGATGACATAGAGATAACAGAATGGGAGAAGGAAAGAAAAAGAAAACTATAAATATGGATGGAGGATGAATGGATACAAGGAAGGGAGAGGGGAACATTAGGTGGATGGATAGGTGGGTGGGTGGAAAGATGAGGAGAAAGATAACAGTAAGGGAGATAAGGAGGACATATGAATGGATGGATGGATGGGTGGATTACCACCTGCCAAGGTGAGAATGCTGTACCCTCTTGTGCTAGAAGATGGTAGGACATTGGGGTTACAATGTATCTTCCAGCAGTTGTTTTGAATACTCTTCTTCCAGATAAGTCTATGTATGACAGGGACAAATGAATGAGTTTTATAAGTCTGTGTTTCAGTCAACTTAACCTCTTGTCCTGCCTTCTCATCGCCACCACTCTCCCTCTCTCTTGATCAGATGTCCAGTCCTTTGGCTTGTTTAGGAACCTCCACTCTCCTTTCTCCAGGCTGCCCACATCATCTGAGCCGTATTACTGCCTGGACTTTCAGGTATGAGCATCGAATGGTGGCCCCACAAGTCCTCCTTCCTCTCCACGTTTGTCCTCTCATCTGTCAGATCAGGGTGATTATCATACCTGTATAAAGTTATCCTAGGGGCTCCCCAGGGGCGCTAGTGGTAAAGAACCACCTGCCAACGCAGGAGATGTAAGAGACTGCGGTTCAGTCCCTGGGTCGGGAAGATCCCCTGGAGGAGGGCGTGGCAACCCACTCAGTATTCTTGCCTGGACAATCCCGTGGACAGGGAGCCTGACGGGCTGCAGTCCGTAGGTTTGCCAAGAGTTAGACACGACTGATGTGACTTAGCATGTACAACATAAAGTTATCATAGATATCACTTCCAAGACACACATTTTCCCCACATTGTAACATTTCTAAACTTGGCGTGTGTCCCATATTCAATGGTATGCCACAGTCAATTAAAAAATTTTCTTGCTGGCACATTGAATAATCATCAATGATATTCTGGCGTGCACGAAATATAGTACAATGACTAGATGAGAAGATATCTGTGTCCAGTGCAGAGGAGGAACTAAAACACTAGCGGTTTACTCCTCTTTGCCCTTGACCTAACTATTTAAAACCATCAGGTTAGTTACTTGGCATGACAATATGTGGGGACCCGAGGATGGAGAAGCAGTCCATGGGGGCCTCAAAAGCATTCTTCCCCTCCGAGCTTCTTTTAATCATTAACATGATACTGCCAACTCCCCTTCCCCCACTAATGGGAAGTCCTGAATTATGGGAAATGTGCTTTGCTTCACAAGTAGAAATTTCAGGGGTCTCGGGATCAATAGCCCCTGTGCCTGCCAGCGCTCAGCTGTTCAGGAGAAGAGTCAAAAGTCCAGATTTTAGGAAGAGTTCTGCCACCCCGTCTAACCTGGGCAAATTCATTCACACCACTGAGCCTTCTCTTCTCTATCTGTGGTCCTTATATTGCAAGGTTGTTGTGAGAATTAAATGAGAGATGCAGCTCTTTGGCACAGTAGGTGCTCGGTTAATGTGGGCTTTCTGGTTTTTCCCAGGACAAACACTTCCCGGCCTCTTATATTAGCTGGCTCATTGAACCTAACTTTTTTTCTTCTCATATCTAGCCCTACTACTATCTCCCAATCCCCCCACCCTTCCTCCATCTTCACGTTGAACTGTTCTTTCTCAAGAATCCTGAAAGCAGGTGTAAAATCTTGGGACCATGGACAGCCCACCGGGCATAGATTCTGTGCTTTGATCAACACTGAGCACTAAGCTGGCTTCCTGGGTGGCAAATCCCCAGGGACCAGTGTCACGGTAGGGATCCCGAGACCGCCCACTGCAGTGATGGTGGTGGTGGGAGTCCAGGCTGCCATGTGCCACAGAGACTCTTGCTAGAGACAGGTGTGTGGAGCAGCCCATGCTATAGTGGTGAGTGTGAGTGGGTCCCGGGGGCAGCCCACATCAGAGTCACCAGTGTCAGCCCGGGGCTCCTCAACTCCATGGTGAAGAGATTTGTCCTGAGATTCCCGGAGTCACCTGCTCCATAATGATAAATCTTTTAGTGAAATTGCTGATTTTTTTTTTTTTTTTTTACTCCATGATGATCAGTATTATAGGATTCCTAGGCTATGTCACCAAATAGGGAAGACTACTATGATGGATTCCTAAAATATTTCGCTCTGGTGGTCAGTTCATTGAAGTATCTCATTCCATTAGTTTTCTAGGCCAGACCCTTTCCTTGGAGGCTGTTCTTTGTGTTGTGGTCCAGTCCCCACCCTATCCCACTTAATGGTAAAGGACACTGAGGTGAGAATCTTAGGATATTTCACTCATGTATTGTGAGAAGCTTTCCAGTAGAGCCAACTGGTTTCTGAGTCTTAAAGGAATTTGTTGGACTTCTCTGGTGGTCCAGAGGTTAAGAATCCGCCTTCCAAAGCGGGGGACATGGGTTCGCTCCCTGGTGGGAGAACTAAGAGGTCACAGGTCCCAGGACAACTAAGCCCATGTGTCCAAACTAAAGGGCCCCGGCACCATAACTACGAGCCGACGTGCCATAAAGCCCGTGCTTTACAACAGTTCCCAGATCACGCCACAAGGGGGAGCCATGATGCTGCAAATTCATGTTTCTTACACTGACGGTCATTTGTATAAAGCAGCATATTCTTTTATGCCGGGCTCTATTCTGGGCAGAGGAACCTGGCCGGCTCATGGCGTCCATGGGGTTCATAGCGGTTCATGGGGTCGCTAAGAGTTGGACAGCACTGAGACTAAACAGCACAGCCCTGTTCTGGGCACTTGGTCTTGATCTTGTTTCATTTTCAAAGCTTGACTTCAAGTTCAATATCCTTAGCTCCATCTTAAAGATGGGAAACACAGTCTCAGAGAAGTGATGTAACTAAACGTGTGGCTGGGAGTCCGAAATCTTGGGGTCAGACCCCAATTCTTCAGCCTAGGGGACACAACCTTAGTCTCCCCCTTTGAAAGACAAGGATAATAATAGCAACATTATGATAGTTAATTGACCTTGCGTGCATGCTAAGTCTCTCAGGAGTGTCCCACCCTTTGCGACCCTATGGACCATAGCCCACAAGGCTCCTCTGTCTGTAGGATTCTCCAGGCAAGCATCCTGGAGTGGATTGCCATCCCCTCTCCAGGTGATCTTCCTGACCCAGGGATCGAACCTGTATCTCTTATGTTTCCTGCATTGGCAGATGGGTTCTTTACTGATAGACCTTGGCTGTTTATTTTATGCCCAGTCCTGTGCTGTGCTCCTTACACGGACCATTCCGTGTATTCCTCACAACCATCCTAGGAAGTGGCTGTTAGTATCCCTGTTTTGCAGATGAGGAAACGGAGTCTTAGAGAGACTGCCTGGCCCACTCCCACACAGCTGGAAGGAGGCAGAGTGAGTTCGAACCCAGGTCTTCCGGTGAGAGCAAGAGGAGCTGGAAGACAGGTGTGTTAGGGCCTTAGGGAGGAGAGGTGCCCTGAAGGTTCTCCTTCCTGCCACGTCCATGCTGAGTCCCCCATGTTGCTCTGGCCTTTTCCCCACTGGTGCTGCAGGGAATTGGGATTCATGAAGCTGGGCCCCTTCACCACCCCCTGGTTCTACAACTCCCCCTGGGAGGAGGGACTCATAGGGTGGCAGCCAGCAGACCACGTCCTGGAGGTGTCAGGCTGGGGCATTGAGACCCGCAGTGACGGGAGGGTCCCAAGCCCCCAAGGGTCTCCCCACACCCCGCACACCGCGCATAAAGTGACCTCAGAGCCCAGGCCTCTCTCCTCTCCTTTGTGCCCCTGGGGCCCCGGCCTGAAGACACTCTGACTGTGGTGGCTCTCAGGGCCCTTCTGGCCCAGGGATACACGTGACAGCCTTTGTTTTGTCAATCTCCTTTTGCCAGCACATCTCTGTGAACAACCCGAGAATCCCCGTGGGCGCGGAGGAGAGTCACGTGGAGCCAGATGGGGTTACAAAGAAGGAAGAGCAAAGGGGTCAGAGCGGCCTTCGGTTCTTGCGAAAGTATCTGCGGGGCCCTCAACACCCAAAGCCCCTGGCCCAGAATCAGTGATCCCGGGAGGCCTCCAGATGCCAAAGGACCCACAGTGGGAGGCTCTCAGGAGAGAACCCCACCACGACTTTCCTTCCTTCAGGCAGCGAATAGATTCAGCTCACATCTACGTGAATCTGATTTATGCAAATCTGAAACAGTGTCCTGCAAAATACGAATGAAGTTTCACGTTGTGAACAGAAAGTTAATTTTTCTCATTGTTAAGAACGCACAATGGAACACGCTCCAGGCCCTCCTTTATGGAAAAATCAAGGTCCCTCCCTCAAGTCCACAATCCCTCCAGTTTTCTCCTCCCCTCCCTCTACCGCTTCACAGCCAGTTTCCCCAGAGCGGGGGTTTCTCAGCCTGGAACAGCCTTCTCAGCCCCGGACTCTTGTAAAAATGCAGCGTCTGGTCAGTTGGTCCGGGCTGCCGCCTAAGATTCAACGTTTCCTCAAAACTTCCTGGAGAAGCTGATACTGCTAGTCCACAGGTCACCCCTCAAGCAACACACTTGTTTGGGACACGTTCACACCTCCACCCACCCATTTTCACTGGTCACCCTACCAACTCAGCGCTCATCAGGCACTCAACAGTCTCCACGTGGAGGAAACCACGTGTCAGCCTCATCTTACTTGATCGCACTACAGACATCACTTCCTTCTCCTTGAAATCAGTCCTTCCCTCGGCCACGCCCCCTTGCCTGTTCTCCCACCCTGCTAAGCATTCTACCTCTGCCCCTTTGCAGGCATAATGTTTTCATATTGGCCAATCAGTGAATGTCTTCACCCCCACCACTGTGATTGGCTCAGAGCTTGGCATATGATCCCAGCTGGACCAATGGGGATCAGACCTAGACTTTTGAAGGGATAATAGGAAAGAGATAGTGCTCTTTCTGCCAGGGTTGTTAAGAGAGAAAGTGAGGCTGACGGCTTCTCTACTACCCTTTGGGGAGGGTCTGTTCGAGAATGAAGCCACTGAAGAAGAAAGCAGATCCAAGTCACAGAGAGAAACCGTCCAGAAACTTTCCTTTGAGCATTTGGATTCAGCCATGTCTGAAACCCTTTGACCTTTGAGTTAACATGAGTCAATGACTCCCTTTTACACTTAAGTCAGTTTGGGTTGTGTTTTCCGTTACAAATAACCCAATAATCCTGACAGATGCCATTGACAAGCAAATTTCAGCTCATTCTGTGTAAGCCATCCTGGGAAACAAGAGATGAATCTCAGACTTTAGCCTCCCAGAATTGAAAGTTGTGTGTGTGTGTGTGTGTGTGTGTGTGTGTGTGTGTGTGTGTAGAAAAGGAAGAGACCTATTCAAAAGCTATAAGGTAGAAAATTAAGAAGGGCCATCTGGGTGGATCAATGAGGATTTCATACGGGACGTGTTGTGAAGGATCGGGGAGATTTGCAGGGTGTGACATCCTTAGACCTGGGACTGAGAATGGGGAGCAGTTGATGGAAAGCAGGGCTGGGAAGGCAGAGAGAGGCCCTGGCGGGGCGCGGGGGGGGGAGGGGGCGGGGCGGGGGTGGTCCAGAGAGATGAGAGGCCTGAGAGCGACAATGAGAGAGACCCCCGCAGACAGAGAGTTCTAGTGTCTCTGCATTTTCCTCCCTTTTAGTTCAGAAGGGGCCACTACATAAGGCTCCAGGACGATGTATTCTCTCTTTAATTCAATGCATTCCCAGTGCCTCCCAACCAGGATCAGCATCTGATGTTAGAGAGGAGGTTCAGAGAGCCGACTTGCCTAAAATCACCACCTCTAAGGAGCAGGGTCAGGAAAGAGACCCTGTCCTGGTTCTCAGTCTCAACCCTCCCCCCTCAGCAGAGTTAGCTTTTCTGAGCACTCACCATGTGCCAGGCACAGGATCCACTGCTTTCAGACTTAGGTCTTACCTAATCCTCACACCAGTTTTAGCAAATGCACTATCATGAGCTCTACTTTGCAAATGAGGAATGGATGCTCAGAAAGTCCATGTAACTTGCGCAAGGTCACACAGCTAGTCAGCAGCAGGGCTAGGATTCCAGCTGAGGTCTGGCTAATTGTCAAAAGCCCGTGGGAGACAAATATACTCACAGATGCCCCAAGTTTGGGGATTCTGCCAACATCGGTCTTTTGTATTATCTGTACTATCTCCAACTACATCATAATGTTGTATGGTTTCTTCGTTCAAGTCCCAAAATGCTCAGTTAAACTCAATTCAGTGTTTCTGAAAGGCTGTCCTCAGGACCAGGCTCTGCCAGGGACAGCAGCTAAGGCAGCAAGAGGGAAAATTCTGACCATTTGCATCAGGTTTTCAATGTACAGAACATGTTCAAGAACGTTACCTGCTTTGGGGAAAATAGTTGTCATGTTTGCCTGCACCTGGTGAAAGAGGAGAGTGAAAAAGTTGGCTTAAAACTCAACATTCAGAAAACTAAGATCATGGCATCTGGTCCCATCACTTCATGGAAAATAGACGGGGAAACAATGGAAACAGTGACAGACTTTATTTTCTTGGGCTCCAAAACCACTGCAGATGGTGACTGCAGCCATGAAAGTAAAAGATGCTTGCTCCTTGGAAGAAAAACCATGACCAACCTTGATAGCATATTGAAAAGCAGAGACATCATTTTGCTGACTAAGGTCCATGTAGTCAAAGCTATGGTTTTTTCAGTAGTCATGTATGAATGTGAGAGTTGGACTATAAAGAAAGCTGAGCGCCGAAGAATTGATGCTTTTGAACTGTGGTGTTGAAGAAGACTCTTGAGAGTCCTTTGGACAGCAAGGAGATCAAACCAGTCAATCCTAAAGGAAATCCATTTCCTTCTCCAGGGAATCTTCCCAACCCAGGGATCGAACCCAGGTCTCCCGCATTGTAGACAGACACTTTACCATCTGAGCCACCAGGGAAGTCCTAAAAGGAAATCAGTCCTGAATATTCATTGGAAGGACTGATGCTGAAGCTGAAACTCCAATACTTTGGCCACCTGGTGTGAAGAACTGACTCATTTGAAAAGACCCTGATGCTGGGAAAGATTTCAGGCAGGAGGAGAAGGGGATGACAGAGCATGAGATGGTTGGATGGTGTCACCGACTTGATGGACATGAGTTTGAACAAGCTCTGGGAGTTGGTGAAGGACAGAGAAACCTGGCATGCTGCAGTCCATGGGGTCACAAAGAGTCAGATGCGACTGAGTGACTGAAAGGACTGACTGCTGATGGGTGCTGAGGGCTGGGACACAGATGAGTGCTCTTTGGGACCCCAGAGCCTGGCTGGGGCAGGGCCAGAACAGAAGTTCCAAAAATATATGATGAATGGATGGATGATAGGATGAGTGGGTGGATGGAAGGGTGGGAGGAAGGATGGATGGATGGAATTCTGGATCTTTCCTCTACATTCTCTAGTCAGCCAATTGGTCTGTTGATTAGCTTACTCTTTTTGCTTTAATTCAATGTGGTGTTCATTGGGACCTAGACTGAAGATAATAAGAGAAGCAGGGGCAGAGGATGAAATGTTTAGAAAGCATCGCCGATTCAATGGACATGACTTTGAATCAACTCTGGGAGATAGTGGAGGACACAGGAGCCTGGCAGGCTACAGTCCATAGGGTTGCATACAGCTGGACATGACTCAGTGACTGAACAAAAACCACCTCAAACCAGGCCCTAGGTGGCTGCCAGGGACACAAAGATGGCAGAACTAGGGTCCCTGACCTGAAGGAGCCCCAGCCTAGCAGGGGGGAAAGGGCTAATACACATTCTTTCAACCGACAAACTCTTATGGAGTGCCTCCCCTGAACAAAACTTGGGCTGAGTGATGCCAAGGAAACAAAAAAATGAATGAATCAGAGTGCTTCCTATCCTTAGAGGGCTCAGACAGTCCAAGACAGATGCCAATCATTAAGGTGACAATGACAGTGTGTTGTAAATGTCTCAGAGCATGGACTCTGGGACCAGGTTACCTAGGTTCAAATCCCAGCCACTTACTGGGTGGGTGGCCTTGAGCAATTTACTTTACCTTTCTGTGCCTCAGTTTCCTTGTCTATAAAATGGGGACAAACTATTACCTGCCTCTGGTGGTTTGGAGGAGGAAACAATGAGATCCCGCTTTCCTACTAGTTATGAGCTGACCTCAATGACTCCTCTGTTGCCCTGGAGGCTGGCCCATCTCTGGGACGAGGTCAAAGATTCATTCATCTTTGACACAGGGCTTGATGCAGTAGGTGCTCAACAAACAGTTATTGAGTGGATGACTGGTCCCAGCACAAAACTATTAACATTTGTTAAGTGAATGAGTGACTAGATAGATGGACGTGGGATCCAGTTCTCTTTAGTAGGAGACATCTGGAAGATGATGCAGGGAGAAGACAGACAAGGGGTCCAATTCTGGGAGGTCAGTGGGCTGTTGCCCTCATTCTCTCGTCCATTCATTCATTCACACATTGAGACCGTTAGTGCTGGTTAGCCAAGCCAGGTCCTCTGCGGTCTCTGCCCTCAGTGATCTGGTCAGACGGGGCATGGCTGATGCCCTTTTCCCACACCCTCTCTCTTTCCTTTGCTCTTTCTTCCTTTGCTTCCTCTCACTCTTTCCATCCTCTCTTTCTTCTTTCCTCCCCCAAACATCATTTGGTTCCTACTCTGAGTCAGATCCTATGCCAGATCTGGGGGACCCAAGGGTGGAAGAGAAAAGGTGTCTGGGCTTCACGGGACTTGGGAAGGAGCCAGACCCGTTGAACTTCCCTTTCAACTGTGTAGTGACTCTTCTCTGGGAGGTCTGGGCAAAGTGCTCAAGGGGCTTTTCACAGAGCAGGAGGAAGAAGAGCCTGGGGGTGGGGGATGAGACCTCCTTGTCCATCCATCAGTCCATGAGAAGCAGTTGTGCATTTTCTAGGGCCCGACACCTGGGAGAGCTGTTTAACCCAATAGGTGTTCCAGACACAGAGCCTAGGGTTTAGGAAAATGTTTGCAAGCTGAAAAAATAAAATGTGTTACCTTCAAAACCAGAAAAATGTCAAAACAGCTCGAAGTTTAAATTAAAGGTCTTCAGACTGTAACATTATGACAGCTTTATTAATTGTTATATTTAGCAGCCATGAAAATTACAATACATTTGAAAATAGTTGTTACCTTGATTTCTGTATTTGTCAAGAATTCCTGCGGAGGCAATTCAAGTGTGAGAAACGGGAGTCTTTTATAAATTGGATGAATTGTTCCTGTCTGGTTGATTTCAAAAGCAAAATGACAGTTCTTTCAGCTTCTTTTCATAGCAAAGTGAAGAAATTACATTTGGTGGATGGGAGGAGGGTGCACTTCTGTAAGTCAACCTCTGTGTTAGTCAGGGTTTGGGGAGGGGGTGCCTGGGGGTGAAACCTGGGAGCTGAGTGGGAACCCTGAGCCTCAGCCAGCCCTGCCTCTGCCTCTGTGAAGCCTCAACCCCACACTTGCCCTCTCTGGTCTCGGTAGCCTGGATGACCTTCTAGAATCTTTCTTGCCAGGAAGCTGAGCTGTGTTCAGAAAAAGATACCAGCTCAGAGCTTAAGGGCTGAGTCAGTGGGATGAGGAAGCTGCCCTGGCTGAGGATTAGCTGTCATGCCAGGGGTAGGATGTCCTAGTCCTAGGACAGCTAATCCTTCATGCTTCACTGGAAAATTTCAATGAGAAATTCATCTCACGACCCTCGTGGCTGGTGCTTTTGGCCCTGAAAAGCAAATATCTTCCGTGCAAGGAAATTCCTTGTTCCCGGAGAGGGATGAAGAGACAGGATGCACGGGAGGAGCTGTCATCACTTCTGTCTCCAGGATGGCCTGGATGAACCTGCCTGGACTTCAGATGGCCTCTGAGGGAAACAGCCTCCCTGCCCACCTGTGCCCTTTGCTCTCCAGGGTATGGAAAGTGGGCAGAAATGGGCACCGATGCACCCCGCACTGTGCTGGCCCTGGACTGGTATCTTCTTGTTGCACAGACACAGCAGCCTGGAGAAATACTGAGCCTGGTGTTAGCTCCCAGAGCAGATGCAACAGGCTCAGAGGAGCCCATCAATGAGGAGAGAAGCCCCCGGCCAGCCAGGTCCATGTTCTTACCACTATACATACCAGTGGTCACTGGAACAGGGAGGGACCGGAGAGAAGGGAGGGGTGGGTTCTAATGCAGCAGAAGTGCCCAGTGTCTGGGGAGAGATAGATAGGCACGGAAAGTACTTGAAAACAGAGCAACATGCTCTCCCTCAGGGAAGTCACCCATGGGCAGGGTCAATGATCTCTGAGTTATAATAACAGCAACAACACATCAGGGAACATGTGTTCATCAGCCATGATCAAAAGGCATTGTGATCACAAGGGGACAGATCAGGCAACAAAACAGACGAGATCCCTGCCTTGCGGGGCTCCCACTCCAGCGGATGAAGAAGAAGGCACATCTTTAGGGACTCTGTGTCCAGGTTTAGACATGTTAACTGTATATCTTTCAGACCAGTTCAATTATGTAGGTACACCCATTGTGCCCACTTTACAGGTAAGGAAGTTAAGTCCCTGAAAGAGAAAGATAATAAGGCTAGTAAGTAGCAGAGCCAGGATTTGAGCCCAGGCCTATCGTACTTTTAAGAATTGCACACACTGCCCCTTGTTGCCCTCACTGTTCTCTTGGGCTCCTGAATGCTGCATCAGGTCATCACTCACTACTGTTAATTGCAGTAATAGTAATGATGACGGGCTTCCCTGGTGGCTGAGTGGTAAAGAATCCCCCTGACAATGCAGGAGATGCGGATTCGATCCTGGCGTCGGGAGAAGGAAATGGCAACCCATTCCAGTATTCTTGTCTGGGAAATCCTATGGACAGAGGAGCCTGGCAGGCTACAGTCCATGGGGTTGCAAAAGAATTGGACATGACTTAGGAATTAAACAACAACAAAGTAATGGTGACGTTCACTATTATTCATGGAGTATCTTCTCTAGTCAGGACTGGGCTGGGTTCTCTACTGACCTGTCCTCACTTAGTTCCCCTGCAGCCCTACTAAGGTAGAGGATATTCCTATTCTTGTTTTACAGTTAAACAAACAAACAAACCCAGAGCTACCAACAGCTCATGCAACTCAATATCAAAGCAACAAACAATCCAATCAAAAAACGGGCAGGGCACCTAAATAGACATTTCTCCAAAGAAGACATATGGATGGTCGCAAGGCATGTGAAAAGATATTTGATATCACTAATTATTAGAGAACTACAAACCAAGATTGCAATGAGGTAACACCTCACACTGGTTAGGATGAGCACCATCAAAAAATCTACAAACAATAATCGCTGGAGAGGGAGTGCAGAAAAGGATATTCTCCTACACTCTTGGTGGGATGTAAGTTGGTAGTTAGTACAGCCTCTATGGAGTACGGAATGGCGGTTCCTTAAAAAGTTAAGAATAGAGTTACCATAAGACCCAGAAACCCCACTCTCAGGCACACACCTGGAGAAAACCACAATTCCAAAAGATACATACACCCCAGTGTTCGCTGCAGCACTATTTACAATAACCAGGACATGGAAACAACCTCAGTGTCAATCAACAGAGGAATGGACAAAGAATACGCAGTACATAAATACAATGGAATATTACTCAGGCCAAAAAGGAAGGAAATTGTGCCATTTGCAGAGACCTGGATGGACTTAGAGATTGTGACGCAGAGTGAAGTAAGTCAGAAAGAGAAAAACAAACATTGTGTATAGGTGCATGCATGTGGACGCTAGAAAAATGGTGCTGATGAACCTATTTGCAAAGCAGAAATAGAGACACAGATGTAGGGGACAAACGTGTGGTTACCAAGAGCGGAAGAGGTGGGTGGGATGGACTCAGTCAGTTCAGTTCAGTCTCTCAGTCGTGTCCGACTCTTTGCGACCCCATGAATTGCAGCACGCCAGGCCTCGCTGTCCATCACCAACTCCCAGAGTTTACTCAAACTCACGTCCATTGAGTCGGTGATGCCATCCAGCCATCTCATCCTCTGTCGTCCCCTTCTCCTCCTGCCCCCAATCCCTCCCAGGATCAGAGTCTTTTCCAATGAGTCAACTCTTCCCATGAGGTGGCCAAAGTACTGGAGCAATGGACTAGGAGATTGCAATTGACATATGTGCAATACTAGGTATATAAAACTAACGAGGAACTTCCCTGGTGGTCCAGTAGTTAAGACTCCATGCTTCCAGTGCAGGAGGTGAGGGTTCAATACCTGATCCAGGAACTAACCTGCAGCAAAAATAAATAAATAAATAAAATTAAATAGATAACTAATGAGAACCTACTGTATAGCACAGGGGATAAAAAGAAGAAGGTACAATCTGCTTGTAAGACATATACTGCTAAGTCACTTCAGTCGTGTCCAACTCTGTGTGACCCCATAGATGGCAGCCCACCAGGCTCTTCTGTCCGTGGGATTTTCCAGGCAAGAGTACTGGAGTGGGGTGCCATTGCCTTCTCTGAGACATATACATATAAGCTAATCTGAAAACGGCATTCCAATATATGTTAGGTACAGACAAATACTATTTGATTCCACTTATACAAGGTACCTAGAATAGTCAAATTTATAGAGTTAGAAAATACATAGGTAGATGCCAGGAGTAAGATTGTGGGCAGGAGGAGAAAGGGGCAACAGAGGATGAGATGGTTGGATGGCGTCACCAACTCGATGGACATGAATTTGAGCAAACTTGGGGGAGATAACAAAGGATAGGGAAGCCTGGTGTGCTGCAGTCTATGGGGTCAGAAATAGTCAGATAAGACTGAACTGAACGGAGGGGCTGGGAGAAGGAATAGGGAGTTGGTGCTTAATGGGGACAGAGTGTCAGTTTAGGAAGGTGAAAAATTCAGGAGACAAATGATGGTGAGAGTTGTACAATAATGTGAATGTAGTTAGTGCCACTGAACTGTACAGTTAAATGTGTTTAAAATAGTATGTTTTATATTCTAGTCAAAGCTATGGCTTTTCCAGTAGTCATGTATGGATGTGAGAGTTAGACTATGAAGAAAGCTGAGCACCAAAGAATTGATGCTTTTGAACTGTGGTGTTGGAGAAGACTCTTGAGAGTCTCTTAGACTGCAAGGAGATCCAATCAGTCCATCCTAAAGGAGATCAGTCCTGAATATTCATTGGAAGGACTGATGCTGAAGCTGAAACTCCAGTACTTTGGCCACCTGATGTGAAGAACTGACTCATTTGAAAAGACCCTGATGGTGGGAAAGATTGAAGGTGGGAGGAGAAGGGGATGACAGAGGATGAGATGGTTGGATGGCATCACCGACGTGATGAACATCACTTTGAGTGAACTCCGGGAGTTGGTGATGGACAGGGAAGCCTGGTGCAGCCCATGGGGTCACAAAGAGTCAGACACAACTGAGGGACTGAACTAAACTGAACTGATATTACGTGACTTTTCCTACAGTAAAAATTTTTTAAAAAAGAATTATAGTTTATATCTACCACCACTAGCAACAACAAAAACAGAGCTCAGAGATGTTAGGGCACTTGTCTTCTGTCACACAGCCAGCAAGAGAAAAGACTGGGAGGCACACCCAAGGATGACTCTAAAAGCAAGCTTATTGTGCTGTTATAAATGAAATGCATGCATTTCTAAATATGTACACCTTAATCAGCAATAAAGAAAAATGCTGCTGCAGGCTGTAATAGAATTGTTGAGCATGTGCGTGTCAGGTCCTGGGGGTGATGTCCTGTGGTCCTGGTCCTCATGGCCTCAGAGAGTGGGCAGTTATCACTGTGCCCGAGGAGCGGATGGGATTCCTGCAAAGCAAGAGTGCCAGGTGCGCCATCTGGTGGGAATGGGGCAATGTAGCCCCAGATGCGCCTGGTCACCTCTCAGAGCCCTCAAGTGTCAGCTGTCTAGCAGAGACCCACTGCTCATTTTGCTGTTAGAGGAAATGGAGATCATGGGAGAAAATGAACGTCTTGATCAGAGTCACAAAGCAGGTTATTAACAGAACCAAGTGTGGAACTCAGATCAGGGTCTCCTTCTTCCTCCAGCACCAGGCAAGTCCCAGGGTCCCACCCTCCAGGAGCATGTGGTGACACTGGCTGCAGGGACCTTAAAGATGACCTGGTCCTACACTGGCCAACATGCAGTGTCTCCACTCTCTCCTCCTGAATTTATGGAAGGCATCGCCAATCATCCTCCCCTCCAAGCCCAGGAGCTTCCTGGCAGGGCATCTTGGCAGAAAGCTCCATCCAGGCCCTACAGTCAATCAAGGTCCTACTTAAGACTCCCTAACTTGGCCTCAGAAGGGAAATGGGCAGAGTGAGAAACCAACTGGGCCAAGGGCTATATATTAGCACCCAAGGGTGCCAGAATTTGCAGACATATGTATACTGTAGATCTGAGGCCATTTAAGCTCACTTAGTCTTTAGTGAATGCAAAAATAGGAAAAGCAGTTGCGATTGATTAAGCGTAAGTGGCTACTTAATCTACCCACTACAGCCTCTCCATAACCCTGTGCAGTGGGGTCATAAACAGACGAGAAACCGGAGGTGGAGGGGAGTGAGGTGACCAGACACCAGCAACAATTGTAATCATCACCATCACTGTAGCAACTGTCTGCCAGGGGCCTACACACATTACCCCACCACTTCTCGCAGCACCCCTGGGAGGAGAGGCCCATAGTTAGTCCCATTTCACACTTAGGGGACCTGAGGCTCAGGGAGATGAAGCTCCTTGTCCCGGCCACACAGCTAGCAACAGGCAGAAAGAGGATTCCAACCCAGTCTGCGCAACCCCAGATTTGGGGTATTGTAATTCCCATTTTGCTTTTGAACCATGATGTCAGAGAAGATGCTTGAGAGTCCCTTGGACTGCAAGGAGATCATACTAGTCAATCCTAAAGGAAATCAACCCTGAATATTCATTGGAAGGGCCGATACTAAGGCTGAAGCTCCAACACTTTGTCCATCTGATGCGAAGAATTGACTCATTGGAAAAGACCTTGATGCTGGGAAAGATTGAGGGCAGGAGGAGAGGGGGAATCAGAGGATGAAACAGTTGGATGGACATTAGTTTGAGCAAGCTCTGGGAGTTGGTGATGGACAGGAAGCCTGGTGTGCAGCAGTCTATGGGGTCGCAAAGAGTCAGACACAACTGAGCGATTGAACTGAACTGAATTTCCATTTTGCCACTCTGCATGGAGTTGTTTTGCCATTTTACAGTGAGGCAGCTGAAGCCTGGGGCCAACATCATGTCCGAGCTCACTACATCACACTTGGTCCCTTGGGCTGTGGTCCTGGGTCGGGAACTCTCTCTTCAGAAGATTTCAGCACAGCCCCCAGCTCTGTGTCCACAACAAGTGAAAGAGGAACCCAGAGTTTGCAGAACTGAGCACAGACAACCTGCGAGTCTGCTGACCAGTCCAAGGCTTGGCTGGATGGGGTCCACTATGTCCCAGGCCCAGGCTTGGGCACCTGCCCTGTGCTCTGATGATGGGACCACAGTCAGTATGAGGAACACTAGCTCCCCAAGCCTCTGGCCGTATCCCTACTTTGTCTTGGCCGCAGTCATGTCAAGGACAGGGTTACAGGTCCCTGCTGAGGTGCAGGTGGGTAAACGGAGGAGGCTGACTCTGGGTGACCCGAAGCTCTCTACTGGTGCCCCCAGCCTAATGCCACGTGGGCACCCATCTGGGCTTCCTGGACTGGGAGTTCTGAGTTGACATAGGCCCAGTGCACCAGGCATTACAACCAGCTCAGTCAGAGTCAAGGATTAAACACGGTATTCAAGTGCGACTTTCCTGCCCCACCAGCTGGCCCCGACGTGATCTGAGTGAAAGTCCTTCCCTGAGAATGCAAACACTAGCTTCCTGTTCTTGTGAAACCTGGGCCAGTCACCTTTCTTTCCTAAACCTCAGTTTCCTCGACTGGAAAATGGGGCTTCCAAACCTCCTTAGGGGGTTGCCATGAGCGCCAAGGATGAAGGAACACCTGCAGTGCCAAGCCCAGGCCAGGCGCTTGCCTGCCCCTACGGGGTTCTGGATTCTGGGGCCAAAGAGTGCGACTCGCTGCTGCCCCCAGAGGCTGAGAGTAGGAACAGCCAATCTCAGTGGCAGAGGATGCAGAACTGGGTGAACTCCCCAGCTCTCATCCTTCCTGTCGAGAAAGTCATCTTCCCCTATGAATCTCATGTTCCTCGGTCAAGAAATAAGTGCAGTAACACCCCTGCATGGTTGCTGACGAGGTGAAACAAGATGAAGCAGGATAAGCACCTAGGATTGTGTCATGTCTAGGCAGCAGTGGGGTTCCAGAGGATGGCGTAGGGGTCACAGCTCTTAGAACTCAAGGTTAAAAGTACCTTTGAGCCACCCTAGTCCAGTTGCTTCCTTTTTTGGCCACCTGTACTTATACTTGCGTACTTATGTTAGTCACTCAGTCATGTCCAACTCTTTTTGACGCCATGGGGTGTAGCCCAGAAGACTCCTCTGTCCATGGAATTCTCCAAGCAAAAATGCTAGAGTGGGTTGCCATTTCCTTCTCCAGGGAAACTTCCCAACTCAGGGATAGAATCTGGGTCTCCTGCACGGCAGGCGGATTCTTTATCATGAGAGCCACCTAGGAAGTCCTGGGAAGGGTGGTGAGGGTCATGTCTAGGCAGAGTGGGTTTCCAGAAGATGGCGTGGGGGTCACAACAGTTAGAACTCAAGGTCAAAAGTACCTTTGAGCCACCCTAGTTCAGTTGCTTCCTTTTCTGGCCAGCCATCCCAGAGCCCCTGACCCTGAATATCTAGAGAGGAGCTCAGGCATCTGTAGTTTAAATAAACTTTAGATAATTTTATTTAATCTTTTGTTTTAAAATAATTGACCTCCAATTAAAATAAATAGATTCATATTAAAAAGAAAAAATAAAAATAAAAAGGTATTACCAAGCAGAAAATTTCAACAAGCCTAAAAGATATCCAATGGAAGAGAAGAATAAGTTTCATTAATTCACATGGAGTTTTGGATGTGTCCTTCTCCTTCTGTGGACCCTAGTCTTCCCAGCTCGGAGGTTAAGTGGAACTCCAAGATCTCCTGTGGCTTTGATGTCTTTTATGTTTCCTATGTGGTTAGTTGACCCTGGAGTTGTCGTCTAAAGGGAGGAGGTGATGTAAGTCTTAATGTGTTGTGTCAGGACTTATATGTGTTAAGTCAGGACTTACTGTGAGTTTGAATGGCAGGATCAAACTCACACTGGCTTCAAGAGCAGAGTTCTATAAAGAGGGAATGGTCTGTGCAGAGGGCAAAGCCAGCAATGATGTTGGTATTTTTCTGGAAAAGAAGGAAGACAGTAGGGCCATGGAGAGAGAGGTAGGTGAGTTTGGGGTGGCAGTGAGTAGATGACACAGGGGCCATGATGGGGACTTTGGCTTAAGGTGAGAGCTTTAACTTCTGGCAGCTGCACTGAGAGTAGAGGGGCTAGGGGCAAGTGTGCAGGGAGATACCGCATATATGAGGATATATATGGAGGCAGACTATATTCACTCTCAGGAGAAACTCTACTGACTAAATGGAGTGGGCAGATGGGGAGGGTGAAGCAACCTGTTATTGCAAACATTTGTCCTGAGACTGGTTTCACTGGGAGGGATATTATGGAGAGCACTCAGACATAAAAGGAGGTCTGGGAAGAATGACTTCACTGGTCACTTATCCTGATGCTATGGACCACAAGCCTAGCCCCATCTCCATCTCTGTCTTACGGGCTGGCTGCTTTCCCGTTCTAAGCTGTTTCCAAATGCTGATAAAATTAAGCTAGATGATCACTATGGATCCTTCTACCAGAATATTCTCCAATTCATCCATTCTCAGTTTTTACCCCAGCCCCCCACCCACATGGCCACCATCTTGGTAGCTGGAAGCTCCATGGGAACCTGCTCTTAGTCTTGGCAAAAAGTCCTCTCCATAGCAATCCAGTTCAAGTATGCTGGGTGACCTTTGCTTTGGAAGTCTCTCTGTTCACTCTGGATGGCTCTGGATCCACCCACAGCTTGATTCTGGGGGCAGCTTCTCACCCCATTGGCACCAATATAAGTTAAGGGCCCTTAGCACCCAGCAGAATTCCAGGAGGCCATGTAGAGAAGTAAGGACTTTTTAAATATTTTTCTTCAAACCTGTGACTGGTGGGTTTCCCTGTTAATGTCGCTCGATATGGAGGCCTACAGAAGGTTTTAGGGACGAGAGGCATAGGGATGAAAATGAAAGTGTTAGTCCCTCAATCATTCTCTACTCTTTGGGACCCCATGGCCAGTAGCCCACCAGGCTCATCTATCCATGGATTTCTCCAGGCAAGAATATTGCAGAGGTTTTCCATTTCCTTCTCCAGGGGATCTTCCTGACCCAGGGATCAAATCCAGGTCTCCTGCATGGTAGTCTTTGCCATCTGAGCCTCCAGGGAAGCCCTTTAGAAGGCCCTGGGGGCAGGAGGCAGAGGGGTGGGCCACTTGAATTAGCTAATATTTTGAATAGAGCAAATTAAGAAATAGATTTAATTAGGAGAAATGTCAAATTGATGACGAATGCAGCATCATGATGAGGTGCCCATTTATCTGTTCATACTTTTATTCAGCTAACTTTATGTTGTTGTACTGTATTAGGTACAGATTTTCTACTATGAGTTGGGAATTCAACCATGAAATAAGTCACAGTCCTTCCTCTAAAGAATTCACATCCTGGTGGGAAAGGGAGCAAACTTGTCACTAATTGGTACCAAGGGCTCTGAACAGTGAATGAAGGCAGCAAGATGGTGGAGTGGGGCCCCCTAACTTAGACTCTGGGGAGAGGTCTAGAGGACATGATGTCTTACTGAAGCTGGAAAATCAGTAAGAAGGCACTCAGCTAAAAATGGAAAGAAGAGGAAAGTGTTCCAGGCAGAGGAACCAGCATGTGCAAAGGACATTTAGTAAAGAGAACTGACCTGGAGTCAAGCGTGACTTATCACATGGTAGCTCCTTCATCCACTGGTTGTTTGTCTCTGGGCAAGTAAGTTTCTCTGGCTTCCTGACCTGGGCTGCGCATTTGTAAGAGAGGAGATAACCACGTCTATCTTCAAGGACTGCTGAGTGTAAGAGTGATAGGTGCTCATCCGAGATCCCGTTTCCCTGTGGGTAATTCTCACTCCTGATCCTCCCATGACTGTCCAGGTGTCAGGACGAGGTGTTTCAGCTTTGGAAACTTGTTCTGTTGTGTGGCCTGCTTGCCGGGACCTCAGCATCTCTTCTTGACAGTCTTGGCAAGGATGTTCTGAGGAAGCTGAAATCTGGTGTTGAGAAAGGACTTGACAGCCTTGACAGTACAACAATGTGATGATCAACAATGGATGATCAACAATGAGTCAACAATGGATGATCAGTGGCACCTAGGAGCTTGCTTCCTAAATACTATGCCTGTATTACCCAAGGCTGCCAGCAGGGGCTGTTACTTATGTTCAGTTCAGTTCAGGAACTCAGTCGTATCCGACTCTTTGCGACCCCATGAATTGCAGCACGCCAGGCCTCCCTGTCCATCACCAACTCCCGGAGTTCACTCAAACTCATCTCCATCAAGTCAGTGATGCCATCTAACCATCTCATCCTCTGTCGTCCGCTTCTCCTCCTGCCCCCAATCCCTCCCAGCATCAGAGTCTTTTCCAGTGAGTCAACTCTTCACATGAGGTGGCCAAAGTACTAGAGTTTCAGTTTTAGCATCATTCCTTGCAAAGAACATGCAGGATTGATCTTTAGAATGGACTGGTTGGATCTCCTTGCAGTCCAAGGGACTCTCAAGAGTCTTCTCCAACACCACAGTTCAAAAGCATCAATTCTTCAGTGCTCAGCTTTCTTCACAGTCCAACTCTCACATTCATACATGACCACTGGAAAAACCATAGCCTTGACTAGACGGACCTTTGTTGGCAAAGTAATGTCTCTGCTTTTCAATATGCTATCTAGGTTGGTCATAACTTTCCTTCCAAGGAGTAAGCGTCTTTTAATTTCATGGCTGTAATCACCATCTGCAGTGATTTTGGAGCCCAAAAAAGTAGTCTGCCACTGTTTCCACTGTTTCCTCATCTAAGAGAGGTGACTAACTGGTTCCTGGTCCATTTGTTCATTACTTTTCTGGAAACAGGTATTTCTTAACTGAATATCAATTTGCATCTTATATTGTGGTAAACTTTCCTAATATATTCATAGGATAAATTCCTAAAAGTGACATTTCAAAAGTTCAAAAGTTATGCATATTTTAAATTACAGCACTTGTTGACAAATAATCCCCTATGTTAATAGTTTCTCCAATCATGCGTGAGAGTATCTTTTTTTCTACTTCCCTGGCAGCACTGGTTTGGTCAACTGAAATTTTTTCCAGTCTCACAGATGTAAGGTTATAATTCATCTCAGCATTTCTCTATGAAAGAATTCACTGATGTTTTTCATATTTTATTAGCCATTTATGTATTGTAACTTAAATATTTATTTAATTTGTATCACATTTTCTGCTGCATCATTCAATTTTCTTAGTAATTTGTATTAACTAATTGGAAAGGGATTCCCACCTAGCCTAGGTAGCTTTAAAATTACCTGCCTTTTTAGTTAATCGTATTTCCTTGTAATTCTGATTTTGTGAAAGAACTTGGTCTTCTTTTCACTTTTTGGAAACATTACTACACATTGCTAAGCATTCTTTATAGGAGAAACTCACTTCTGAAAATGACTCCCCTTCAAAACTTACCAGGGCTTTAGAGTGACTGAGTGATAGTCGTTCAGTCATGTCCGGATCTATGCGATCCCATGGAGTGTAGCCTGCTGGGCTCCTCTGTCCATGGAATTTCCAGGCAAGAGTACTGGAGTGGGTTGCCATTTCCTTCTCCAGGGGATCTTCCCAACCCAGAGATTGAACACAGGTCTTCTGAATTGCAGGCAGATTCTTTAACATCTGAGCCACCAGGGAAGCCTGGCAACTTTAAAGACACAGGAGGGACCCACGTTCCAATTTCATTGCAGATAAAACTGAGCTCAGAAGCAGAAATATCTGCATCAAAGTCACCTAATAAGTTAAGGGACCAGATGTAGTTTCCATCTCTGCATCATTTTAACTAAATACTGTCCATTGCAGAGCCACATTACAGTACTTTGATTACATACTTTTCTTGCAGCCTTTTATTATTCTTTGAGCTACTTGTTTCCTTGTTGTTTCTCACTTGAAGTATTTTCTACAGAGATTTTCTTAATACTTTTCAAATGTGCCTTTCTACCTTGGCCAAGTCACTTCCCCTATCAACTCCCTCTTTTCTCTGTCCATTAGGACTCTCTGTCCTTGTTTGTTCTCCTTTATGAGTCATCTCTTTCGAGGCTTTATGCAAAGCTGTCATCCAGGGACCCCAATTTACCACTTTCATAATTTAGATCCATATATTTTCTTTGGTTCTTGATTTTCCATTTCTTGTTCTATTCTAGGTTTACTTTGTTTGTATGACCAGCTCATTAGTGCTTCATTACTAGAAGCCAATGTGCAATCAATACCTATTGCCTGCTCAGTTGGTTGATTGCCTTGTTGATAAATACTGAGTATGTATTAGCGTGAAGGCAGCGTAGAGAGAACAAGGCCTCCTATCTGTGTGATTTTGATCCATTTCTTAAACTTTTGATCTTTTATTTCCTCATCTGAAAGTGCAGATAATAGTAATACCTATTCTGTGGAGTTATTACAAAGATTAAATGAAATGACATAGGCAAATAGTCTCATTTAGTACCTGGTGCCTAGGAGCTGCTTCATAATTTGTGTTCCACACTAAATGGAGACTGTTTTTGCAGCTATCTTTCAGCAATTGAAGACTGATTTCATGTTGCCCCAGGAATCCAATACTGCTGAGGAGGCCCAGGAGATGACTGAGGATACTAAGAACTTGTTGGAAGAATTCATTTCTGGAATTTTAAAAGTAGTGAACAGGCTTATAGGGTGAGTTGATTGTTCATTTGGAGATCTTTGTTCCAGAAAATAGAATTCATCTCTTTGGGGACATAATTTTAATGTCAAAGATAGAAAGAGGAATAAACCTTGTGTGTTCTTGCAGAGGGCTTCCCTGGTAGCTCAGCTGGTTAAGAATCCACCAGCAATGCAGGAGACCCCAGTTCGATTCTTTGGTAGAGAAGATCTGCTGGAGAAGGGATAGGCTAAATATATACACACTACTATATATACAATAGAGAACTAACAAGGACCTACTCTATAGCACAGGGAACTGTACTCAATATTTTGTAATAACCAATAAGGGAAAAGAATCTGAAATAAAAATACCTCTGTACCTGTATCGATGTATCTGAGTCACTTTGCTGCACACCTGAACCTAATGAGAAGTGAAAGTGTTAGTCGCTCAGTCGTGTCTAAGTCTTTGTGACACCATGGACTGTAGCCCACCAGGCTCCTCTGTCCATGAAATCTCTAGGAAAGAATACTGGAGTGGGCTGCTATTTCTTTATCCAGGGAATCTTCCTGACCCAGGGATTGAACCCAGGTCTCTGGCATTGCAAGCAGATTCTTTACTCTCTGAGCCTCCATGGAAGCCCCACACCTGAACCTAGCACAACTTTATAAAGCACCTATGTATCAATTTTAAATAAACATGCTGGCTCTGGCACATATTCACCCTTGGAGTCTTGAGGGAAATCACAGCTGTCTGATCCTCAGTCTGCCATACCATCCAATGGAGAGAATGCAACCCCTGAGCAGGCTTCTCATGAGACCAAAGCAGGCAAGGTCCATGAGGCTCAAATGCTCAGCACAACACTGGCATAGAGAAGAGCCCAGCAATGGCTGTCAGGAGGAATGACAAGCATGAATGTGGTTTATGCACAGGGTGAATATCAGTAACCTTCATATCCTGGATATCACATTAGAAGCGACTTCTGAAAACACCACTGAAGTGGAGCATCCCCATCACTGCTGAAGTCAATGTGAAACCATGAGTATGCCTTAGAATCTGAGGTTTGGGATGGCCAATAGATCTCCAACCTGGAATCAGGCATTTTTCAGCCACTGCCTTAGTCTCCAAATCTGTAAAATAAGGAGGTCTGTGCAACTCCTAAATCCAACCTTTAAAATGTTCTCAGAAACTTTGCCCATAACCAAATCTCTGTTAAAAAATTCCTCCATGAAATATATTTCCAAAGTTATAACACTTATCTAATAAAGTTTGAGAATTGAGAAGATGTGAACATGTAACTCTTTGGCAAATTTCCTCCAGCATCATTTTGTCTCTCAAGATTCTCTTTAAATAGCAGTGACTAGTATGGGCCATATAGCAGTGTACATTATGTAATGAAGATCATCTGAAAATTACATATAAAATATGATTTCTAAGTATTTTAATTACTTTGAAGATCCAAAGAGATCGGAAAATGAGGATGTGTAAAAGTACACTATGACTTCATCATTCATTAGTGATGAGATCTTGAGATAGTTTCTAAACTTTTCTATACCATGTTTCCTCATTCTGAAAACAGAGATAATGACAGTGCTTTTTTTCATGGTATTGCTGTCGAGATTAAATGGATTAACACAGGTAAAATACTTTTTGTAAATATATAATGTAACATGTTGCTTAAGAAGTGTTAACTCTTATTTTTTTTTATTCATTGGTGTGATACTCTACAGAAATTTCACATGAGCCAAAACTTTATAACCTGGAGAAGAAACTCCTAATGTAAGAATGTTGATTCCATAAAGAATACAGACAATATTGACATTGTCCATTTGTTGTTCAGTCACTAAGTCTTGTCAGACTCTTTGTGACCCCATGGACAGACTTCCCTGTCCTTGTCAATAGACATCCCATATAATGTCCATACAAGAGAGAGACTAAAGTGGGCAACATGAAGGGACTTCTCCATCTCTGTTCACTGTAAATCTTACTTCCTACAGGCATCTTTTGGGTGAGATTGTCCACCTGGGCCTCAACTTGGTCCTCCAGGTTACTGTCAGCATTAAAACTGATGATATTGGTGTCTCTACGGTGGTCATGGCAGAATGCAGAAATGACCAACACAGCATCTCGCTCACCGTGCTGGGCAGGTCAGGTCCACACATCTCAGCAGAGCGGGGAGCTCAGAGGAGTTGGGACCCTTAATTTCAGCCCTATTCCTTACCTGGGAGGGAGCAGAGTATGGTAAAGAAGAGGTCAGACTCTGGAGTCAAACTAGCTTTGCCACTGTCTTGTGGTTTTGGAATCAATTTAGCCTCTAGAAGCTTCAGTTTTCACATCTGTAAACTGAGGATGGTAATAATATCTAACTCATAGCCTCCTGCTTATTTAACTTATATGCAGAGTACATGATGAGAAACGCTGGGCTGGATGAAGCACAAGCTGGAATCAAGATTGCCGGGAGAAATATCAGTAACTTCAGATATGCCACCCTTATGGCAGAAAGTGAAGGAGAACTAAAGAGCCTCTTGATGAAAGTGAAAGAGGAGAGTGAAAAAGTTGGTTTAAAGCTCAACATTCAGAAAACTAAGATCATGGCATCTGGTCCCATCACTTCATGGGAAATAGATGGGGAAACAGTGGCTGACTTTATTATTTTGGGCTCCAAAATCACTGCAGGTGGTGACTGCAGCCATGAAATTAAAAGATACTTACTCCTTGGAAGGAAAGTTATGACAACCTAGACAGCATATTATAAAGGAGAGACATTACTTTGCCAACAAAGGTCTGTCTAGTCAAGGGTATGGTTTTTCCAGTAGTCATGTATGGATGAGAGAGTTGGACCATAAAGAAAGCTGAGTGTTCAAGAATTGATGCTTTTGAACTGTGGTGTTGGAGAAGACTCTTGAGAGTCCCTTGGACTGCAAGAAGATCCAACCAGTCCATTCTACAGGAGATCAGTCCTGGGTGTTCATTGGAAGGACTGATGTTGAAGCTGAAACTCCAATACTTTTGCCACCTGATGTGAAGAACTGACTCATTTGAAAATGAGAAAGATTGCTGGGAAAGATTGCAGACAGGAGGAGGGCACCACAGAGGATGAGATGGTTGGATAGCATCACCAACTCAATGGATATGAGTTTCGGTAAACTCCGGGAGTTGGTGATGGACAGGGAGGCCTGGCATGCTGCAGTCCATGGGATTGCAAAGAGTCGGACACAACTGAGTGACTGAACTGAACTGAACTGAACATAGCTTCCTGTGTTGTCCAAATGATAAAATGCGAGTGTTTAGCATGCAGCTGGGCACATACTAAGCTCTCAGTAATAATAATATCCATGCTGTCTTTCTGTGTCTTGGTTCTTCCCCTTACTGAGACAGGAGTGTTGACCTCTCTAACCATAACTGAGAATTGGTGTATTTCACCTTTCAACATTATCTGTTTTTGCTTTATTCTTTTTGAAGCTCTGTTGTTAGATGCTTGCACATTTAACATTGTTTTGTCTACTTGAAGAACTGACCCTTCTCATAAATACATAATGTCCCTCAATAATTATGGTGATAATAATAATAATTCACTGTGTTTAGCTTCTTGCCTCTAGTTAGGAAGGGAAAGAGGAGTAGTAAATGCCTACTATGGGCTCTAATTCAGATTGTCTCCAAATCATCCTCCACACACTGGGAAATTCCCAAAATGAGATCTTGAAAACTGAATCATCTTCATTTAAATCTACGTCTTAAACTGTGTGCTTGATAGAGCATGTTTAGCCCAGGGAAGAGGGTGGAAAGAGAAAGGCTGATCCTGGTCTTGGCTGGGAGAGAAGAAATGGTCTGGAAGCTGAAGGCTGGGATAGATTGTCCTTGGCAGAGAACAATGCTGAGCCATGAGCAGAGGTCAGTTCATCCTGCCTGAACAAGGGATCCGATCACTGGTTGCCTACAGACCCCCAGAACCACAGACAGGCTCTGTAGCCTACCATCATTTGGAAAGACTGAGATGTAAGTCCAAATGCCTGAGCCCTGTTGGACACTGCCTAGTCTATCATGGCAGGGAAACCATTCTGCCTTCCAGGTCTCAGTGTCTGTATCTGTGAAATGGCATTCCACTCTGCTGCTCCAAACCTTCTGGGGGCTTTTCTCTCTACTTTGGGTGGAATCTCAGGTCCTCCCAGGGTCATCTGGGTTCTGCCTGGTCTAGATCCACACCTTGCCCTCGCTGCTCTAGAGATGCTAGCTTTTGCTCTGTGGCTCAGACAAGACTCCTTCCACTCAAGACCTATGCATGGCTGCGCAGACACCTAGGGCACCTTTCCTGCATCCCATTTCCATGTATGCCGCATCGTTTAGGGTCTGAAACAAGGTTCCTCCTCTTCACTCGCTTAAGATTCTACTTGTCACAAGTTGTTATTATATATTTAATTGCATGTTTACTCCATTCTTTCCTCCAACCAAAATGTGTGGAGCATCTGCTCCATGCCAGGCAGGCACCATACTGAGAGCTCTGGAGAATTTGCTGGTGATTGCTGGCAAGTTGCTTGTTTTCATGGAACTTAGTCTCTGGAGGGAAACATAGACAGGCAAGCATTCAGTCCAGCAGTAAAGAGCCCACAGGGAAAATATTCAATTGCAATCATCCCTGGGCAGAATAGCACACCTAACAGGGCGCTATGACACAAAGCCATCCTTTAGACAGTCACGAGGGCTGCCCTTAGGAGGTGACAGTGATGCTGAGAGCCAAAAATGGAAAGGAGCCAGCCTTAGGAAAACATGTTTAATATTGGGTTGGCCAAAAAGTCTTTTGGGTTTTCCATAAGCTGTTACAGAAAACTGCAAATGAACCTTTTAGCCAACGCAGTATTTAGGTACCAGGAGTTGCTTGTGTTTTGCTCATCACTGTGTCCCCAGTCAGGCTTGGTTCTGAGCACATATTTGAAAGTGAAAGTGAAGTCGCTCAGTCGTGTCCGACTCTTTGTGACCCCATAGACTGTAGCCTATCAGGCTCCTCCATCCAAGGGATTTTCCAGGCAAGAGTGCTGGAGTGGATTGCCATGAATGGATGACTGGATGGATGGAAGAATGGATGGATGGATAGAAGAATGGATGGGTGGAAGAATGGATAACTGGATAGATCAATGGATGGATGGATGAAAGAGATCTCAGGGTTGTGATGAGTCTCTTATGAGCTACTGGGGTGGCTGTAGTCATGGTGGGAATGTCTCATGAGCTACTGCTTGTCAATCATGGGGTTCTAAGTGACGATCTCCCTGGGTAGAGGCTCAAGTCACCTGACTTCAAGATGCTCCACCATCTTCCACCCTCTTCCCACTACTCCTGCTTGGCTGCTCTGCCAACTTCACTGAGCTTTATCAGTTTCCTCTCTTCTCCAGGTACATTGGACTGCTCAACAGGGTTGTGGACTTGCAATCAGTCTCATGAATGAGGTGTTGTCCCAGGTAGCACACTATGAGGTGAGTCTCCCATGGCTGGAGGTACAGAGCCAGGCCTGGTGGGGGCAGGTGTGACTTTCCCTGGTGGGCTCTGCTCTCTGGCACCTTCCTTTCTGAGAGGCCAACTTCCTTTGGGCCAGCCAGTTGCTACCTGCTCACCTTTACTCAGCCTGGCCTGGGGAGGAGGTGAGCAGGGGCCTGACATGAGCTGAAATCACTGGGTCCCACACTAGAACCATTTACCATACCCACAGACTGCCAGCTGGCCTTATAGCTAATATTTTTCTTCATTGAACACAATTTTAATTCATTTAAATACAAAAACTATACATACCTTAGTTCAGATCCATGAGCATCATATTAAAAACTGAATGTACCATGTGCGCCAAATTCCAAAGATTCTATCATAGTCACTCTGGAAGGCAGATGGGAATCTGGCTTTATTAAAAAAGATCCCCCATGTTGTTCTGTGATTTACTGAACCTGAGTCATGCTCAAACTGTGGTCCTCAGACCAGCAGCACTGACCTCCCATGAATACATCTTAGAAATATAGACTCTTAGGTTCTACCCCAGACCTGCTGCTCAATAATTAACATTTTAACAACATCCACAGGGAATTGTAGATACACAAAACTGTAGAAAACACAAAAACATTTCTCTATGGTTCCTGGGGCCCCATTTAACTCTATAAAGTTTCAGATTCCAGAGGTCAACGTTTCTAAGAGCATAGGGTTCTGGAATGTTAAAAGTCTAGATTCTTTAAGGTTCTAGGATGCTAATGTTAAAGGGTAGTATCATCATACCCATTTTACAGATGCACTGAGCTCAGAGAGATGGAGTGACTTGTAAGAGGTCCCATGGCTGTCAAGTGTGACCCACTGGACGGTGGCATGTCTGATTTCTATTCAGCCTTCCATTGCTGGAGGCTGAGGACTGCTACTGATTTGTTCTTTCAGAGGAAGTTTATAAACCCCAACATGAAAATGAATAGAACAGAGGAGGAAAACTGCTGCAAAGTCTGCCTGCTGGTGAGGGCTGGCCTCTGGGCCCTGGGCTGAGGGAGGATGAACACCCCCTCCAACACACACACACACACACACACACACACACACACACACACGCATGCTTCAGTAAATCACACACACGCTTATGCACACATGTGCACATGCACACACATGCACACCCACACACACACACACACGCTTATGCACACACACATGCACATGCACACACATGCACACCCACACACATGCACACACACATGCACGCACACACGGGCCTGTGGAGAAGCAGAATCAAAGCTTGGCTTCTCCTCTTTCTCTAGTAGCAAACTGAGGCCTGATGTTGGTCACATCGAGTCCTGACCTTCAGTCACACACTCAGACTGCACTTAATTCTGTTTCCTGACAGAGTCCAGAACAGTCAGACTGAGCTTTGACTGCAGTTGTTGACTGAGCTCTGACACTGGTCATGGATAGAGAGCTGACCTGTATCTCAGTCTGATCCATTCCAATCATACACTGAGCCCTGAACCCTTTCTCCTTTGGGCCCTGATCAATCTTTTCAATTTGGCCATTGTTGCTAAGATGAGGGGGTGGGAGGGTGAGGGGATGAGGAGGGCTCAGTGCCAGGTGCCGGAGAAAGACCCCAAACCACTGGTGCCAGTCCCTCCCCGAGCCTCTGAGCTCGCAGGGTTAGGGGGGAGGTACTCCAGCTGCTGTGCCTGGTGAACACAGGAACCAGTAAGGTCTCTGGGATGCCCATGCCTCACACCGGGGTCTCCCTCCAGGTTGGTTCCCAGGGACTTGACTGAATCTCTGTACCATCTCCCTCTGGGACGGTCGGTGCTACCACCATCGCCCAGGAGTGACAACTGAGCCCAGTCAAGGACATTCTCAGATACACCTCCTCGCAGTCAGGACACCCTATGCTCCTCGCCCTCCACCCCCAGCAATAAAAAGCCATTTCTGCACCTCCTGTGTGGTCCTGGCATTCCTTCCACTGGGATTTCAGGAAAGGTGAGGTATGGGCAATCAGGCCAGCAGAGACCTGGATCCAAAGCTGGACAGGAATTTTGGGATTATCCAACCCCACTTCCATGTCTTTCAAGTGGGACCACTGTGGCCCAAGATGGGCAAGAAAGTGACCCAAGGTCAGGTAGAGGCAGCCTCACTCTGCTTCTTCTAACACCACCACCATGATGGAGGGCTGTTTTCACCAGCACACCTGTCCTCATGACTCCCTGACAGCACCCTTCTTCTAGGAACACTGCTCTTGTCCCCACTGAACAGATTAGGAAACTGAGGCTCACAGAGGACAAGTGAATCATTGAGGTGACAGGGTAACAACTGGCAGGGGTAGGATTTAAACCCATGGCAGTGGGATCCCTTGTTCAGAGAGGTGACGCCCCGTCTTCCAGTACTCAACCACCTCTCCCCAGCTCCAATCAGGTCCCGCTGTCCTGGCCTTGATCTCTCTCACCCAGGACTGATGAGATTCCTCTCATGGCCCTTCTGTCTCCTCAACATGCAGGTCCTCAGCTTCCCCTTGGCCTTGGAGTGGGAAGCAGAGCACTCCTTACTCACAACTGTGTCACTGCTACAGAGGACTGACCCAGGCTGTCACCTCAGGGTCCCCCAGCCTCTCCTTTCCAGGAGGCCATCTGATTTTCCTGCCAAAAGGCCCAGGGAACATTTGCCCATTTTCCCAAGGAGCAATCTCAGTGTTGTGTGCAATTCTGTGAGGGAAGAACCACTGTCGTTCTCAAGGGAGACTCGGGGTAAGAGAGGCTAGGGTCACACAGAGGCCTGTAGCAGTGGCTACTTCACTCAAGGGCCTTCTGTCTGAAGGATGTCCCACAAGGTCAAGCCACCACAGGGGGCCTTGAACCCCTGGGGCAACTGGGGGCCTTGAACCAGCTCTCTCAAGAGACCTCAGTTCAGGCTGTGCCGGGGCTGCTGACACACGTGAGGTGAGAGGTTGGACAGAGCGGAGCATGACCTGGCCTCTGCTGCTGCCAGCTGCGTGATCACAGGCAACTTACTTGCCCTCTCAGAACCAGTCCTCTCACCTGCCCAATGGAATTAACAGTAAAACCTCCCTCATTGTGTTGATGTGAGAATTAAATGAGTCAAGAGTGGAAAGTGCTTTACCAGAGTCTGACACTGGTGAGCGCAAATGAATGTCAGCTTCTGCACACTGGAATTACTGTCAAACAGTGCTGAGAAATCCCATATTCAATCATTATGCACTGTATCTCATTTGATTCTAATTTGTACTGATTGATGCAGTGAATGGCTCTTGGGGAATGTTTGATTACTAAATCTCTAAAAGGAGAGGTGAAATGACTTCTCCAGGGTCACATAGCTGATCAGAGGCAAAGCTAGCTGATTTCATGTGAAGTCAGTCTGTTCTAGAGCTGGTCATAGCAAAGGGATAAGAGTTTTCCTTTCTGTCTATATTTTGTGACAATCCCAACTCCCACAACAGTACACAAGGAGGTCTCAGAATTCAGGACTTCTCTTGAGCAGTAGCCCACTTGGGTCAGAGCTGAGCCTTTGTCCAAGCTGTTCCATCCCCCTGGTCATCACGCCTTCTCTCCCTCCAGCTTCTCAATCCCCCTCAGCTCTAAGACTCTGCTCAGGAGCTGTCTCCTGGTAAGTGGGGGCCACTCCTCAATGTTTTCCCAACTAAGAGATCATGTTTTCCAGCTGGTAGTTCTACCCAGGAGAAGGCAATGGAACCCCACTCCAGTACTCTTGCCTGGAAAACTCCATGGATGGAGGAGCCTGGTAGGCTGAAGTCCATGGGGTCGCTAAGAGTCGGGCAGTTCTACCCAAGCTACCTTGTCATTGTTGTCCAGTATAGACAGAGGGTTCAGAAAGTGTCAGCTCTCATGATTATGGTTTACACTTTTTAAAAAACTTTTTTTCTCCTATTTTTTTCTGAGAAATAATTGACATCATCAGTGTATCAGTTGAAGACAACAGTTTGTTTCTGTGTGTTATGAAATGATTATGACAATAGATTAAGGTAACATTCCTCTTCTCATATAGAGACAATAAAAAATAATGAAAAAGAAAAACACATTTTCATTGTGATGAGAACTCTTTAAGTTTGCTCTCTTAATGTTTCTATATATCATACATCACTGTGTTAGCTGTAGTCATCCATTGTACATTACACCCCCAGTACTCATTTGTTTAGAATCTAAAATATGAAAAAGAGTAGCAATAAATGCCTATATTAAGAAGCAAGAAAAACCCAAATAAGCAACCTATCTCTATACCTTAAAGGACTAGAAAAAGAAGAATAAATTAAGCCCTAAGTTACCACTCAAAGAATACAATAAAGAGTACAGGAGGAGTATTTGAAATAAAGAAGAGAAAAATAATAGAAAACATTAACCAAAATATAAACCAAATTAATATTGCTCCATTGAAAATGTAAAAGAAATGGAAAACCTTTAGCTAGATTTCATAACTCACAAGGGGGCTTCAGGTTTTCACATGTTGCCTGGGTCTACTTTGTCCTCAAGATAGAATTTAGAAACAATTATCTGGCAAAGTGCACTAGAAAAAGAAGCTATACACTGGGATGACCCAGAGGGATGGTATGGGGAGGGAGGTGGGGGGGGGTTCGGGATGGGGAGTACGTGTACACCTGTGGTGGATTCATGTTGATGTATGGCAAAACCAATACAATATTGTAAAGTAATTAGCCTCCAATTAAAATAAATAAATTAATATTAAACACACACACACACACATATGGAAAAAAAAAAGAAGCTATACAAAGGGGATGAGACCATGTATCATTACAGTGCCTTGATCCAAGTGTGCGTGAAGGCTTCCTTGCCACAGTCTTTCCAGTTTAAATATATTTCTTGCTTCCTATTGTTTAATTTGTTGAAACCAATGTTCAGTTCAGTTCAGTTGCTCAGTCATGTCTGACTCTTTGTGACCCCATGGACTGCAGCACGCCAGGCCTCCCTGTTCATCACCAACTCCCAGAGTTTACCCAAACTCATGTCCATTGAGTTGGTGATGCCATCCAACCATCTCATCCTCTGTTATCCCCTTCTCCTCCTGCCTGAAATCTTTCCCAGCATCAGGGTCTTTTCAAATGAGTCAATTCTTCACATCAGGTGGCCAAAGTATTGGAGTTTCAGCTTCAACATCAGTCTTTCCAATGAACACTCAGGACTGATCTTTAGAATGGACTGGTTGAATCTCCTTGCAGTCCAAGGGACTCTCAAGAGTCTTTCCCAACACCACAGTTCAAAAGCATCAATTCTTCAGGGCTCACCTTTCTTTATAGTCCAACTCTCACATCTATACATGACTACTGGAAAATCCATAACCTTGACTAGACAGACCTCTGTTGGCAAAGTAATGTCTCTGCTTTTTAATATGCTATCTAGATTGGTCATAACTTTCCTTCCAAGGAGTAAGCATCTTTTAATTTCATGGCTGCAGTCACCATCTGCAGTGATTTTGGAGCCCCCAGAAATAAAGCCTGCCACTGTTTCCACGTTTCCCCATCAATTTGCCATGAAGTAATGGGACCAGATACCATGATCTTCGTTTTCTGAATGTTGAGCTTTAAGCCAACTCTCCTTCACTCTCCTCTTTCACTTTTATCAAGAGGCTTTTTAGTTCCTCTTCACTTTCTGCCATAAGGGTGGTGTCATCTGCATATCTAAGGTTATTGATATTTCTCCTGGCAATCTTGATTCCAGCTTGTGCTTCATCCAGCCCAGTGTTTCTCATGATGTACTCTGCATATAAGTTAAATAAGCAGGGTCACAATATACAGCCTTGATGTACTCTTTTTCCTATTTGGAACCAGTCTGTTGTTCCATGTCCAGTTCTAACTGTTGCTTCTTACCTGCATGCAGAGTTCTCAAGAGGCAGGTCAGGTGGTCTGGTATTCCCATCTCTTGTATTTTCCACAGTTTATTGTGATCCACACAGCCAAAGGCTTTGGCATAGTCAATAAAGCAGAAATAAATGTCTTTCTGGAACTCTCTTGCTTTTTCCATGATCCAGCGGATGTTGGCAATTTGATCTCTGGTTCCTCTGCCTTTTCTAAATCCAGCTTGAACATCTGGAAGTTCACGGTTCATGTATTGTTGAAGCCTGGCTTGGTAAATTTTGAGCATTACTTTATTAGCATGTGAGATGAATGCAATTGTGTGGTAGTTTGAACATTCTTTGGCATTGCCTTTCTTTGGGATTGGAATGAAAACTGACTTTTCCAGTCCTGTGGCCACTGCTGAGTTTTCCAAGTTTGCTGGCATATTGAGTGCAGCACTTTAACAGCATCATCTTTCAGGATTTGAAATAGCTCTACTGGAATTCCATCACCTCCACTAGCTTTGTTCATAGTGATACTTCCTAAGGCCCACTTGACTTCACATTCCAGGATGTCTGGCTCTAGGTGAGTGATCACACCATCGTGATTATCTGGGTCATGAAAATCTTTTTTTGTACAGTTCT